>NC_045553.1:11073819-11373819 GCF_009769535.1 Thamnophis elegans
GGAAACTGTTCTACCAAAGAACATTCTGGGCAAATTCCACTTCTCTGAGACATTTAATTTTGCAATCTTGAGTGTGCCATTTAAGTCAAGGAGTAGGGCTTCCTCAATTAGGACACCTAGCTCACCTAGTTTTGAAATCTCTCTTCATTAGTAAGCAATTCCAAAGGTGCTTTTTTTTTCAAGAGGCATCTGGACTTTCCAGTTTTTCTTTGAAGACGTTTCACTTCTCATCCAAGAAGCTTCTTCAGCTCTGAGTGGATAGTGGGGAATGGAAGGATTTACACTCCTTGCAGACAGCTGGTAATTTGCATCCTTTTAGAGAATCGTTGAGGCCATTTGGAGGTTTATCTATGCCTCTGGGTCCCTGAGTGGTGCAAATGGATGCGGAGCCTTCTTGGAACTGCTGAAAGGACTCCTGTGTTGTAGACTAGAGATAGATGATGTCCTACCTCTCCTTGTCTGTTGATAGAGGACTGTTCAGTTTTGACATAGATGGCCTCTTGACCCCGCTTCCATCCCATTTGCTTTACTGACAACACATATAAACCTCCAAGTAGCCTCAGCAACTCTCTAAAAAGGATGCAAATAACCAGCTGTCTGCAAGGAGTATAAATCCTTCCATTCCCCACCATCCAGTCAGAGCTGAATAAGCTTCTTGCATGAGAAGTGAAATGTCTTCAAAGAAAAACAGAAAGTCCAGTTGCCTCTTGAAGAAAAAGCACCTTTGGGACAACCATGTCCTGGAGGACTCAGAATCTCCATAAACAGTTCTCTGTATTCTTCCCCATTTGGCTACAGACCTATTTTTCAGACAAGCGTGACCATGCACCTTCACACACAGTAAGATTACTGCATTCCTTCCATCCTTACCCAAAGTTTGAAAATGAAGCGAGGATCAAACAGATTTTCCAGGTTGTTCTTAATATGTCAGATGCAAAGAATTAGGATCATAGGAAATGCTGCAGTGAAGATTTATTGCTCAAGCCTACACATAATAATCTAGTCATACTAAATTGGCACCAGATTGGCATCCTGCCAACAAAAGTGTGTCTAGTCAAGGCAATGGGTTGCAATGTATGGCTGTGAAAGTTGGATCATAAGGAAGGCTGAGTGCCAAAGAATGAGGCCTTTGAACTCTGGGGCTGGAGAAGACTCCTGCGAGTCCCTTGGACTGCAAGGCAATCCAACCGGTCAGTCCTAGAGGAGATCAACCCTGACTGCTCTTTAGAAGGCCAGATCCTGAAGAGGGAACGCTGGATGGAGTCACCAAAGCTGTCAGCGTGAGCTTCAATGGACAAGATGATTCAATGGGATGATAGAGGACAAGAAGGCCTGGAGGAACATCATTCATGGAGTCGTGATGGGTCAGACATAACTTCGCAACTAACAACAGAATTCAAGAAGGATTAGACCATTTGCAGGGTATAATGATTCTAGGCTGATTACTTGCTTAATTCCACCCTCCCACTCTGTCTGCTCTTCTTCTACATAATGCTTTTTGTTCTAAGAAATTAAAGGTCAAGAAGACGTCCTCAAGGAAGTCTCCTTCATATAATTTGGTTGCAACTATCCATCCATCTTATTCTTTACAGATGTTCAGAAGACATCCCGAGTGGCCCAGAGACATTCCTTGAAATAAGGGTAATGTTCAAGGTTGACATTTTGCTTTAACATCAATGATGCCAACTCTCTGTCTCAGTTTTAATTAAATTTTAATTAAAGTGTTTTAATGAAAATTAGAGGCAGCTGTCAGGCCCCAAGGAAAGAAGTCATCAGCACTCCAAGGATGCTATTCCTTACAGGAAGATGCCTATAAATTGTGAGCACCTTCAGGGGTCTAGTAGATGTCCATCAACAACACTTGCAGTAGGGACATAGCAGGGTCAATCGGGTTGGACTCTACTCAAAGAAGCATGTGTACTTCTGAAGAAACACGAAGTTGGGAAGCCAGGCCCTCCCAGAAGAATGAAATAATTTTAGGAAATATTAAAATAGCAGAATATTGTATTTCCCTAAAAGAGAAATAGAGAACATGCTCTTGGAGAAAGAAAGCAGCCCCAGGAGGTATTTGTGCCCATTGAGAAAGACTGGGCCAGCCTACCTACAAAACAAGAGACCTCCAGCTCCAAGATGATGGGATTAAGACATGAACTCTCAGGACATAATAGGATTAACCTTCTACCATCTAGCAGCAGAGCTCACCACATTGCATCCTTCTCCAAACTTCAACCAAACTTAGCTCAGACAACCTACAGAGCCAGCTATGACCCCTAAAAGCCAATAGAAAACACATTCTTGCCCAGGAACAGGAAGCTCAAGTGCACAGCCCAAGAGAAGGTATAAAAGCCCCTCACTCTCGACTCCATGGGGTCAGCTACCCAGAGTCACAGTTGCTTGGTGGTTCTCTATATCATTAAACCATCTTTCCAAATCAGCCACCGTGTTTCCAGTGTCTTTCTCCCCGCTTGGAACTGGTCCTGGATATTTCTTTCAACAAAAGCAACTTCTGAACACAGAGAAGAAACATGATCCAGTTGGTGCAAAATGCAGCGGACTGCCAGACCCTGGTGTGCACATGTATCGCCTCTCCTGCAGGAGCTGCACTGGCTGCCAATTTGCTTTCCGGGTGCCACTCAAGATGCTGGTTGTCACCTTTAATGACCTTCATGGCTGGGGACCAGGTGATCTGAGGGATTGTCTCTTGCCAGTCACATCTACCAGACCCCACCAGAGCAGGGAGGCAGGGAACGCTGCGGGTCCATCCCCAAGGGAGCTACACCTGGTGGGACCCAGAGAAGGGCTTCTTCGTGGTGGCCCCCCTCTCTCTGGAACATCACCCCCACCCCAGAGATTAGAATGGCCCCCACTCTTCCAGAAGCCGCTGAAGACCTGGTTCTGCCAGCAAGCCTGGGAACCCAGAGTGGGATGGAGCCATTCAATGGCTCATGTGGTCCGCTGTTGTGGGGGGGAAGTGGGGGGGGGTGTTTTATATATTAATTTATCTGATTCTTTGATTAGTTTATTGTTTTTTAAATGTGGTTTTAAATTATGCAAGCGCCTTGACTTACCGTGGACGATAGTGGCAATATAATTTAATAACTAAATAATAAACATAACTAAATAACATAACTAAAAATAACTAAATAACATAATTTAAAAATAATGACATAACTAAATAGCATAACTAAAAATTAGTTTTCGATTAGGGGACTGGAGACTCTAACACATATGAGGAACAGTTGCAGGAAATGGGATGTCTAGTTTAATGAAAACAAGAACCAGGGGAGACATGATAACAGTGTTCCAATATCTCAGGAGTTGCCACAAAGAAGAAGGAGTCAAACTATTTTCCAAGGCACCTGAGGGTTAGAACAAGAAGCAATGGTGGAAACTAATCAAGGAAAGAAGCAGCTTAGAACTGAGGAGAAATTTCCTGCTAGTTAGAACAATTAATCAGTGGAACAGCTTGCCTCCAGAAGTTTTGTATCACCCAACACTGGAAGTCTTTAAGAAGATGTTGGATAGCCATTTGTCTGAAATGGTATAGGGTTTCCTGCCTAGGCAGAGGGTTGGACTAGAAGACCTCCAAGATCCCTTCCAACTCTGCTATTGTATTATATAAAATAACTAAATAACTAAATAACATAATTAAAAATAACTAAATAACATAACTAAAAATAACAAAATAACAAAATAACATAACTAAAAAAATAAGTAAACAACTAAATAACTAAATAATGCAATCTAGCAGAAGCCTTCAAGCTCCATTATCTGCATTCAACCCAACATGAAACCACCGTCCACTTGACAGCAGAGATCTCCAGTTGCCATTTTCAGAAGAGGTGGTCCTTATTAATAGGGAAGCATAACCTGTTAAGTGTGGGTATAAATGGGGAAGGGGCAGCTTTCCAAAAAAAACCCAAAGCAACATGAGGTCTGGAAGCAGAATGCAAAATGGGGTTGCTCTAACAGCAGGAAAGTCTTCAAGAAGAAGAGATGAAAAAGCCATAAAAAGCTCTTCTGATGCTCCTTAGCAGAGGCTGATTTCCCCCCCCTCCAAACGTATTTGCATCAGAATTAAGCTCAAGAGCAACAGGGCTTACTTAGCATATTAATAGTTTTGCTTGCAGGAGAGGCAGCCACCTTCGAATAAACAGCATCAGCCCACTGGAAGGGCTTAAGTGACTTGTTTTAACTGCCCGCTAAGTAGTCTTGACAAGGAAAACCTTCCCATTAAAAATGTGCTTAAACACTTCACTATCTGGCTGCAGCCAGGGCCCTGAGGAAGAAGGGGGGGGGGGAGAGATTTGCATTTTGGAAGGGGGGTTATTAGCAAGCCTGCAAGGGATGAAAGCGAGGATGGTGTCTTCAAAATTAAAAAGCCAAGTCTCTTCCTTTTCTTGGGTCTCCAAAGTCTCAACGAGGGGCTGCAACTGGCTGCTGTGGCCTACCTGTAGCCAGTGGTGCTGGCAGCAGAGTCGGACAGTGAGGAGGTTGGGGACCTCCAAAGGGACCTTCAGCATCCTATCTTGCAGGACAAGAGGGTGGAACACTGGAAATAAAGCCAGGTGGGCTTTATTTATCCCAACTTCTTTGAGGAGCGGAAAAAACAATCTATAATTATGGTTGACTAGAGATCCCTTAAGGATGCGGTGGCTCAATGGACAAGATGCTGAGCTTGTCAATCAGAAAGGTCGGCGGTTTGACGGTTCGAATCCCACGTAACAGAGTGAGCTCCCGTGACTTGTCCCAGCTTCTGCCAACCTAGCAGTTCGAAAGCACGTTAAAATGCAAGTAGAAAAAGAGGAACCACCTTTGTTTGGAAGGTAACAGTGTTGTGTGCACCTTCGGCACTGAGTTATGCCAGCCACATGACCACGGAGACGTCTTTGGACAGCGCTGGCTCTTCAGCTTTGACACAGAGACGCCCCTAGAGTCAGGAATGACTAGCATATATGTGCGAGGGGAAGCTTTACCTTTAGAGACATAGGGAAGGGTCTCCCTTAGAAGGGAGATAAGGCACTTAAGATTTGTGCTTTTGAGATTAGAAAAAAAACCTGGACAGAAGGAAAAAATTGAGCTTTCTTTTGTCATCCTTGAGTAAGGAAGAACTTCACTGTTGTACTTATGTTTGCTGCAAGGGAAATCAGAGGCTGCTCTACTGTGTTTCTTTTTCTTCCTTCTTTCTTTTCCCTCTTTTTTCTGCCTTTCCTTTTGTTTTAAAATTGGGTTCGTTTTTATGCTGTCGATATCAAAAATAAATCAACAAAACTGGCTTCAAATGGCCAGCCCACATTTTATAGGCCATCCTTGGTAAGAAACAAGTCTGATCAGCTCGTTATTCAACAGTTAGGTGGTGGTGATTTGTATTTTTTTTAAATCAAAAGCTGCCTTTAATTAATTCAGATTCATTTAGGATTCTTTCCTGTAGGGAAAAGGGAAGAAAATGCTTCCTTGTATCAAAAGCGATACGAATTATTCTTTGTATTTGCCATTTTCTACACACATACACGCCGTTCCCCAAAACGAACTTTTTCTGGAAATTGAGAGTGAATGGAAAAACTAAGGTTACATTTCTTTTTATTCATCAGCCTCCTTCCTTGTCAAGGATCCTAAAAAAGCAACTTTAAACAAAGGGAGAATTGGGGAATTATTCCTCCTTTCCCTTCCCTTCCCCTCTCTCTAGTTTTAAAGCATGCTTTCTTTCTTTCTGTTCCACCTGAAATGGAGATGGAATTATTTTTGCTTCACTTGAAATCAATCAGGGCCTTTCCGACGGTACAAAAAATCCATTAGAGTTAGAACATGCAGGCACGGGGGAAGAAGAAGGCAGCCTAAATGGTTTAAGAAGGCCAAGAAAAGAATGGCCTAGAAGGGAATTATTGAATGGCCTCTGTCGCCCATTATGTGTCCCCCACCCCCACCCCCACGAAAGCCTTCCTAATATTTACTATATTTTTTGAAGTATAAGATGCACCTAGCTTTTGGGGAGGAAAACAAGAAAAAAAATCTGCCTCTACCTCCCAGCAATTTGCCTCCTTGCAGCAAACAGCTCATTTTACTTTCAGCACAGCCTGATTAGCACAAGCAGCCGATTGTTGGGCCTCCCGAAGATCAGCTGCTTCAGGCTGCAGGGATTGCCATAGCCTATTGCCACCTCCGCACACTCCATATTCAGTCTCCGTATTCCATTTTCAGCCTCTTCACACACCATTTTAGGCCTCTGTGCGCCTCATTTTCCGCCCATTCTGGGTGGTGGGGATCGGAATAGGCCAAAAATGGGATGTGGAGGCCGAAAATGGGGCACGCGGGAGGTGGCAATAGGCTATGGCAATTTCTGCAGCCTGAAACAGCTGATGGTCGAGAAGTTGAGCCAACTGACAATCAGTTGCTTATGCTAATCAGGCTGTGCTGAAGCTGAAACTGAAACAGGCTGTTTTCTATTTGCTGCAAGGAGGCAAATTGCTAGGAGGCAGAGGCCAAAGGGTAGGGCTGGTGGGTGGGTGGGGCTACATTTACTATATAAGACACACCGATTTTCACCCTCCTTTTTGGGGAAAAGTGTATCTTATACTCTGAAAAATATGATAATTAAAATGTTAAAATATCTCCTTTCTGTGAAGATTCATTCACTACCTTGGAAGAGCAACAGATGACCAGCTTATCACATCTTCTAAGGGAAGACCCTTCAGATATTTGCAAACGGTCATCCAGGAACAGTTGGGTTGTCTCTCTATATGACCCTGGGACTCTTCCAAAAGGAACATCAGTGTATAAGCTTAGGGTTATAAGGACGGGTCCACCTGATCAGAAAGCTTCATGATGAGTGAACTGTTTACAATTTTGCACATCTGCTCCTGATTGTACTCTTTTAAACAACTTGGGAGAGTTCTGCCAAGCTGTCCTCCTTCAAGGTTGAATCCCCAGTTCCAGATAATGTATTATTAAATCATGTCTTTTGTTCTTCCTTTCTAGAAATAGCAGCAGCATTCTGTAGAAAAACTACTTAGAGAATCAGGAGAACAACTCTCCTCCTCCTCCTCCTCCTCCTCCACCACCACCACTACCACCACCACCACTACCTCCTCAACTCTGTAAGTCTTGGCCATGTGTCAAGTGACTACCAATAAAGGAGAACATTCATAGTTCTGGGTTGAAATGAGGGATTCTTGGTGTTCTCTGAGCTTGCTTGCTTTATTGCAGATGTTTCATGACCCAACTAGTTAAGACCATCAGTATTAGAAGGAGATGGGGTTTGTAGAGTGGAGGAGAAGGAGAGGAGGAGGAGGAAGAGGACTGTAGGGTCCTTGGTATGAGCCGCGGTGGCACAGAGGTTAGAGTGCAGTACTGCAGGCTACTTCTGCTGATCCCTGGCTGCCAGCAGTTTAGCAGATCGAATCTCACCAGGCTCAAGGTTGATCCTTCCTTCCTTCCTTCCTTCCTTCCTTCCTTCCTTCCTTCCTTCCTTCCTTCCTTCCTTCCTTCTTTCCCATAATGGTTAGAATGCAGTATTGCAGGCTAACTCTATCCAGTACCAGCAGTTCGATTCTCAACAGCTCAAGGTGGACTCAGCCTTCCGTCCTTCCGAGATGGGTAAAATGAGGATCCAGATTGTTGGGGCAAGAGGCTGATTCTGTAAAACCACTTAGAGAGGGCTGTAAAGAACTGTGAAGCAGTATATAAGTCTAAGTGCTATTGCTACTGAGCTTAGTGGTTTTCTTGCAGATGTTTCAGGATCCAAACTAGGTAACATCATCAGTGCTAGAAGGGAGTGAGGGTTTTTTTTGGAGGAGGATGAGGAGGTGGAGGTGGAGGAGCAGGAGGATTGTGGGGTCCTTGGTGCTCTCTGAGCTTGGTTGCTTTCTTGCAGACATTTTGTTACGCAAACTAGGTAACATCATCAGTGCTAGTAATGAACTAGCACTGATGATGTTACCTAGTTTGGGTAATGAATAACTGCAAGAAAACCACCAAATCGGAGAGCACCCAGGACCCCTCGTGAACTGATTACATCTATCAATTGACAGTGACAGATCTTAATGGCCTCAGTCTACCACTCCTTCTGCTTCTGCTTTTTCATCTCCATCACCCTCTGCTCCTCCTCTTCCTCCTTCTCCATCATTATGAAGAAATATCCTTTGCCTTCTCTTCCTCCATTTTTATGAAAATATCTACTCAACTGTATCTTTCTCCTCCTCCTTCTCCTCTTCCTCCTCCCTTCTTCTCATTCTCCTCCTCTTCCTTCTCCTTCTCTTCCTCTTCTTCCTTCTCCTCCTCCTCTTTCTCCATTAATATGAAAACATCCCCTCTTCCTCTTCAATTGTTCATGATTTAATAATTGAAATCTTTTTCTTCTTCTCTTCCTTTTCTACCTCCTGCTCTCCTCTTCCTCCTCTAATATGAAAACATCTCCACCTCCTTCTCCTGCCTTGATTATTATGACGAAATATCCTTTGCCTTCTCTTCCTCCATTTTGATGAAAACATCTACTCAACCGTATCTTCCTCCTCCTCCTTCTCCTCTTCCCCTTCTCTCATTCTCCTCCTCTTCCTTCTCCTTCTCTTCCTCTTCTTCCTTCTCCTCCTCCTCTTCCTCCATTATTCTGAAATCTCTTCCTCCTTTCCCTTCTCCTCCTCTTCCTCCTCCCCCTTCTTCTCTTCCTTCTCCTTCTCTTCCTCTTCTTCCTTCTCCTCCTCCCTCCATTATTCTGAAATCTCCTTCTCCTCCTTTCCCTTCTCCTCCTCTTCCTCCTCCCCCCCTTCTCCTCCTCCTCTTCCTTCCCCTTCTCTTCCTCTTCTTCCTTCTCCTCCTTCTCTTCCTCCATTATTCTGAAATCTCCTTCTCCTTTCCCTTCTCCTCTTCCTCCTCCTCTTTCTCTATTAATAGGAAAACATCTCCTCTTCCTCTTCAATTATTCTGAAATCTTCTCCTTCTCTTCCTTTTCCATCTCCTGCTCTCCTCTTCCTCCTCCTCTTCCTCCTCCTCTTCCTCCTCTAATATGAAAACATCTCCACGTCCTTCTCCTGCCTCCATTATTATGAAGAAATAGCCTTCACCTTCTGTTCCTCCATTATTATGAAAGCATCTTTGATTTCTCTTTCTCCATCACCCCATCCTTAAACTGAAGATATCCTTTGGAAATGCCACTCTGGAGCATCCCTTTTCATTATTTCAGAACAACCCAGCAGAGGGCACTTTAGATTCACGGACCACGTATCCTTTTGTTTTAAAGAACCCCTGAAGCAAGCCTTGCCAAAACAAAGGTGGAGCTGTCGACTCAGGAATGAAGATATTGCCGCTTTGATCCTCCTCCTCCTTCCCCCGACACCTCAAGTTTTATTAAGTTCTCATCTTTAATTCATACCTGCGGCAGGGTTGATGTCATCCTGCCTGCTTTCTCTTTCCTTTGAATCTACGAAGCTTGGAGAGGAAAGGCCTCTCGCAAAGGGAAGCTTCGCCTTGCCTCATTTTCAGATTTAAAGGGTTTGTTAACATTTGAGTGGCGTCAGGAGAGAAGGAGATCTTTGGAGAGAGAGAGAGAGAGAGGGAGAGAGAGAGAGAAACAGACAGACAGACACAGAGAGTAGAGTTGCAGAGATCAGGAGAAGACAAACTTATTAGGTCACTAAATCTTCCCTCACTGCAAAGGGCAAAAGTTTGTGACACATCTAAAGTTGTCCAGCTACAACTCCTGCATCTTTTTTCAACCAAAAACCATAGGGGCTGAAGGCACAAGTTAACAGCCTCAATACAGTGCTTCCCAAGACAAATTCATACACAATGTGATGTTAAACCAATATCCTACTTATCAAAAATGTAAAAGTTAGCTGTGGAGCTACTGGGTGATGGATCCGTCCTTACTGAGGGACTGAGTCGAAAAGCTGGGTGTCCCCAGCAACAGGGGCATGGCTTAACAATAATTGTCATCAGACCCAGTCCTATCAGTGAGCAGATGATGTCAACCCAGTCTGGATGATACCTCCACCACTATGGAGAACTTTTCGGCACTGAGTGCCCAAACTGCAACGCTCATGCATTTGTGCGCAGTAGACTGCTGGAAAGCCAAAGACTAGCTGGTTGGCGTGTGCATGCCTGGTTTTTTTTTTGGCCATTTTTGGGCTGGTTTTCGGGCCATTTTCAGACTGTTTTGGCCATTTTAAGCTGTTTTCCAGTGCTCTGGTGCCTGCAAAAACCAGCTGGCTGGCACGCTGGAAAGCAGAAGAGCAGCTGGTGATGGCTTGCGTGCCCACAGAGACGGCTCTGCATGCCACCTCTGGCACGTGTGCCATAGGTTCTCCTTCATGGGTGTAGGGTCATCATTTGAAAGCGGATTCTGTTTGGGTTGGTTTTTTTTTCTCAAATGAGAAACCATCAAGCGCAAACAACCAAAGCTAATATTTGTAGAGTTCAAACTAGTTACTTTATTGTTCTATGCCTATTTTATATGAATCTCATCATATTAGCACTGATGTTGTTACCTAGTTGCATCATGAAACCTCTGCAAGAAAACAACCAAGCTGAGACAGCACCAAGGACCCCATAGTCCCCCTCCTCCTCTTCTCCTTCTCCACCACTTCACAAACCCTCTTCCTTCTAGCAGCAATGATGCTACCTAGCTGGATAATGAAACATCTAGAAGAAAACAACCAAGCTCAGACCTTCATCTCTCCCTGCTGGTGGACTGCATCTGGGCTAGACATGATGAAATTCAGTGGCATTCAACGATGGTCAGCTTTTGCTCTCTTGTGCCTATATAAAGATTCCAGACTAATTCCCTGTTTGACCCCTCCTCCTGATTGAGACCGTTGCTCTCCAACAGAAATATAAAGGAAAAGGTTCCACTCGCACATATGTGCTAGTTGTTCCCAACTCTAGGGGGCACTGCTCATCTCCGTTTCTAAGCCAGCACTTTCTGAAGATGTCTCCGTGATCATGTGGCCGGCTGTTACCTTCCCACCAAAGGTGGTTCCTATTTTTCTATTTGCATTTTTACATGCTTTTGAACTGCTAGGTTGGCAGAAGCTGGGACACGTAACGGGAGCTCTCGCCATTACATGGCGCTAGGGATTCGAACCTTTCTGATCAACAAGCTTGGCATCTAAGCCACTGTGCCACCACATCCCTAACAGAAATATGGGAGCATACAAATAAGGTTTTAGGTTTTAGATCTTCCGATGCCATGGAAGAGAGTATTTTGGAGCCACCTCAAATAACATACTTAATAAATAAATACATATAATTAAAATGTGTATGGATACGTGTTGATATATAACTCAGATATCAGATGGGCTTTGCAGCTATCCCATCCCATTTGTGTAGACGTCATCCTACCCAGTACTCATATCCTAAATTCCGCAAGGAACATACCAGGCATATCAAAGGACCTGCAGTTATGAAAGGGAAATAACCATATTCGATATATCGAAGCTTGTAATTCAGAATGCTGGCTTGGGGAGGGGGAGGGGAAAGGCATCACCAAATTGCTCCAGCTATTTTTTCACTTACTTGACAGCCCTTCAGCTTTCCGGAGACTTAAGTGGAGGCGCTTTAGCTAAAAGGCCTGAAAATGGGGGACTTGCCATGAGGCTCAACTAATTGCCTCTTAGCTTTTGAGCCTGAACCATGCCTACAGCTCCAGAATCATTTACGACAACATGGCTTTCAATGTGCCTATTCGTAGACAGATTTCCCTAGATTACTAGTCTAATCAACTAATAGTTTTGGGGGGTTTGTTTTCTTGTTTTTTTTGTTTTTGAAGAAGAAGAAAACTAGTCTATTTTTACTATATTTTTTCCTTTCAATACCTCCACTTTTTCTTTACTATGGTTACATAACATCATTTCTGATTTTTCCCAGTATATTTGTAATCCACTAGGTAAAAGTAAAAGGGGTAAAGGTTCCCCTCGTACATATGTGCTAGTCGTTCCCAACTCTAGGGGGCGGTGCTCATCTCTGTTTCAAAACTGAAGAGCCAGCGCTGTCCGAAGACGTCTCCAGGATCATGTGGCCGGCATGACTCAACTCCGAAGGTGCACAGAACGCTGTTACCTTCCCACCAAAGCTGGTTCCTCTTTTTCGACTTGCATTTTTTACATGCTTTCGAACTGCAAGGTTAGTAGAAGCCAGGACAAGTAACGGGAGCTCGCTCCATTACACGGCGCTAGGGATTCAAACCGCCAACCTTTCTGATCGACAAGCTCAGTGTCTTAGCCACTGAGCCACCACATCCACTATATTTCCCAAATTCATTCGGGTGTAAATATATCTTCTCTATAGCAACTACGGGATTTTGAAATGTTAATAATGTATCATCTGCAAATAATTTTACTTTCATTTTCTTCTGTATGCCAACTCCTTCAATCAATGAATCTTCCCTCATTGCATTTGCCAAAATCTCCATCAATAATGCAAATAAAATTGGGGATAAAGGGCAAACCTGTCTCGTTCCCCGGCTTAAGGTTAAGATTACTAGTTTAATCAACTAATCGTTTGGGGGGGGGGGTTAAAAGAAGAAGAAGAAAACTCTGTGGCAGCAACGGAGTTGAACTGAATAGAATAAAATAATAAACAAAGCAAAACAAAATAAATAAAAGAATAAAATAAAATAAAACAAGCATGGAATGTTTGATTCGGAGATCATATGCTATATGTTCAGAATCAAATGCTCCGTGCTTTCATTTTTCTTTTATGGCTGAGGAATTGAAGAGAAGGATTGGAAGGGACACGATAACTGTCAGTATTTCAGGGGCTGCCACAGAGAAGAACAATTGCAGGAACTGGGCATGGCTAGTCTAATGAAAAGAAGGACCAGGGGAGACATGATAGCAGTCTTCCAATATCTCAGGGGCTGCCACAAAGAAGAGGGAGTCAACCTGTTCTCCAAAGCACCTGAGGGCAGAACAAGAAGCAATGGATGGAAGCTAATCAGGGAGAGAATCAACCTAGAACTAAGGAGGAATTACCGACCATGTGAACAATTAATCAGTGGAATGGTTTGTCTCCAGATGTTGTGGGTGCTCCATCACCGGAGGTTTTCAAGAAGAGATTAGACAATCACTTGTCTGAAGTGGTACCGGGTCTCCTGGGTAAACAGTGGGTTGGACTAGAAGACCTCCAAAGTTCCTTCCAATTCTTATTCTATTAAACTCTGTGTTTCTCTGTTCGTCCCTTCCTCTTGCCTTTCTTTGATCACCCTTAGACCACACCTTAAGGAACCTTAAGAAGATGGAGTTTTCATAATGGAGGCCTTTGAACTCTGGTGCTGGAGAAGACTCCTGCGAGTCCCTTGGACTGCAAGGCCATCCAAACGGTCAGTCCTAGAGGAGATCAACCCTGACTGCTCTTTAGAAGGCCAGATCCTGAAGAGGAAACTCAAGTACTTTGGCCACCTAATGATAAGGAAGGGCTCCCTGGAGAAGAGCCTCATGTTGGGAACGATGGAGGGCAAAAGAAGAAGGGGACAGCAGAGAAGCAGTCGGCATGAACTTAAATAGTTCAATGGACTCCGGGGGATAGTAGAGGACAGGAAGGCCTGGAGGAACGTTGTCCATGGAGTCGGACACAGCTTCACAACTAACAGCAACAAACTACTCATCCCTTACTCCACAACTCAGAAACCAAGTTCAAGCCATAGCAGTAGCACACAGACTTACATACCGCTTCATAATGCTTTACAGCCCTGTCTAAGCGGTTTACAGAGTCAGCCTATCGCCCCCAACAATCTGGGTCCTCCTCATCTTATGGAAGGATGGAAGGCTGAGTCAACCTTGAGCCCCGTCAGGATCAAACTCCAGGCTGTGGGCAGAGTCAGCCTATAATGCTGCACTCAAACCCTGCTCCATCATGACCTTATTCCTCTTTTTTTATTTATATCTGTTCAAGTCAACGGCATGTATTTGTATATCCCTTCCCGCTTCCTCTATTAGGAGTTATTCTTAGTTTTGCTCAGGGCATGTTATTAGTCAGAGGACAGCAGTCCAGCTGCTTGGCCATCTGATCTGGTGATGTCGATTCCTGTGGAGAGTCTCTGCCAATGTGGGTGGGTGGCATTGATGATGAACTAAAATGAACTTGAGATCTTCAGCATGGGAGCAGATGTTCTCCTCATTGACTTTTTACATCAGGATCAATGGGAGGCCTGGAGATATTGCCGAAACGCATCTCCTATCCATTCTGAGCTTCGGACAAGCTGATGTGAAGTGGACCTTAGCGCATTTGGAAGACTTTCCTTCATTGCAAAGTTAAGGTTTGACTCCTGGTGACTTCATACTATCTTCTTCTCCATCTTCTTTTGTCTTTTTCTTTTGGGCAACAGCCTACAAGCTGTGGCCAGGCATACTGGCCTCCTTCTGCAATGGTTTTTGACTTCACAGGCTAACAGTTAACCTGGGATTCTCTGGAGGTGCCTCATCCAAATATTGTTGTTGTTAGTTGCAAAGTTGTATCCGACCCATTGTGACCCCATGGACAATGTTCCTCCAGGCCTTCCTGTCCTCTACCATCCCTCGGAGTCCATTTAAGCTCATGCTGACTGCGTTGGTGACTCCATCCAGCCACCTCCTTCTCTGCCGTCCCCTTCCTCTTTTGCCCTCCATCTTTCCCACCATGAGGCTCTTCTCCAGGGAGTCCTTCCTTCTCATTAGGTGGCCAAAGTCTTTGAGTTTCCTCTTCAGGATCTGGCCTTCTAAAGAGCAGCCAGGGTTGATCTCCTCTAGGACTGACCAGTTTGACTGCCTTGCAGTCCAAGGGACTTGTAGGAGTCTTCTCCAGCACCAAAGTTCAAAGGCCTCCATTCTTTGGCACTCAGCCTTCCTTATCCAAATATTAACCAGGTCAAAAGCTGATCTGCTTTCAAATCAAACAGGGTTAGCTGGGTCCTATCAGCTGCTGAAGGATGGTTGATCTGGATGAGAATTCTTTGGATTCCCTTACAATTATACTAAAAGTGTTGTAATTTCTCTGGTCTTTAGACGTTTTGAAAGAAAGCTTTTCCCCCAAAGAGGAAGACATTATTTGCTCTTTATCCCAAAAGGAGCTACTCTTTGTAGTTATTCTCTATCCTTTTAGGGCATCTTAAAAAGAGTTTTGTTTTCTATGCAAAGCTCGCTAATTGTCCCACGAGCTCCCTGTCCTCAAAGCAAAGGTTAGCCATAATGTTTCCCTGGCAAGCTCATCCACAGCCATTGCTTTTCCACTGTCAGAGCCTGGCCCTCTTATTGCTTGTTTGCACTCCCTGCCATAAATATTTCACTAAACCAACTCAAGGGCTGAATGGCTTTGCAAGACAAGTTGGCGGGGTGGGGTGGAGAGAGAGAGAGAGAGAGAGAGGGAAGGGAGAGAGACAGAGACAGAGAGACAGACAGACAGAGACACAGACAAAAATAAAGAAACAGAGAGACAGACAGAAAAAAAGACAGAGACACAGAAAGAGAGATAAACAGAGTGAAAGACAGACAGACAGAGAGCGAGACAGACAGACAGAGAAAAAGACACAGAGACACAGAGAGGGAGACACACAAAGAGACAGACAGACAGACAGAAAGACAGACAGAGAGAGAGAGAGAGAAAGGCAGAGAGAGAGAAAGAGAAAGACAGACACACACACAGAGAAAAATAGAGAGAGAGAAAGGCAGAATGAGAGAGAGAAAGGCAGACAAAGACAGAAAGACAGAGAGAGAAAGACAGACACAGAGAAACAGAGAGACAGACAGAGAGAAAGACAGAGAAAGAGAGAAAGGCAGAGAGAGTGAGAGAAAAAGAGAAAGGTAGAGACACACAGAGAAAAAGAGAGAGAGAAAGGCAGAATGAGAGAGAGAAAGGCAGAGAAAGACAGAGAGAGACAGACAGAGAGACGGAGGGACGGAGGGAAGGAGAAGAACAGGTCGTAGCTGTTTTGTCTGTTTCTTGGGGGGGGATCTCTGCTAGTTGGCATGCTTTCCAATGTTGACATGGAAAGCAGCAAAGTGGGAGAACAGGGTGTACCGCTTGGCGCAATTCTGCTCAGGAATAAATTATTCCTTTCTGCAGGAATGCTAAGTCATTCTTGCCAGAAGGAAGACAGAGGAGAGAGGTGCAGGGTGTTGACCAGGGGCTAATCTGTGGTCAAAGGAGACACAGCTTTAGAGAAGAAATGGTCAACTGCTGGGTTCAGAAAGAGAGGAGAAAAGCACTAAGGCAAGACATATTTTTTTTCCTGATTTAAGCAGGTCAACAGAGTTGTGGTTGCTCTCTCAACTGAGGTTTTTAAGAAAAGATTGGACAATCATTTGTCTGAAATGGCATTGGGTTTCCTGCTTAAGCAGGAGGAATGGACTAGAATACCTCCAAGGTCCCTTCCAACTCTGTTACACTGTTATCCTAAGGCAGATAAAAACTTGCAAAGTGGCAGCAGTGATGGATGAGTTATCAAGGAGGTCTTCAATGGATGACAGACCCCCTGAGATGATCCCTGCTACTAATCTCCATGATGGTCTCGTCAAACCTAGTTTACACACTCCTTTTCAATGTTCTAAGAAAGCCAGTGGAGACTTTTGCAGGATCCAGAATCAATTTTGGAAATAATGTTAGTGAAACAGTGCTTTGCAAGCAAGCTGGACTCATATTTTGGGGCTCATTTAATTAAAATGATTGATCGATAGATCAATGGACGAACGGATGGACGGATGGACGGATGGATGGAAGACAATGATAGACAGATATAGTGGCAGATAAGATGGATGGATGGATGATAGACAATGATAGACAATGATAGACAGAAAGAGAGGCAGATAGATAGATAGATAGATAGATAGATAGATAGATAGATAGATAGATAGATAGATAGATAGATAGATAGATAAATAAATAAATAAATAGATAAATAATCTATCTGATAGATTAGGGACGCAGTGGCTCAGTGGCTAAGGGCTGAGCTTGTTGATCAGAAAGGTCGGCAGTTCAAATCCCTAGCGCCGCATAACAGAGTGAGCTTCCGTGACTTGTCTCAGCTTCTGCCAACCTAGCAGTTCAAAAGAATGTAAAAAATGCAAGTAGAAAAATAGGAACCACCTTTGGTGGAAAGGTAACAGCATTCTGTGCGCCTTCCGCGTTGAGTTATACCGGCCACAGGACCATGGAGGCGTCTTCGGACAGCGCTGGCTCTTCGGCTTTGAAATGGAGATGAGCAACGCCCCCTAGAGTCGGAAACGGCTAGCACACATGTTCGAGGGGAACCTTTACCTTATCTATCTATCTATCTATCTATCTATCTATCTATCTATCTATCTATCTATCTATCTATCTATCTATCTAGCTACCTACCTACCTACCTACCTACCTACCTACCCACCCACCCACCCACCTACCTACCTACATACATACATACATACATACATACATACATACATACCTATTATCTATCTATCTATCTATCTATCTATCTATCTATCTATCTATCTATCTATCTATCTATCTATCTAATATTCAAAAAAAGGATTGCGGGTACCGCATTGTTTAAATTAACCAATCTCTCCCAGAACGGCTGGGACTCCAGATTTCAGGGGGAGTTGGAAGCTGTTCCAGCCTGATTCACAGCTGTCCGTCATTCTAGAGATGCATCTTTTGACGTCTTTGACAGCTCAGCTGCCTTCTGTTGAAAGGCGTCATTGGAAGACATGGCAGGCTAATGTGGAGCTGGGCCTGGTGCCTGCTCTCTTGACAGCTGCCTCCCTCACCATGTCAACGCTTGACACTACGGCCAGCCACCGAGAGTGATGAACACTTTTGTTAAAATGGCTGGGGAAAATAATAATAATAATAATAATTACCACCGAATCTCATTGAAAAGGTGGAATGGAAGAAGTGGAAGGGGGGAAGAGAAGGACAAGGTGGATCCGCAATTGTCTGCAAACACCGCCAACACATGCTGTGACTGAAGTACCGGCAGATTAAACCACAAAACCTTCAGCAGCTCAAAAGCGTCAATGTACAGGCAGGTCCTTGACTTAAAATCGTTTGTTTAGGGACAAAGTTCAAAGACACAACGGCATTGGAAAAAGTGGTTTACGGCCGGTCTTTGCTACTGTGACCCACACTCAAGAGCCATCGTGGCTTAACAGAAGGTGCATAAAAATGTCAGGCACAAACAACCAGACCCAGCTGTGTAGAGTTCAAACTAGCTATCGTATTTTTGGGAGTATAAGACGCACTAGAGGCAAATTTTAAAAAAAGGTTTTGCACTCTGCAGACCTCCCAAAAACAGCCTTTTTTTTTTGCAAAAATGGGACTGTTTTTTGTCAAAAAAAGGGCATGCATAGCCTTTAGGAGGCTTCCAGAGTGCTCCTGGTGGCTGGGTGGGGGGAGGAAAACAAGCAAAAAAACGGCCCATTTTTTGCTCATTTTTTCCCTCCCAGCCCCCAGGAGCACACTGGAAGCCTCCTAAAGGCTATGCATGGCCATTTTGCAAAAGGAGCAGGGTTTCGGGAGGCCAAAAATGCTGTATTCAGTGTATAAGATGCACCCAGATTTTCACCCTCTTTTTTGAAGGAAAAAGGTGCTTCTTATACTCCCAAAAATACAGTAGCTACTTTATTGTTCTCTTCCTATAATACAGGAATCTTCCCTCACGGAAAATACTAGCTAAGGCTCTTGAGCGTTCATGGGTGGCCGATTTCTAGCATTTACGTAACGAGTCCAGGTTAATACTTCTCCTGAGTCTTCCTCCCAACTGGGATAGTTGCTCTCCAAATTAACCCCAGCCATCTTGGCTTGCTTAAGAAACCATGATTTAGGAAACCTGAGGTTCCCCAAGATGAGAAGCTCAGCTCCTGTCCCCCCCTCCCCTTACTTCCTTTTGAAGGACTAGCCAGGTTCGGGCCAATGAAAAGCCGCTCAGATCCCTCTCATGGGTCTCTCCGACAGCAAAGAACACTCCACCAGGACAGAAACGAGTGGCATAATGCCCAATCCTGCATGTGTGTCTTTCTGGCCACACTTCCTGCTCCTGATTCAACCCCATTCACAATCTTCTTAACCTTCAGGCTCGGTGGAGAGAAGGTTTCCTGGCCTTACAGCTCCAGAATAATTCGCCAAGGCGACCTCATTGTACGCTGGCCTCTTCATTCAATAAACAATCTCAGCCAGTAAGTCCGTCAGGGAAGATTGGGGGGGGGGGGTGGAGAGGAGGGGAGAGAATCAACCACGAGTTCTCTGAAGCGGCCTAGTCCTCCCAAAGCCCCCTACCACCACCTTATTTTTCCAGGTCAGCAGACAGTAATTTGAGGTGCTCGCGATAAAAATCAGATACCGCCACACGCTCCTTCTCTCTTCTTAGGACAATGCTGTGCCTTTATTAGATTTGCTGCTACGGCGTGCCCGTAATATGTTCTCTAAATGGCAGCTCTCAGGTCAAACACGCCTCTTGGTCAATTTACTACAGGACCACCACTCCGCCCCCTCCTGGTTGCTGCTGTGTGGATTCTCTCAAGAGTATCTTTTATTCTCCAGGCTAGGCTGGAACAATTGACTCTCGGGGTGGGGGTGGAGGTTGCAGAAAAGGGGCTGCCATATGCTGCTCCCCTTTTTCTCCTGCTTCTCCACTGATGATGTTCCCTAGTTGTGGAAATGCAGGTCAGCAAGCAAAACAACCAAGAGAGCACCAAGAACCCCGTAGTCCTCCTTCTCCTTTACAAATCCCACTCCCTTTTAAGCACTGATGATGTTCCCTAGTTGGGTAATAAAATGTCTGCAAGAAAACAACCAAGAGACCACCAAGGACTTCATGGTCCTCCCCCTCTCCCACAACCCCACTCTCTTCTAGCACTGGCTATGTTCCCTAGTTGGATAATAAAATGTCTGCAAGCAAAACAACCAAGAGAGCACCAAGGACTTCATGGTCTTCCTCCTCCTCATCCCACTGATGACATAACCTAGTTTGGTAATGAAATCATTATCTTTTAATGACCCCATAATCCCTTTCAGGGTGGAGTCTGGGTATGAATGAAGCAGAGTGTTTACTGGCCGGATGCCCTTCCTGTCACCAATACGGAACTGTTCTCTAGTTCATTCTCCTGCTCCTCCCCCTCCATCACCGCCACCACCTTTTTCTACTCCCTCCTAGCACGGATGATGTTCCCGAGTTGGGTAATGAAAAGCCTGCAAGAAAACAGCCAAGCTCAGAGAGCACCAAGGACCCCTTGCTGTTTCCTTTGGGCATGCAGGGTGGTTATTTTGGGGGGGGGGGGCGTGCCTCAAGAGGACGTATGCATGCCAGTTGGTGTTCACCAAGAAGCTCTTTGCTGGGGAATAAAGTACCAAGAAGGGGGAGGAGAACAAAACAAACAAACAAACAGTTGGCCCTTCAGCCTATTAAAAACAGCTGCAGGTTTTTGAGACTCCTGCAGGCTTGCCAAATCAGCACCAGGCGACCTTGGGAGAGTGTGGGGGGCAGAATAGAATACAAGAAGCATCTAAGGTCCTTTTCATAGCTAAAGTTCAGAGCTGCAGAGAAACTGGAATCGAGGAACTACCCAAGGAGAAAACCACAGGTCCCACCAAAATTGGAAGAGCAAACACATAATCCTTGCTTAGCAACTGTTCTACGTTTTTAAAAAAAATTGAACTTGTATGTAGCTTGCTTTGCCGAAGGCGATTCTGGACAACTCAGAGAGGCATAATGAAGCTAGACTGCAAATCATTCGATCAATAAACAAACAGGGATCTTAAATATTTTAAGTTTAAGTTTACAGCTACGGCAGCGCTCAAAACGGGGACTTGTGACTGATCCTCACACTTACAACTGTCGCAGCATTCCTGTGGGTCAGAACGTGGATGGTTGGCAATCGGCATGTATTTACAATGGTTTTGTTGTCCCCGGGGGGGGGGGGGGCTTGCAATCGATATTTGTGACTTTCCCAGCTGGCTGCTGACAAGCAAAGTCAAGAGGGGAAGACAGATTTAGAACATAGAGTAGGTAGAGTTTGAAAGGACCTTGGAGGTCTTCTAGTCCAACCCCCTGCCCGAGCAGGAGAATCTATACCATTTCAGACAAATAGTTGTCTGATCTCTTCTTATGAACCTCCAGTGTTGGAGCATCTACAACTTCTGGAGGGAAGAAGCTTCTTGGATGAGAAGTGAAGTGTCTTTAAAGAAAACCAAGGAAGTCCAGTTGCCTCTTGAAAAAGCCCCTTTGGGACAACCATGACTTGGATGACTGAAAATATCTACAGACATTTGGGATGAAGACCCTTTGAATGGTGTGGGAGGAGGAATGGATTTCAAGAGGGGGGGGAAATTCAGAATACAGGAATCATTTGCACCACTCAGGTAACCCTGAGGACACAGACAAACCTCCAAGTGGCCTCAACGACTCTCTAAAAGGATGCAAATGACCAGCTGCCTGCAAGGAATATCAATCCTTCCATCCCCCACTATCCTATCAGAGCTGAAGAAGCTTCTTGGATGAGAAGTGAAACGTCTTCAAAAGAAAAAAACCAGAAAGTCCAGTTGCCTCTTGAAAAAGCACTTTTGGGACATTCTAGAGGCAAGTCCTTCCACTGATTAATTGTCCTCACTGTCAGGAAATTTCTCCTTAGTTCTAGGTTGCTTCTCTCCTTGATTAGTTTCCATTTGCTTAATGACTGCAATGATTCACTTAATAAGCATGGCAAAAGAATTCATAAAATTGGGCCCTTGTTTCACAACCGCTTTGCTAAGCAACAGAAATTCTGATCTCAGTTGTGGTTGAAAATCGAGGACCACCTGTAAAATCTTTTAATATTTCGCTAGAGTGACAGTATATTTTAGACCGAACACTAGCAATTATCCTTGTAAGTATGCAATGCTTTTATTTTCGTTCCTACAATTTATATGAATGATTTGCATTATTTTATTAAGGGACCTATAGGGACGCGGTGGCGAAGTGGGTAAGACACTGAGCTTGTCGATCAGAAAGGTCAGCAGTTCAGCGGTTCAAATCCCTAGCGCCGTGTAACGCAGTGAGCTCCCGTTACTTGTCCCAGCTTCTGCCAACCTAGCAGTTCGAAAGCAGGTAAAAAAAACGCAAGTAGAAAAATAGGAACCACCTTTGGTGGGAAGGGAACAGCGTTCCGTGCGCCTTCGACGTTGAGTCATGCTGGCCACATCACCACGGAGACGTCTTCGGAGAGCGCTGGCTCTTCGGCTTAGAAAGGGAGATGAGCACTGCCCCCTAGAGTCAGGAACAACTAGCACATACATGCGAGGAGAAACTTTAGCTTTCACCTATTAGGGGACCTATTACTGCCAATGCTATGTATAGACTTCATATCTTTGGTATCCATAAAAGCAAACCACTAGCCATTGATGTCTTCTAGTCTAATCATCTAGCTGGGTACTCTGACATCTATTTTAGCACGGGGCAGCCTCTTACTTAGGAGGGTTACAGACATGAATGGGTCTTTATTTCCAGTATGTATACGTCCAAAGATAACGGTTTTAATTTATTGCTTTCTCCCCAGGGGGGATGTTGCAGGACTCAAATCTTTACCAGCAAAAGCCTGTGTGTAATCTAATTAACACAGTGTCTGCATTAATTAACCTTCTGTCTTGTTGACTTGTTAAGACCACTGACTTGACAAAGGTAATCTGCAGGCCAGCCGTCGATATGGATTTCTTTCGGGGTGGGGGAATCTAGAATTTGAGAAAAGGTAAGATCGCTTCGCCGTATTTAAACAGGAGAATGGGCAGGTAAACTATTGCTGATTTCAGCTTTCGTTCTTCTTATGATTAAGCCAAAAGTTCTCACAATGACTGCACAATTATAATCTGCGCTTCTCCAAGCAGGGCAATGGGGAGAAGATTCTGAGCTGAGTGAAAAGAAATGTTTTGTGCTGGTTATGTATTTGTAAGAAAAGGTGGGTTGTTCCTGATCTGTGGTTGCTATTTCCTGACAGACATGGAAGGACAAACCATGATTCCAATTGGGTTAGCATCCTGGGAAGGGACAGAGAGAGCGGGAGGGAAAGAGGGAGAGGTACTATTTAGATCAAGCGTGTCCAACCTTGGCAAGGTTAAGACCTGTAGACTTCAACTCCCAGAATTCTGGGAATTGAAGTCCACAAACCTTAAAGTAGCCACGGTTGGAGACTTCTCATCTAGCTCCAAGCTTTTGTTTGAGATCAATCTCCTTTGGGCCAGGTGAATGTTGCCACCAAGTTGGGCTTACTAAGGGGTTATATGAGCCGCGGTGGGACAGTGATCAGAGTGCAGTATTGCTGGCTACTTCTGCTGATCACCAGCTGCCAGCAGTTTGGCAGTTCGAATCTCACCAGGCTCAAGGTTGACTCAGCTTTCTGTCCTTCCGAGGTGGGTAAAATGAGGACCCAAATTGTTGTGGGCAAGAGGCTGACTTTGCAAACCGCTTTGAGAGAGCTGGAAAGCAGTATATAAGTCTAAATGCTATTGCTAGTCCTTCCTTCCTTCCCTCCCTCCCTCCTTCGTGGTGCTTAGAAAGCAGAATTGCAGGCTAACATTGCATGCTATCAGCAGTTTGATCCTGACTGGCTCAAGGTTGATTCAGCCTTCTGTCCTACCAAGGTGGGTAAAATGAGGACCCAGATTGTTGGGTGCAATAGGCTGACTCTGTAAACTGCTTAGGGAGGGCTGTAAAAGCACTATGAAGCGGTATATAAGTCTAAGTGCTATTGTCCATCCGTCCGTCCTTCCTTCCTTCCTTCCTTCCTTCCTTCCTTCCTTCCTTCTTCCTTCCTTCCTCTGTCCCCTGCCAGCAGTTCGATCCTGACTGGCTCAAGGTTGACTCAGCCTTCCGTCCTTCCGAGGTGGGTAAAATGAAGAGCCAGATTGTTGGGGGCAAGAGGCTGACTCTGTAAACCGCTTAGAGAAGAGCTGAAAAGCACCGTGAAGCGGCATATAAGTCTAAGGGCTTATTGATATTGGTATTGCTATAGAGACAAATACAGTGGCATCTTAAAGAGTCAAATATTTGCCTAATTACTTGTCCTCCCTTCCAAAATAGTTTCTTCCTTCTTGTTTTCGGGCACGGCTAGGTCAACATTTGCCTCTCGCTTCCAGGATCTCCTCTTTCCCAGAAGAGGCCTTGGCTTGAAAGTGTGTTTGTGTGTGTGTGTGTGTGTGTGTGTGTGTGTGTGTGTGTGTGTGCACGCCCATTTCACTTAACTGACAGCCCAGCTGAATTCACACCCTCCCTCGCTGCCCTGTAGTGACAAGAAACCTTTGCTTGAAGCGCTAAAAGAAAACAGAGTCCTTAAAAGAGAGAGAGAGAAAGAGCACAGGCCCTGGAGCTATTTTGAGATCAAGCGATGTGCTTACTCAAGCTGTGCGTATTCTCAACAGCTCATGTAAAACCATCAATCAGCCAGAAGAATGAAAATTGGCTCCCTGAAGGATCGCAGCACAGGAAAGGTTTGGGGGCGGTGGGGATGGGGGTGGGTGGGAGATGCAGTGTTTTTGCAAGGCAAGCCTGAACTGCCAAACACCAGGAACTGGCTCCTGCTTGACAAGTGGTCCTCAACTTACAACCAACGGTCCAAAGTCACACAATGGCACTGGAGATTTGTGACCCAAGGGGGAATCACACGACCTCCCTCGGGATGCTGCAACTGGCATAAATATAGGGAGTCCTCGACAAACAAACACCATTCAAGCAACCTGTCTGCGAAGGGAAGCATTTGTTAAAGGAGTTTGCCCCACATTATGACCCTCCTTGCCACTGTGGTTAAGTGAATCGCTGTCATGGTTAAATTAGTCGAACTGCTGTTAAGTGAATTTGGCTTCCCCGTTGACTTTGCTGGACAGAAGGGGGATTCCGTGAGCCCGGGACACTGCAACCATCTCTTGTAAATCAAGGATTTGTTATTGTTAGTTGTGAAGTCATGTCCAACCCATCGCGACCCCATGGATAACGTTCCTCCAGGCCTTCCTGTCCACCAGCCTCTGGAGTCCATTTAAGCTCACCCCAGCTGCTTTAGTGACTCCATTCAGCCACCTCCTTCTCTGCCATCCCCTTCTTCTTTTGTCCTCCATCGTTACCAGCATGAGGCTCTTCTCCAGGGAGTCCTTCCTTCTCCTTAGGTGGCCAAAGTATTTGAGTTTCCTCTTCAGGATCTGGCCTTCTAAAGAACAGTCAGGGTGGATCCCCTCTAGGACTGACCGGTTGGATCACCTTGCAGTCCAAGTGACTTGCAGGAGTCTTCTCCAGCACCAGAGTTCAAAGGCCTCCATTCTTTGGCGCTCAGCCTTTTGATCAAGGACTACCCGTCTATCAAAAGGGTAGAATCCATCCTTGCAACTCGATTTGAATCTGGACCCATTATACTTTTTTTTCTGAGAAGGGATTCCCTCCCTAGAAACCGAAAGGTTGGCTTCGGCCAAGCACAATAGGCGAGTCGCTCCAGGGACAGGATGGCTCAGTAGCTAAGATGCTGAGCTTGTCGATCAGAAAGGTCGGCAGTTCGGCGGTTCGAATCCCTAGCGCAGCGTAACGGAGGGAGCTCCCGTGACTTGTCCCAGCTTCTGCCAACCTAGCAGTTTGAAAGCATGGAAAAAATGCAAGTAGAAAAATAGGAACCACCTTTGGTGGGAAGCTAACAGTGTTCTGTGCACCTTCGGCATTGAGTCATGCCGGCCACATGACCACAGAGACTTCTTTGGACAGCGCTGGCTCTTCGGCTTTGAAACAGAGATGAGATGACCGCCCCCTAGAGTTGGGAATGACTAGCACATATGTTCAAGGGGAACCTTTACCCAGCCCTCCCGAGACCCACAAGACAGACCGCTGCCCTTTTTCTTCAAGAGCTGCTTTCAATGCACTCTGAATTGGAAGAGCTTGTCAATGCAAGAGCCCGCCTTGAAGGTCCCCCATGGATGACTGCTCTGCCATTTAATGGCGGACGTATTAAGTCCCACCCAGCTCTGCCTGGCAGAATATAAGTGGAGAGGGGGGGGGGGGATGGCTCAGAAAGCAGAAGGATAAAAAGAGAGGGTGGGGGGAAGAAAGAGGGGGAGAAGAGAAGAAATTTCAAACTATTATTCTCCCTACCCCTAAACACTATCATTATTTTTAATCCCATCCCATAATTTGTGGTTGCAGTTGACACAGTGCTTCTGAATGCTTGAGGTTAATCATACTGCCAGGGGAAAGCGTCCCGGCTTCTTCCCAATAGCTTTCTGTCCTCAAAAAAAAACCCCAAGCATTTTCAATGATTTCTGCTCCTTAAATGTACAGCAAGACAGTAATTCCATGCTCCGGTTCCTTCCAAGTTCACCAAAGGAAGCAGAAGGCTGCAGAAGAGCTCTCTTTATGATTTATCTCTTTCATTTTTGGCGGGGTTGACTTGTCCAAGCCTGGTAGGGTGCTGGATTCAATCAAAACCGCATCTGGTTCTGGCCTCGGTGTTCAAATGTGGTGGGTTGGTTTTTTGTTTTTTTTTAACTCTACACAAACTTTGAACCGGGCAATACAACATTAACCTGCAGGGCGGAAGCAATTGACTTTGTACATCGACCAGGTAAAAGTATAATGCTCTGGAGTTCAAGACTTAGCTTGGCAATCCGTCTTGTTAAGGGTCCTGAAGTCAAGGTTTGTTCTCCAACAACCTGCCAATCTTTGTTCCAAGGCATCAAAATTTAAAAAAGAAAAGAAAACACCACGGGCCACTGAAGTCTTGAGCCATGGAAGTTGTGCATGTTCTTGCCAACATTTCTATGGAAACGAACGTTGGACATCATGGACAATAACTGGCAGTCAGGATATGTGGTGAAAACTCTTTAACTAGACAACAGACAGACAGATTCCACCTTTCTGTCTGGATCCTAGACCAAGCCAAGTCTAAAAATGCTAGAGAATTCCTGGAAGCTTGGCAGGCAGACAAACCAGCCATCAACAGGCACATAGAGATAAACAACATCTGCATACCATTCAAGAGACACAATCTAACAGCCCCAAAGGAAACAAATAGGCCAAAAATACCTGCTCGTCAGCAATCAAACACCCCAGCTAAGCAAAAATTAACGCCAAGATTAATACTAAATCAGCAATACAATAAACAATACCCCAGTCAAGGAACTACCAACTTAGACAAACAATCAAACAGTAAAGAACAGCCTGGCCAAGCAACTAACCAAAACAAGAGTCACCTCGAAGCAAATTGTGTGGCAAACAAATCTAATAAATTAATAAATAAAAACACTCCCACCAACACTGATAGGGCAAGCCACTTGTATATAGATAGAGAGCAAACCCCTCTCCCTTCTAGCACTGATGATGTTACCTAGTTGGGTCATGAATCGCTTACAAGAACAGCTCAGAGGGCATCAAGGACCCCACAGTAGTTGTTCTCCAGTTTCTTCCCCTGCTCTTCCTCTTCCTCCTCCACCACCACCTTCTCCACTCCCTCCTAGCACTGATGATGTTTCCTAGTTCGGTAATGACACGTCTGTAAAAAAACCACCCAGCTCAGAGAGCACCGAGGATCCCACAAATTCAACACTAGGCTACAGATTTTTCTCTTCTTTTGCTCCATACGTATGCAATACCTATGACTTAGAAGGAATAGCTGGAAAATGCTTCCACTTTCCTGCTGTGCTTTGCAAACTGGAAACTCCATTCCAAAATGGAATTAGTGGACAACCATTTAAATAGGAGCCAGCCATGTGCAGCAGCTGCCAAAAAACCCAACACAGTTCTAGGCTGCATAAACAGAGAGACAGAATCAAGATCCCGTGAAGTGTTAATACTACTTTATAAGGCCTTGGTAAGGCCACACTTGGAATACTGCATTCAGTTTTGGTCGCCACAATGTAAAACAGATGTTGAAACTCTACAAAAAGTGCAGAGAAGAGCAACAAAGAGGATTAGGGGACTGGAGGCCAAAACATAGGAAGAACGGTTCCAGGAACTGGGTAGGTTTAGTTTAATGAAAAGAAGGACAAGGGGTCACATGATAGCAGTCTTCTGATATCTGAGGGGTTGCCACAAAGAAGAGGGAGTCAAACTATTCTCCAAAGCACCTGAGGGTAGAAGAAGCAGCAATGGGTGGAAACTAATCAAGGAGAGAAGCAACTTAGAACTAAGGAGAAATTTCCTGACAGTTAGAACAATTAATCAGTGGAACAACTTGCCTCCAGAAGTTGTGAATGCTCCAACACTGGAAGTCTTTAAGAAGAGGTTGGATAGCCATTTGTCTGAAGTGGTGTAGGACTTCCTGCCTAGGCAGGGGGTTGGACTAGAAGATCTCCAAGATCCCTTCCAACACTGCTATTCTAGTCTAAATTCAAGTCGTCTATTCTATTCTATTCAAAAGACCTTGAAATGATGACTAGATGTTCCCAGCTTGCTTGCCCTAGAAAGATCTGTCGTTAAAAGTAGACAATAATAATCTGGATGGAGCAATATTCTTGCATGTAGCTATGTATTCAATTACTGTTAATAACTACTGGCTGTGGGGAAGTTTGTAAAGCTGTGTAGCAGGTCCCACACAACTGCCAAATTAGATGTGTTGCCAGCAGTTCCTTGCCAAGTTCAAAGGGAAGGGCTGCTCCGGGGAAGGTTCTCCACCTTCTAATGAACCAAAAAGCTGTTTATTGAGGGGAGGGAAATGAACAAGGCCTTCTGTCTATTAGCAAACTTCCCTGATCTCCAGTTTATGCACTGGATAGACAGAGAAGTTAGCATTTTAGAATAACAGAGTTGGAAGGGACCTTGGAGGTCTTCTAGTCCAACCCCCTGTTTAGGCAGGAAACCCTACACCACTTCAGACAAATGGTTATCCAATCTCTTCTTTAAAACTTCCAGTGTTGGAACTCCCATAATGTCTGGAGGCAAGTTGTTCCATTGATTAATCATTTTCTCCTCGCCCCCAAACAATTATGCTTTGTTAAATCTTTCTGTTTTTAATTTTTGCCTTTCCTTATTATCTGAGGCTAACACGACACACAATTCAAACATTAATAATAAAAAAAAACTTTCCCAAGGAAAGAAACACAAGAAAGGAGGCGGCTATTAAACAAATAATAAAAGAAGAGGGGGAAAAATGTGGCAGAACCGAGCCTGCCAATTAAATCTAAGAGGAGACCAAGAGAGAAAGAGAGAGAGGGAGAGAGAGATACAATTACAGCTTTCTGTAAATTACTTTGTGTAATTAAATCCACTTCCCTAAATTACAAACCATTTAGCTCTTCTTTTATAACAATGTAAGCAATGACCACCAGCAACCTTTTTATGGGAGCTGGGTGCCATAAAAGTGGTTAAACAACAACCATTTTGCCTGCCTCTTCTTTTCAAAAGCAGACATGGGAACGGGGGATCGTTTACTTCGGGCTCGAAAGAGACGACAACAATCGGCATGGTTTCTTCCTCCAAATTCTGTGCTCTGGGAGCAGATTAACACCCAAGGATGTTGAAGGGGATTGCCGTAAAAAGCTTTCCAAGCATGGTTTTAGTGAACTGGTTTAGTTAGATTCCTGCGGTGAGCAGGCAATTGGATTAGATGACCTCTAAGGTGCCTTACAAAGGGATGCGGTGGCACATGGAGACGTCTTCAGACAGCGCTGGCTCTTCGGCTTTGGAACAGAGATGAGCACCGCCCCCTAGAGTCAGGAATGACTAGCACATATGTGCGAGGGGAACCTTTCCCTTTCCCTTTTAAGGTCCCTTACAATACAAGCAGTCCTTGACTTACAATCACAATGAAGCACATTTTTTTGTTGCTAAGCGAAACATCAGTTTGTCCCAACTTTAAGTGAATCGCTGCAGTTGTTAAATTAGCCATGAGGCTGTTACGTGGATCTGGCTTCCCCATCAACTTTGCTTGCCTGGAGGTCACTAAAGGGATCATGGAACACACCCGGGACACTGCCATCGTCATAAGTATGAACCGGTTGCCATGCGTCTGGATTTTGATCACATGACCAAAATGGTCATCAGTGTGAAAAGTGGTGAGTGTGTCCCTTTTTCCAGTGCCATGGTAACTAAATGGTCGCTAAATGAACTGTTGTGAGTCAAGGAGTACCTGATTTACATCCATTAATTAAGGAAGTGTCTATGCTTCAAAAAAGAATTAATAGGACACCTCCTTCTCTCAGTCACGCAAGGTCTGATTGCCTTCGGAAGTCATGGGTGCTCGAAAACTGGAAAGCAGACAAAATTCCATCGGAAGGGGAGGTAATAAAGAAGATATTAGACTGTGCAGAAATGAATAGGTTGACACTGAGAATAAAGGACAAAGAGGATTCAGTGTACTAACAGGACATGGGGGCGATTTTATGAGTGGCTTGAAAAAAGATATCAATAGAAAGAAAAAGGAACAAAACATGAAATAAGTATCTCAGATGACACATGATTAATGCAAGGGGAGGGGAAATAAGAAAATATCAATATGTAAATATACAGGCAGAAAAATATGAATTGACATATGTTAAATAACAATCAAAAGAACGTATATCTAAGAATGAATTAGAAAGGAAAAATAAAAAAACTTTTTACAAAAAAAAAAGTCTTGTCGGTATGTTAATTTACTGTGAATAAATTGTCTAGCAGTAATCTTGTGTCGGAGTGACTCACTGTATTGGGGGGGGGGGGGTCAGAACAGGAGTGTATAGGAGGCAAATATCTTATCCTATACACATACCAATATGGAACTGCTGTATGTGGGAACGCTTGGTTCCTTTGCTGTTTGAATCTATTTTTTTGTTTTGTTTATGTGTGTATGTGTTTAAAATAAAATTTATTTTTAAAAAAAAGAAAAAAAAAGGAATCCCTACATAGAGGGTTTCCTGATGTGAAATGAAAAGAAAAACACTGCATTTAGACTAAGCCACATTAAGTAACAAGGTTTGTGTATTCTGACATTTTGGGCAAAGAGCCCATATTCCCTATTGCGTTCTTTTTAAGTCAGTTTTGGGCACCTGGCAATGGCCTGGAGAAAAACCCCCAGAGTTTTCTCAATAAGGAAATCATTTGCCATGCCTATTTCCCCGGGCTAAGAGGAAGGGACTGGCCCAAGGTCACCCAGCAAGATTTGTGCCCAAGTTGCGAACAGAAGATAAGGTCACCCAGTCGCTAACCTGATGCCTTATACACTACAATAGACTGGTTCTGCAGGCTGCTTGAACAGCTTTCTGCAGCTTTTCTTGGCAAGATTTCAGAAATGGTTTTGTCATTGCTTGTTTCCTCCCAGGACGGAGAGAGAGAACTGGCCCACGGTTACCAAGTTCGCTTTGTGCCTAAGGTAAAGGTTCCCCTCGCATATATGTGCTGGTCGTTCTTCACTCTAGGGGGTGTTGCTCATCTCCATTTCAAAGACAAAGAGCCTGCGCTTCCGAAGTTGTCGCCGTGGTCATGTGGCCGGCATGACTAAACACCGAAGGTGCATGGAATGCTGCTAGGGATACGAACCACACCGAACAGTTGACCTTTCTGACCAACAAGCTCAGCGTCTTAGCCACTGAGCCACCGCTTCCCTTTTTGTGTCGTAAGCAGGACTAAAAACTCAGAGGTTACTGACTTCTACTTCAGTCTCTTCAATCACCAAGATCAGGGGTCAGCAAACTGAGGTTCTGGAGCCGCATGTGGCTCTTTCTTCCCTCTGCTGCGGCTCCATCACTGGTCGACGCCACAATTGTGAGAGGAGCTTCCGGTGGGGGGGGGGGGAGAAGCACAGTGTGCCAGGAGAAGACTCTATGGCAAGGGGAGGGTTTTCCAGTTGTCTCCACAATTGATGGGGCTTTCGGTTATGACAGGCAGAGGACAAAGTACACCGTGCTAGGAAGAGACTCTATGGTGGGGGAACTGAACTTCTGGTCAGCTCCAGAATTGAACAGGGGGCTTCCGGTTAGGACCTTTGTGGCTCCTGGTGTTTTCTTTTCTGTGGGAAACGGGTCCAAATGGCTATTTGAGTGTTTAGGTTTGCTGAGTCTTGACCAAGATAGATTCCTGTTTTGGTGCCTTCAAGTCAGTGTTGGAACCGTGGGAATAAATGGAGAAGTTCACACAGTTCTCTTGGCAACAATTTTGGAAGTGGTTTGCCCTTCCTTCCTTCCTTCCTTCCTTCCTTCCTTCCTTCCTTCCTTCCTTCCTTCTCCTCCTTTTTCCTAGGGCTGAGAAAGAGGAATTGGCCCAAGGCCACCCAGCTGGCTTTGTATCTAAAGTGGAAATCAAATTCCTGGTGTCCCGATTTCTGAATTACGGCCATTTTTTAACAATGGGTCTTGCCCAAGTTGATACCGTCAATCTTATAGCTCCCATAATTCTCACATAGTAACAGCGTTGGAAGGGACCTTGGAGGTCTTCTAGTCCAGCCCCCTGCTCTTGCAGGAGACCCTATATCCGTGGTGGAGAACAATGGCATGTGTGTCAGAGGTGGTGCATAGAGCCCTCTCTGCGGGCACATGAGCTGCCACCCAACTCATCTCTGCATGTGCCTCCCACTAGCCAGCTGATTTTCAGGTCTCTGCCGCACATGCGGCAGGCATGCACACACATGTATAGGGTAGAGTGGGGGCAGGTGTGCATGTGCAGGGGGCTGGCGCTCCCCCCCAGCCCGTTTTTGGTCTCAGGAGGCTTCAGGGAGGCCTGCTAGGCCCAAAACGGGAGGAAGGGCAGGGGAGCGTGTGGGGGTTGTGATGCATGCCCAGGGGGATGTGGCGCGTGGGAGCTTGGGAGTGTCACACATGCATTGCATTATGGGTGTGGACGAGTTCGGCATATGAGGACAAAAAGGTTAGCCATCAGTCCCCTATATTATTTCAGACAAATGGCTGTCCAACTTCTTCTTAAAAACCTCCAGCGTTGGAGTATTCACAACTTCTGGAGGCAAGTTCTTCCATTGATTAATTGTTCTCACTGTCAGGAAATGTCTCCTCAGTTCTAGGTTGCTTCTGTCCTTGATTAGTTTCCACCCATTGCTTCTTGTCCTGCCCTCAGGTGCTTTGGAGAATAGCTTGACTCCCTCTTCTTTGGGGCAACCCCTGAGATATTGGAAGACTGCTATCTTGTCTCCCCTAGTGCTTCTTTTCATTAAACTCGACATACCGAGTTCCTGCAACCGTTCTTCCTATGTTTTAGCCTCTAATCAGAATAAGGCACCTAAGTAAGGATGTCAGCAAATGTTATCCCAACCCTCCTGGTCTTAGGATGCATTAAGTCCAGGAAGTCTGGTCAACATTTTGAAATTCCTGCTACCTTGCAGCCAGGCGGTGAAAATATTTAGTAAGCCAAGTTCAACTCATTTCTCTTTCCTGTTCCCCCCCCCTCCCCTCTTTCTCTCTCTCCTGGGCTCTGTGTGTGTGCAAGATAAGAGGGATTAGCACCGCTGAGCAAGCTGTGTTAAAATAATAGGTCTTTCCTTACTTGGTGGTTTCCTTCCGCCATCCCCCACCCCCCACCCCTGGCTGCCATCACGCCATGCCCAATGATTCCCCTGCACTTTGGATGCTGCGTTCAGCATCCAAATGCCTGGCCGGGACTTAAAAGCAGATTTTTAAATTAGTTCCTGACAGTGCAAACAGATTGCTATTGATTGAAATGAGCCTTTATTTTAGTTCTTTAGATGAGCAGCCCTAATGACTAAATACTGTATTGCCCATTTCGACACTTGGTGCCGGGGACTCCCCGGTGGCTCCTTTGGCAGCTGCTGAGTTTTCCACGCTGGCGGATTACGAGGGGAGGATGGAAAGCGGGCCATATGGGGCTCCCCACCCCACCCATGGCAGCTCTCCGGCAGAACTGGAGACAGGAACAATGCGAGGAGGAGCCACCTCTGTAGCAGTTGACAAGAACACAACGCAGACGGGAAATGGGCCTGGAGTCCTGAGGAAGCCTGGTTGCCTTGAAGAGGCTTCGTCTCATGAGCTATTGCTCCTCCCTCCCCTCCCCTCCCTTTGTTCCTCCTTCCCTTCCCCATTCATCCCTTCCTTTCCCCATGATCTCTCTCATTTTCTCTCTCCCTCCCTCCCCCCCCATCTCCACCTTGAGCCAACCTCAAGCCAAGGCAAATGCAGCTGGCTCTCTTGGTTCAGATGGTAGGCTGGACTGTGAGCGGTTAAACACATCTCGCCAAGTTTTGAATTTGTGTGTGTGTGTGTGTGTGTGTGTGTGTGTACTAATTGTATCAGGGCATCACAACCTTCTTCTTCGATTCTATTTGCACAAGAAGCGGTTCCACAGATTACCTGTAAGCTTGTTAGTATATGGAAAAGTTTCCTGGAACAAATTTGGCAAGGAAAACCAAGGGGAGGAACTGGTTGGTTGGCTTTCCCCTGTCACTCCAGAGATGCTCAATTTTCAGACGGGGTCTCTAAATTTTAAAAGTAGGAGGGAGCATATTGAGGGAAGCCTCTCAAATCTCATTCTGCCCTGCCTCCGCCCCCGACAAAGTTTGGTGGTTCACAAGCAACTTGCGACATAAATTCCCCCAAGAAAGTCATAGGTTGTGTGAAGCCTGCAAGAACCTGAGTTTCAATCTACATCTTCGGAAGCAATTTGGTATACAAAGCTCTTCAATAAAATAAGTTCCCAATGCCCAGATGTTGTTTTTTTCCAGCCTTTTACCTTGTCACCCATCATTCTAAAGCCCTGTGGTTGCCACAGAACGAAAGATAGCATTTGGGGGGACTCCAAATTTGGGTGCCACGAGCTTTACCCAGAGAAGGTCCACCATCCATGGTACACAACCATGTCTCGCTGGGGAATTCTGGGAGTTGAAATCCACATATCTTAAAAGTTGCCAAGGTTGGGAAACAGCGATCGAATCAAAGCCAAACAAATTTTTCCAGGTTTGAGATTTTGGGCTTGGACAATCTGGAACTGCGCCGCCTGGAACAGTCTGACCTAAGCATAGTACACAAAATTGTCTGCTACAATGTCTTGCCTGTCAATGATTTCTTCAGCTTCAACCACAATAATACTCAGGCAAACAATCGATACAAACTGAAGGTAAACCGCTCCAAACTCAATTGCAGAAAATATGACTTCAGCAACAGAGTGGTCAACGCCTGGAATTCTCTGACTCCATTGTTGCAGCCTCAAACTCTCACGGCTTCCGTCTCAAACTGTCTACCAGGGATCTCACCCCATTCCTAAAAGGTCTGTAAAGGGGTCCCTGACCTACTGTCCCCATTTATCTTTATTTACTTCCTTTGTTCATATCTATCTTCATACCTATACTTGGTACCTCGTACATGTTTGACAAACAAACAAAGAAATAAATAAATCAACACATCTTCCCAAAGGACAACCTCCGTGGATAAAGATAGATGGTCATCTTTCCATCCTACCTGCTTCTGGACCTTCAACGGAATTTTCTTTTTCACTCTCTCCTTCCCTCGATCCGTTTCTCTCCCCGAACTTCCGGCGTCGTTACTGTGCCCGTTTTCGCTGGGTTCAGCCGAGACACAATGTTCGCTTTCCCGAAGTTTCTTTCCAGGGTGTCTCTCCCATTTTTCCTTTCTCTCCTGAGGCTTCAGTGACATGTCCTTCTGTACATGAGGCGAAAACAGAACAGGGGGAAAAATATGTTAATGTTGACCCATTCGCCCAACAGCCATAGACATTAAGGAATTCTGTGTGGTGTTCTGACCCAGGCTTCCTTAACAAGCGTGAAACAGAGTCTTGGTCCCGGCAAAACCTCTTTTATGTACACAACTGTGAATTCCTTTCATTCAGCAAGTCAGCAAGACTTAACAAACAGTCTTTCAGAGGAATATTTATCAACACAAACCTTATCTTGCTCAGAGAGCTGCCAGATAACTAGTTTCCAAACACTTGGCACCACTTGGCAAAGTCTCTCTTATAGTCACAAACAGAACTTTCCACTCTTGAAATGACTGAAGGAATGAATTGTTTCCTGCAAAAGTCACCTCCCCGTTCGCTCCTCTTTTGTTTCCTATGGGAGGAGCCTCCAAGGTGTGGCTTTACTCCCAAGTCGACTCTGCTTTCTTATTTGTTCTTGCCTTCTGGCAGCTCTGTGCATGCACACACTGGGAATAGGCTCCAGCTGTTCCTCTGCCTCACTGATGTTAGACTCTGGAGGCTGCCAGAGATCTAATTGCCAATTAGTTTTGCAAGGCCAAAGGAAGCACAGAGTCAAACAGACTTCTCAGAGTTTGAACCAACCAGAATGAACAAAATTGCTTCCTGCAAAGGATCATGCCTTGTTCCTCTTTTATGTTTTATGGGAGGGGCCAATCACCTCCAAGCCTTACTCCCAAGTCACCCCTTTTGTCTTAACTGTTCTTGTCTTTTGGCACCTCTGTGCATGCGCGCACTGGCAACAGGCTCCCCCTGTTCCTCTGCCTTGCTGATGTCAGATTCCGGAGGCAGCATATAACTACCAGATGGCCCTGATCCCCTCTCTGCCTACGACACAGAGCCGTCGTCAAAGCCTTCCCCAGACTCCAGGACTGGCCCATGCTCCTCCCCAAACTCCTCACTATCCGACTCTGCTGCCAACTCTGCAGGCCGCTGGCGGATCACAAGATGAGCAATACGGACTTTTCCTACCATCTTATTGTCTTGATAATTTGCAACAGGTGTCATTCAAAGAAGAATTTCCTCCCCCCTCTACAGCACAACTGAAGTTAGAGAAATGAGAAGGCATATGAAATAGAAACAACAGAAACAGAAAGAAGCAACCAAACAGCTCGTAAATAGCAAAAGTAAGCAACTTTATTGTTTCCCACCTATATTATATGCCCAGAGGTTTGACTTCCCATGGGGGGCTAACCAGATAAGGCTTCATAGATCATGGGGGAAGTCAAGCTTATGCACTTACAGCTATGCAAGGACTCTAAGCTAGGGCCTTGCTTGACATCTTCCCCCTTCCATTCCAGTTAGTGGTTTCCCAGCACAAATACAGTATGTTTCTTTTTCCTCCACCCTAATTTAGCTCCTGGAGAAATATATGTTCTTCTACACTGAGTTTGGCTCACATGCCCAGAGGTAATCAATCAGGAGAAGAAAAGCATATGGATGGGAACTGCAGAACTATGGAAATGGCCCTTCTATTTAGGATTTCACACTGATGTACAACCTTGTGCAAAATGCTAGATTAGACACACACACACACACACACTGCAAGGGACGCAGTGGCTAAGACACTGAGCTTGTCGATCAGAAGGTTGGCAGGTTGGTGCTTCGAATCCCTAGTGCCGCAGAACAGAGTGAGCTCCCGTGACTTGTCCCAGCTTCTGCCAACCTAGCAGTTTGAAAGCACGCAAAAAATGTATAGGAAGTAGAAAAATAGGAGCCACCTTTGGTGGGAGGGTAACAGCATTTCGTGCGCCTTCGACGTTGAGTCATTCCAGCCACATGACCTAGGAGATGTCTTCGGACAGCGCTGGCTCTTCAGGCTTTGAAACGGAGATGAGCACCGCCCCCTAGAGTTGGGAACAACTAGCACATATGTGCGAGGGAAACCTTTACCTTTATAATTCTGTTGGAGAGCAACGGTCTCAATCAGGAGGAGGGGTTAAACAGACAATTAGTCTGGAATCTTTATGTAGGTACAAGAGATTTTTTTTTGTCAATCTAATTCCCTTTTTGGCTTTATTATTATTATTATTATTATTATTATTATTATTATCTCGGAGAGCTTTAACAACATTGATTAACAGATCTTCTTCAGAAGCCAATGTGAGATGTTCTGCAAGATCTGTAATCTTTTTTTCTCTCTCGCCATCCTGTGGTGCTCTCCCTGCAATTCAAACCTAAGACTCTTTGAATTTAACACAGTGGTCTGTCTACTATTCTAAATTTCCTCTGTTTGTTTTCTTGCATTCAGTGGTGTCCGATTCTTAGGAGATTGCCTGGACAAATCCCTGCAGTTTTCTTCGGTTATTCCCCTATGTAGCTATCTCTTTCTATCTCCCTCCCTCTCTCACACACACACACCAAAATCATACACAGAAACATCGTTTTTCTTATCTATAAAACAGGAGAAATGCTTTTGAACCTTCCCTAGGGAGAAGATAACAATGGTAGAAAGTATAAAACGCTGTAGGCGTTTTATTAAAAAAAATAAAAAATAAAATAAAACCAGTGCATTATATGCTCAGTGAAGCCTTTTTAACTTGGTGGCAACAGTGATGTCTCTATTCAGCCTCTGCAGACACTGGAGGGGACAAACTGAAAGCCAGCTGCCTTGGCTCTGCACGAGTTGGCCTGCGCCAAGCGAAAACCAGGAGCTGTATAAATGCCCCCATAATGGCTGCGCTACCCTGTGTTTGTCTCCCATTCTTTCTCTAATTTTAAGTAGCAAGATTACTGTGTGTGGAGAAAGCTGCGCTGGATCAACACCAGAGGGCTGGTTAATTTTCTTTTGTGCAGCAAAGCTCTTGTTTCCTCTGTGTAAATCGGTGACATTTGATTTTCTTGCAAGCTGTTAATTTGCTCCAAAGCCAATATAAAACATCTGTCCGCAGAGTGACATGACTGCCTATATATATATATATATATATATATATATATATATATATATATGTGTGTGTGTGTGTGTGTGTGTGTGTGTGTGTGTGTGTATGTATCTATGTATCTATGTATCTATGTATGTATATGTATGTTGTATTTGTGCTGATAAATAAATAAAGGGAGACTAGTATAGATCTATTTCAAGCTATCTCATCAGCTAGCCATACCCTTACTGGGATTCGAACCTGGGCTGTATTACATATTAGGCACTAAGCCACAAGGTTCTCCTCCTTTATCAGTTGAGCCAGGGAAATAGGTATGTTAGTGTCACAACCCCTGATATGCCCAAATATGGGAGGAAGTCTATTGTTTCCTATATATATATGACTAGTATAGATCTATTTCAAGCTATTTAGCTCTCATCAGCTAGCCATACCCTTACTGGGAATTGAACGGCTAGCTGATGAGAGCTAAATAGCTTGAAATAGATCTATACTAGTCTCCCTTTATTTATTTATCAGCACAATTGCAACACAAATGTAACAAGGCAACATAAAAAAAATGGCTTTCTGCCTGGATGGCTCCCAGAGTGAGTCGATAGACAGAAAAGGGAAGCAGTATGCTCCCTCCCATATTTGGGCATACTAGGGGTTGTGACATGATAGATAGATAGATAGATAGATAGATAGATAGATAGATAGATAGATAGATAGATAGATAGATAGATAGATATGGATGTGTGTGTGTGTGTTCCAGCATAACTCTGGAATGCCTTGAGCAATTACAACCAAACTTGGTATGCAAATGACTTACTCTCTGGAAACAAATACTGTGGGGGAGACATAAAAGAGGAGCAAACGGACGTGAGCCTTTGCAGGAAGCAATTTGTTCATTCTGGTCGGTTCAAACTCTGAGAGGCTCCATTTGACTCTGTGTTCCATTTGGCCTTGAAAAACTAATTGGCAATTAGGTCTCTGGCAGCATTTCAAGGAAAATAAAGGTGGGTGCTTATCAGCATTGCCCTGAAAGACTGTGGCAAACTTCTGTCAGACTCTTCACAGACTGGTTGTGAATCATCACGGGCTGTGAATGAACATAATTCACAGCCGTTTAAATAAAAAAGGGGTTTGGGGACTAAGCATGTGATTTTTACTGTCTCAGGAAGCCTCGATCAGAACAGAAGGCACCAAGAAAGCTTCTGCAATATCATTTCCGGTTTGGCTCCAAAATGAACAGCTTCTAGATGTAAACCTCCCAGATTGTGACCCCCTTGATTTCAAGGATTCAATCCCGGCTCCCCCCATGGAGCCGAGATGCAATTCAAATCCAAATGGCAAAATCCCAGCTTTGACCCACAAATCGAAGCACTGCGATCGATCTCAATTAGGGCGACTGCGAAGGAAATCGTTGCTTTTCCTAACCTCCACCATACAATTCCTCTCTAAGCTGGCCATGTGTTTCCTTTCTGGTTTTTGTTTTTTAAACTTTAAACTTCAACATTTCCCATAACATCCATTGGCTGATAAAATCCAGAGGCACTTATGACTGTGTTCTTTTAGAAGCCTTGTCAAAATTGTAGTGTAAAGAGACAGATGCTCCTTGTTGTGATAAACCAGTGAAAAGTTCAGGACTGAAGCTTGCAAGGATCCAATACAAAACAAGATCTGAAAATTTTCATTAACCAAAAATGGTTCATCATCCCCCCCACAAAAAAACCCAAGGTTTTTTGATTCATCTGGGATGATTTGAATCTCAATTTGCCAATTAAAACTTTTTTATTAGTTTATCGAAGCATAAAATAAGATAAAGGTTCCCCTTACATATGTGCTAGTCGTCCCCAACTCTAGGGGGTGGTGCTCATCTCCATTTCAAAACCAAAGAGCCAGTGCTGTCCAAAGACATCTCCGTGGTCATGTGGCCACCATGACTCAACACTGAAGGTGCATGAAACTCTGTTCTCTTCCCACCAAAGGTGGTCCCTATTTTTCTACTTGTATTTTTTTTTAATGTGCTTTCGAACTGCTGGGTTGGCAGAAACTGGGACAAGTCACAGGAGTTCAGTCTGTTATGCGGCACTAGGATTCAAACAGCTGAACTGCCGACCTTTCTGATTGACAAGCTCAGTATCTTAGCCACTGAGCCATTGCATTTTGCCAATTAAAACGTTTTCATTAGTTTATCAAAGTATAAAATACGAAGGGGAAAAAAAGCATGGAAAAGTAAAAAATGAGGAAAAGAACAAGAGAGGGTTTTGTCTCCAGTTTGAAATTGCTTCCTGATTTCGTGTTTACAATAGGGGGGGGGGGGGGAAGAAACATTGATTAGTTTTGTAAATTAGGCAGGTTTACTGTTATAGAAGGGACCCAGTGGCTCAGTGCTGAGCTTGTCAATCAGAAGGTCTGCAGTTCAGCGGTGTGAATCCCTAGCGCTGCATAATGGAGTGAGCTCCCAGCTTCTGTCAACCTAGCAGTTCGAAAGCATGTAAAAAAAATGCAAGTAGAAAAATAGGGATCACCTTTGGTGGGAAGGTAACAGCGTTCCATGTGCCTTTGGCGTTGAGTCATGCCGGCCACATGACCATGGAGACGTCTTCGGACAGCGCTGGCTCTTCGGCTTTGAAACGGAGATGAGCACCGCCCCCTAGCGTCGGGAGCGACTAGAGAGTATGCGTGAAGGGAACCTGGACCTTTACCTTATTGTTAAAGAAATGGCTTGTACATATTGCTGTGTAAAAGCAAAAAGTTGTAGAATCTCAATTTGCAAGAGGCCGCAATTAAAAAAAGAAAAAGAAAGAAGGCCCATTAACCAACTGACTTTTGATGCAAAAAAAAAAAGTCATTTTGTGCGCCGCCCAGAGCAAAAATAAATTTCATAAATAAATAAATAAACCATAACAAAAGTTTTTTTTTAAAAAGAAGGCTCGCCAGCAGCCTCAATTCAAGCTTTCGTACCATGAACTGCACTTGGAAGACAATAAAGCTCTTGTTTGAGTTAACTTTCACCCAGTTTGCAATCTGAAAGTCCTTGAAATGGATATGCTCATCTGATCTAAAATTTACAGCTGCACGAGTCCATTTCAGGCTCAGAACTTTGAATGCAGATCAGGAATAGACCGTATATATGGGGTCTATTGGTGGGGAGGGGGAGTAGACAGCGCTCTACATGGGGCAGCCCTTGACGAGTATTCGGAGACTTCAACTCATCCAGAATGCAGCCGCGCGAGCAATTGTGGGTGCACCTCGGTACACCCATGTTACACCTATCCTCCACGAGCTGCACTGGTTACCGAATGGTCTCCGGATACGCTTCAAAGTGCTAGTCGTAACTTATAAAGCCCTTCATGGTATTGGACCAGGGTACTTGAGAGACCGCCTGCTGCCAATTACCTCCGGGTTCCGTCCACCAGCCAATGCCATCTGGCTACCACCCGGGGGAGGGCCTTCTCTGTGGCAGCTCCGGCCCTTTGGAACGAACTCCCCGCAGAGATTTGGACCCTCAGCTCTCTCCAGGCCTTCTGGAAAGCCGTCAAAACCTGGCTGTGCCGGCAGGCCTGGGGTTGATGAGTTCCCCTCCCCTCTCGACCTGTGTGGCTGTGTGATTCTTGGTTATTTTAATCACTTGTATTGTGTTCTATGTTCTCTTTTCCCGCTTGAGTTGTTCGCCGCCCTGAGTCCCTCCCGGAAAAGGGCGGCATACAAATAAAATAAATCTAAATCTAATCTAAATCTAAATCTATATATATAAAATATAACCTGACTTGTAGCCAAGAGAGAGGAAAGGAAACACTTCCATACAGCTGGATGCCTAAATTCGTGACCATTATTTATTTTTCACTGCAACAACATGCAACCGTTGATGGGGCTCCTTGGAAACACACGCTGAAACACAGCTTCACTCCTTGTGCATTTTAGGCAAGCAGTATAACACTACTAGTTGGATACCCATGCTCCACCTCAAAACTACGTGATCAGGCTTGATAAATTGACATACAGCTTGAAAACTAATGAGTAGTTACGATCGGCCTCTCTTCTCTCCCTCAGGCTTGCCCCATTGATCCTCTCCTCTCCCCTTCTCTCCCTCAAGCTGGCTGCATTGATCCTCTCCTATCCCTTTCTCTCCCTCAAGCTTGCCCCACAGAGGCCTCTCCTATCTTATCCCCTTCTCTCCCTCAGTCTAACTCCTTAGCATCAGAGTGTTTTTCAGGTGGGGAGGGGGAGTAGAATGCCTAAATTTCCAGCCCACAGGCCGGATGAGTCACGCACTGTCACGCTCATGCCCAAGTGGCAGTTGAAACAGAATTCTTTTCAGGTGGGATGGGGGAGACGAACATCTAACTCCTCAGTATGAGAGCGTGTTAATCTATTGCATAAGAAATACTAATGATCTGGTGGTCAACTCTTTTCTTAGCGAGCACCTAGAAGCCAAGAGGAACAGACGTGCCAAATTTCAAGTTTGTAGGCTTCACGGTTGGAGATTTCGTGATGATGCATGAGTGGTATTTCACTTTTATACATATAGATTAGAGGCCAAAGGAAGCCTCTAAGGGTGAGACTTCACAGAGGTTAAAATGGCAGCATTCCCTACTGTGAACTCAACTCAGCGGCCCGTTGGGAATTTAATTGACCCAACCACCTTGGCCTTTTAAAATGTTATTTATTTAGCTTTATAGGGCTGTCCAATTTGCAAAAAAAATTAATTTAATTAATTATTCCATATTATCAGCCTAGCACTGTGATTGGAACCTATGCGTGTATGTGTGTGCCTCCCACCGGCCAGCTGGTTTTTGGGTCTCTGCCGTGCATACGCAGGAGGTGGGGCTCATGTGGGAGACACATGCACATGCACGGGAGATGGGGGTTGCGTGCACATGTGTGGGGGTGGGGAAATCACAAAGGGTTCATGTGTGCATGAACGGGGGAGCATGGGGGGAGTGATGCATGCACAAGGTGCATGTTGGGCACACATGGGGCATGCGGGGGAGTGTTGCATGCACACTGCATTATGGGTGCACGCCTGCAGTTGCGTGTGTTTTCAGCACACGACGACAAAAAGGTTCGCCATCACTGGCCCAGCACGTTTCAATAACAAACCCTCCCCGGGGATCCAGAAACAGAACAAAATATCTATGAAATAAGTGTTAAATTGAACGCAAAACGCCAGCATAAATCAATAACTGTCTGCCTTCAATTAGAAGCTACTCAGGAGATGGCACTACATAAATCCGTCAAAATTGCTTCATCATCAATAACTCATGTATTTCCATCCGAGTCTTCGGGAAGGGAAGCGACAGCTGGAACGATCGCCAAGAGTACTGTGGCGAGATTTAAGCACCAGTGATTCAATTCCGGGGTGGGTGGATTTGCACTGATAAGGAGATCTTTCCACAATTTTCTTCCAAAGGATATGGAGCAGTGGTGGGTTGCAGGTGGTACGCCCTGGTACGGGCATACCGGAGCCTGCCTGGAGCACCAGGTACCATTCCGGTACGATGCTCCAGAGGGCCTGCCCCCCTGAGCTCCTTACCTGTCCTTTAAAGCCTTTGGCGCTTCTGTGCACACGCATGGCGAGTACAGCAGCTGGACCATCGCGGAGGCTTGTGGAGCTGTCACTGGAAGGTACGATGCATGCGCGTGCCACGTGTGTTCCTGTGGAGGACGCCGGGCCCCATTGCAACCATACCGATTGCAACGGGACCCGGAACCCACCACTGATCAGGAGATGTTTTTGTCTTCTGATTCTAAAGGACACACTGTAGTCCTGATGACTGGGATTGTCATCCTACGATTATCAAGGCTTGTGGGTTTTCCATCCGTCCTTCCAACCTTGAAATCAAAGAGAACTTCCATGTTATTTCCCTCTCCTCCTTTCCTCTTGCCTTAAGGAGTTCTGATTGTTTTTGAAGCTCCTTTTGATCTTCCATTAGAGGGCTGAATTGAGTTTTCTTGGATGTTCCTCTGGCACGCAAGAAAGGCAACGGATGGTGTGTTAGCATACCTCCAGGCCTCAGAATGACAGAATCACAGGGCTGGAAGGGAGGTCTTCTAGTCCAATCCCCTGTCCAAGATAGGACACCATCCAGGACAAATGGTTGTCCAATCTTTTCTTGAAAACCTCCACTGACTGATCTAGACAGCATCCTAAAAAGCAGAGACAGCCCCCTGCCAATAAAAGTTTGTATAGTCAAGGCTGTGGTTTTCCCAGTTGCAATGGATGGCTGTGGAAGTTTGACCATAAGGAAGGCTGAGCGCCAAAGAATGGAGGCCTTTGAACTCTGGTGCTGGAGAAGACTCCTGCGAGTCCCTTGGACTGAAAGGCGATCCAACCGGTTGGTCCTAGAGGAGATCAACCTTGACTGCTCTTTGGAAGGCCAGATCCTGAAGAGGAAACTCAAGTACTTTGGCCGTCTAATGAGAAGGAAGGGCTCCCTGGAGAAGAGCCTCATGCTGGGAATGATGGAGGGCAAAAGAAGAAGGGGATGGCAGAGAAGGAGGTGGCTGGATGGAGTCACCGAAGCAGTCGGATCATAAAAACCTTAATCCCAATGCATATAAATAAGTTGTGAAAGGCAGGTGACCTTGAGCCATCCAGCAAATGAAGATCTCTCTTTAAAAGCCAGACAGGTGAGGGAGATGCTGGCCCTGTGTTTTCTTTCACCAGCCTGCAAACAAGGCCCCCACCTCCTTTCAATCACTTAAGCTCCCTTGCTCCCTGACATGCCTTCTGTTGATAGTAATTTTGCACCCCTTAGTCTCTGGGTATTTGCCACCATCCCTGGAGAACATACTGATGGCTTAAAGTAGGATCATTTCCTTCTTGATGGACAGTCGGCACCTGTGGGGGGTTTAATAGCCTCTCCACTGAAGGCCTGTCAGAAGGTACCGCAGGAGGTGTGAGCTACTGCTCTACAACTGAGGCATTGGCAAAGGAGGGAAGGTCAGTTGGGAGATCACTGAATAGCTAAGGGAGAGGGAGAGGGAGGGAGGGAGGGAGGCAGGGAGAATGAGAGAGATAAGAGACAGACAGACATGAGAGGAGAGAGAGAGAGAAAGGAGAGACAGACAGACATGAGAGAGGGAGAGAAAGACAAGAGAGAGAGAATGAGAAAGTAAATGAGAGAGAAAGTGAGAGAAAATGAGAGAGAGAGAAAGAAAGAGACAGACAGACAGGAGAGAGAGAATGTGAGAGAAAGAAAAGAGAGACAGACAGACAGGAGAGAGAAAGAAAAAGACAGGAGAGAGAGATGAGATGTCAGATAAAGAGAGAGAGAGAGACAGAAAAGAAAGACGAGAGACAGGTGTGTGTGTGTGTGTGTGTGTGCGAGAGAGAGAGCGAGAGAGCGAATGAGAAAGAATGAGAGAAAAAGAATGAGAGAGAAAAAGAGAGAAAAAGAGAGAAAAGCGAGAGATCAAACCCCACTCCCTTCTAGTACTGATAGTGTTACTTAGTTGGGTAATGAAACATCTGCAAGAAAACAACCAAGCTCAGAGAGTACCAAGGACTCCACAGTCCTCCTCCCCCCTTCTAGCACTGATGATATTACTTAGTTGGGTCATGAAATGTCTTCAAGAAAACAACCAAGCTCAGAGAGTACCAAGGACTCCACAGTCCTCCTCCCCCCTTCTAGCACTGATGATATTACTTAGTTGGGTCATGAAATGTCTTCAAGAAAACAACCAAGCTCAGAGAGCACCAAGGACTCCATAATTTTCTCCTCCTCCTCCTCCTCCTCCTCCTCCTCCTCCTCCTCCTCCTCCTCCTCCTCCTCCTCCTCCTCCTAGCACTGATGATATTATCTAGTTGGGTCATGAGACGTCTTCAAGAAAACAACCAAGCCACAATTTTAGATTTAGTGAATGTAAAATTAAAAGATTCCGCTCTCAAAGAATTGCATACTGCTCCATATGTTCTTTGGTTACTCTCTGCCATGGAGATGTTTCCCAGCGTTATTAAAACGGATGGCTATGTGATATTTAACATTGCATTGTTTTGAAGTTGCCCAAAGTGCATGGTAACTGCTCTTAGAAAATTATCTGAGTCTGCTTTTACTCCCAGAAACTTTTAAACAGAGCTAAAGATTTCTTTTAAAAAAAAAAAAGAAAGAAAGAAAATAAGCTAAGAGAATTCAAAATCTGAATTAATCGAATAATAAAAATAGCAAGTGCCATAGCAGGAATGCCATCTGTTTGCGGCAATAACATACAACGGGAAAAGGAAGGTATGAAATTTAAAATCTAAAGCCTGAGAGTCCGCAGTACGCAAACATGCACACATGCATAGATACCCGTGTATGCCTTTCACGGTGTGTCATAAGGCTACCTGGGGGAGGGGACCAAAATTTGAGGGCTGCTACAGCCAAAATCCCCACTCCGGGCTACCAAAATTTGCACAGAGCAGCGCTTCCAGCGTCTACTGTGGAAGCTGATTCTTGAAATAACTTGGGCCTCCCACTTTGGCTGCAGTTAGCAGAAGTAGATATAACTGACATCCTTCGGATTAAAACGGAAACTCACTCAGTCTGGACTGCTTCTTTCTTTCTTTCTTTTCTTCCCAAGTAGCTAAAAACTTATTTTCCAGGCATAAATAAGTTGTAGTTGCCAAAAAAAAAATGAAACAAGAGGAAGGGAGAGAGGGGGAGGAAGAGGGAGAGAGGGATGGAGATGGAGGAGATGAGGGAGGGAGAGAAGTGGGAGAGAGGGGGAGGAGAGGGAGAGAGGAAGGGATGGAGGGAGGAGGGAGAGAAGAGAGAGAAAAGAGGGAAAGTGGAGGAAGAAGAGGGGGAGAAGAGGAAGAGAGGGGGATAAGAGGAAGAGGGGAGAGAAAAGGGAGAGAAGAGAGGGAGGGAGGGGGAGAAGAAGAGAGAAAAGAAAGAGAGAGGGGAGAAGAGGGAGAGAGATGGGGAGAAGGAGGAGAGAAGAGAGGAAAGAGTGAAAGAAGGGGGAGAAGAGTAAGAGAGGGGGAGAAGAGGGAGGAAGAGGAGAGGGAGAGAAGAGAGGGAGGGGGAGAAGAAGGAGAGAAAGAAGAGGGAGAGGGAAGAGAAGAGGGAGAGAAGAGTAAGGGAGGGGGAGAAGAGAGAATGAGAAAAGAGAGAGAAAAGAGGGAAAGAGAAGAGGAATAGAGGAAGGGAGAGAGAGGGAGAGAGAGAAAGACCATGCCATTGCTCAATGTATATTACAGGAAGTTAATTCTTCAATACAAATTTGTATTCATCTATCCTTTTTGCGTCCTTCTTTAAACAACACCAAGCGATCCAACTAAAAGGTTTGAGTTGTGCGGCACTTTATTAATCTGTTACATTACGCAGTCAGGAGAGAGCTGCTGCGTTCCATTTATTTATCGGGTGGAGGTGGTTCCCCCCCCCCTTCCTCTCCTCCGGAATGCATCACAGATGGGCAGAGAAATCAAACAACTCGCAGGCAAAGCTGTTTTACGACGCCAGCAGCAGCTTCCTGGATTGTAAGACGAAACCCGCACGCCTTGGCAGTACGATTCATGTTTTTTTAACTACCCGAAACAAAAACCTCCCGAAACACCTCCAGAAGCTGCCTTCAGAGGTTCATCACTTGAGACTTTCAAGAAGAGACTGGACTGCCATCTGTCAGAAAGAGAGTAGGGTCTCCTGCTTGAGGGTGTGTGTGTTGGATTAGATGACCTACAAGGTCCCTTCCAACTCTATTATTCTATATTCAATGGAACTACTTGCCTTCGGAAGTTGTGGGAGCTTCATCACTGGAGGCTTTCAAGAACAGACTGCCATCTGTCAAAAACAGTGTAGGGTCTCCTGCTTGGGCAGGGGTTGGACTGGATGACCTACAAGGTCCCTTCCAACTCCGTTAATCTGAAGTCCTTCCTTGCAACCCTACTCCTTCTCCCTTCCTGGTGGGCATGAAGGAAGCCTCTGTCCGTGCACACAAAAGGGGGAAGGTGCGTCTCCTTGCTCCCTTCCATGCTGACTGCAACCCTGGGCATCTTGCCAATTTCCCCTCCCCAGGAGACGATGAGCTCTCGGGAAGCCCTTCTGGAGGTGGAGGACCAAGGCACTTCCCTCTCGTTTACCCTACTTGAGCCCTCTCCAGGAGGGCTTGGCCTAGGGACACCCTCCCAAACGATTCAACCCCCCCCCCCCCAGTTTCATCTCTCCAGATTGACACGCTGTGGAGGACGAGAAGCCGGAGAAGGAAGCTTCTCTTCCCCCTATCTCCATCTTGCCAGAGCCGGTTGCTAAGCAACTAAGTGGGCCTTATGGGGGAACAGCTTCTCCTGCTCCCCCCTCCCTCCCCACCCCCAACAGGCTTGGCTGGAGCCTTTCAAAGGGAAGGGGGCTTCTAATATTTTGCAACTGCTTGATCACTTGACGCTCGGAGGACGCAAGGAGGAGCTGCTGACACCCGAGTCCCAGCGGAGGCCAGAGAGCCACGATGCCACGGCTTGTAAATAGGAAGCCAGAGGGAGAACTGGGTCTTCCCAAAACAATTAAATTTAAGAGGGGAAAACCCCCCCCCCGACACACACACACACACACACACACACACACACACACACACACACACGAATCCTCTGCAAACAAAGGAAAGGGGAAGGCAAGAGGTTCTGAGTCAGGGTTAAATGTGTAGAGCAAGATGAAAGGAGGCCTTTGAAGAGGGGAGGTTGATAGAAACCCCCTTTAGATGGAGAGAGGGGGGAGAGGGAGAGGGGAAGGGACAGAGAGGGAGAAGGAGAAGAAGGAGAAGAGGGAGAAAGGGAAGAGAAAGAAGGAGAAAGAGGAGAGGAGAGAGGAGAGGGAGAGAGATGGGGAGAGGGAGAGAAAGGGGAGAAAGGGAGAAGGGGAGAAAGAGAGGAGAGGGGGAGAGAAGGAGAGAGAAGGAAAGAGGGAGAAGAGAGAGGGAGGAAAGGGAGAAAGAGAGGGAGAGAGAGAAGGGGAGAGGGGGAGATGGAGGGAGAGAAAGGGAGGAGGGGAGAGAGAAAAGGAGAGAGGGGGAAGAGAGAGGGCGGGAGAGAGAGAAAGGAGTGAGAGGGGGAGAGAAAGAGATGGAGAGAGAGAGAAGGAGAAAGGGGGAGATGGAGGGAGAGAAAGGGAGGAGGGGGAGAGAGAGGGAGAGAGAGGAGAGAGGGGGAAGAGAGAGGAGGGAGAGAGAGAAGGAGAGAGAGGAAGAGAGAGGAGGGAGAGAGAGGGAGAGAGAGGGAGAGAGAGAAGGAGAGAGGGGTAAGAGAGAGGAAGGAGAGAAAGAGAGGGAAGGAGAGAAAAGGAGAGAGGGGGAAGAGAGAGGGAAGGAGGGAAAGGGGGAGAGGGGGAGAAAGAGAGGGGGGAGAGAAAAGGAGGAAGAAGAGAGAGGAAGGGAGAAGGGGAGAGAAAGAGAGGGGGAAGAGAGAGGGAGGGAAAGGGAGGAGAGGGGGAGAGAAGGAGAGAGAAGGAAAGAGGGGGAAGAGAGAGGGAGGAAAGTGGGAGAGAAAGAGAGGGAGAGAAAGAGGGGGGAGAGGGAGGGAGAGAAAGGGAGGAGAGGAGGAGAAAAGAGAGGGAGAGAGAGAAGGGGAGAGGGAGGGAGAGAAAGGGAGTAGAGGGAGAGAGAGAGAAAAGGAGAGAGAGGGAAGATAGATGGAGGGAGGGAGAGAAAGGGGGAGAGGGGGAGAGAAAGTGAGGGAGAGAGAGTGAAAAGGAGAGGGGGGAAGGGAGAGGGAGATGAAGGGAGAGAGGGAGGGGGAAAAGTACACTTGCAAGTACAAATGCGACCTTCCTCTATGAAGTTCAAAGAACGTGGCTGCTTTATCATCGGCAAACCCAAGACGGCTCTTCAAGTCTTCCCCTTCCTTCTCACAACACACACCACATATACACAGAAAGACCACCTTTACTTCCGAAGAGGTTTTGCGCTTCACAGCCTGGTGGAAACAATATGAGGCTGCATGCTAAACCACCACCACCACCACCACCACCACCACCACCACCACCACCACCACCATCACCATCACCATCATCATCTAAAAAGAGGCATCTCCTTCTTCTTAAGAGAATCGTTGACCGTCCCAAAGCTGCTTTTTTTTTCAAAAAGTGAGCGGACTTTTGTTTTTTTCCTCGAAGACGTTTCGCTTCTCACTCAAGAAGCTTCTTCGGTTCTTCTGGCAGAACGGAAGAAGCTTCTTGAGATCAGAAGCGAAACGTCTTGCAGGGAAAACGAAGTCCGCTTGACTTTTGGAAGGGGAACAAAAAGCAGCTTTGGAAAAACCGTGGCTTTATTGGGGCGAAGTTCCATTTGTGTTATCATTTCCTTGGCAAATAACACCAAGGCACATATTATTTTTTTCATAGAAAAGATGTTGCGTTAGGTTTTTGCAATGGAAGAGCGTCCGATCGCATTCTTTCTGATTGGGAAATACAGAAGCAAAAGACACGTTTTACATCCGTCAGCAAAAATGAGGGCTTGGTCAAAGGTGGCATCAACAGAGTTTGCCCCTTCCATGAACTCTGTCCCTTACAGCCATATACAGCTCCCTCCCTCCCTCCCTCCGTCTGTCTGTCTACCCTGAAGCTATCCTGTCACCCAATTCAGCCGACCACTGTGGAAAACCCTAGATTAGAAGCTACATATAACTTCCTTACAGGAATTCTCTACTAGGAAAGGAAAAGAGCTTGGAGGCTTTGACTGCACCCTAGAGAAAATCCTCTTTTTTAAAAGAAAAAAGCAAATCCCAGCCACAGGGTTTCCCCTTTGGCCCAACAGCTGAAGCAACATTTTCAGACTTAAAGGACAGAGTCCGTGGGTGCCAGATGCAACTGAGAAAGAAAGTTGCTGTTTTCTCCAAACAGAGGAGAGAAACTATCCGGTTTCAAAACAAAACCAACTAACCAACCCGCAACCACTTCCTTGTCAGGACACAAAATCTTGAGAAAATGCAAAATGTAGTTGAGATAGCTCGCCTTGTCTCCCCTTCAATATCCTTCCTTCCTTCCTTTCTCCTCCCGCCTACTCCCTTCCATCTTTCTCCTTTCTTCCTTCTCATTTTCCTTCCTTCTTTCCTCCCCCCCTCTTTTGTTATTTCTTTCTTCTTTTTTTCCTTTCTTTCTTCCTCCCTCCTTCCTTCTTTATCCCTTTCTCTTTCTTTCTTTCTCTCTCTCTTTTTCTTTCTCTGTCCCTCCCTCCCTCCTTCTTTCTCTCTTCCTCCCTCCCCTCTTTCTTTTTGTTTCTTTCTCTCTCTTCCTCCCACCCTCCCTACTTCCTTCTGTCCTTCTTTCTCTCTTCCTCCCTCCCTCCTTCTTTCTTTTTCTTTCTTTCTATTTCTCCCTCCCTTTCTTTCTCTCTTTCTTTGTCTCTCCCTCCCCTCCCTCCCTCCCTCCTTCCTTCCTTTCCATCACCTCTACGTCAGGAACAGAAATGACCAATTTCTCGATATAAAAGATCAACACCCAGATCCAGAGAGCTGATCATGTTTGCAAAGGAGGCAACTGAGATAAAGGGGTCACTGTTTTCTTTTTAATGTTTTCCCATGAATTCTTCAAATCCAGAGCTGGGTTTGACTGCATCTCACTAGGCAGAAGCAATTTATGCAAGCCGTTGAACCTGCTGAGATCAGAAGCTGCCTTTTCTCTGGAGCGTTTGGGCCGACGTTGTAGCTAGGTAGCCCAGCTCGGCTCTACTATTTACCGCGTAGAATGTAATAGGGATAGGCCCTCAAGCAAAGTGTTCACACAGGCACTTCCGGTTCAGGAAATGCTCAGTCAACGGACTCAACTGGAGACGTCCCATTATCAAGGTCAGGGTTTGGCTAAGGCCCCCACTTTAGCAATTAGCAGTAGCACTTAGACTTATATAGCACTTTATAGTGATTTTATAGCCCTCTCTAATCAGTTTACAGAGTCAGCCTCTTGCCCCTCCCCCCAACAATCTGGCTCCCCATTTTAGCCATCCAAGAATGGAAGGCTGAGTCAACCTCGAGCCTGGTGAGATTTGGACTGCCAAATAGCAGGCAGGTGGCAGTCAGCAGAAGTAGCCTGTAATTCTGCATTTTAATCACAGTACAGGGAGGGAGGGAGGGAAGGGAGAGAGGGAGGGAGGGCAATAGCTGTAGCATTTAGACTTAGATGTCACTTCACAGTGCCCTCTCTAAGCAGTTCAATCTGGGTCCTCATTTTACTCATCTCGGAAGGATTGGAAGGCTGAGTCAACCTTCAGCTGGTCAGGATCAAACAGGAAGGAAGGAAGGAAGGAAGGAAGGAAGGAAGGAAGGAAGGAAGGAAGGAAGACAATGGGAGGAAGGGAAGGAAGGAAGGACAATGGGAGGAAGGGAAGGAAGGAAGGAAGGAGAAAGGGAAGAGCAATAGCAATAGCAGACTTATATATCACTTCACAGTGCTTTACAGCCCCTCAAAGCAGTTTACAGAATCAACACATCTCCCCCAACAATCTGGGTCCTCATTTTACCCACCTCGGAAGGATGGAAGGCTGAGTCAACCTTGAGCCTGGTGAGATTCGAGCTGCCAAATTGCAGGCAGCAGAAGTGGCCTGCAGTACTGCACTCCAACCACTGCACCACCTTGGCCCTTTCATACATCTCTTGAAAGTTCCCTTCCTCTTTGATTCCTTTGCTCCTTATCAGGACGGCCAGAAATTTCCTGGATAATGACTTCAATCTACTTCAGGCCAGGACCCAACAACGGTCCTCTGTTCACATGCCATCATTACACCCTTATTTCCTTTTATTCCCCTAGGTTGTTTTCCAACTCCAGGTGCCCTTTGCTCCTTTTCTGGGCAGGTGGGCATCTTTCCCAGCTACAATACTGGCCTATTTTACTTTCTATGGAAACTTATGAGGCCCAGAGGCATTCTTGGGAATCAGCAATGGTTGTTTGCTGGGCAGCAAGCCAGCATCCATTTATTTTTAATTAGAAGAAGCTTTAAAAGAAACCTAGAGTGAGGAGGGACGAGAGGACTGGCTGGCAGAGCGAAAGGCAGCAGTCCACGGTGCCCATAGACAACATAAAGCTTGCCTTGACATAAAACGGTGGAGCTGGGAGTGAATTCTTGGCCATCCACTATTTCAAAGCAAGGATATTGAGCCAGGAATACAGTCAGTCTTCGATGTATGACCCCAATTGAGTGCAAACGTTATGTTAAGTTGTTAAGTGAGGCACAAATGGTGATCCCATGACAATTGCCAAGAGCCCAGATTTTGATTACATGGCTGTGAGGATACTGCAACAATCATAATAAAAGCATGCACTGATGATAAGTTACTTTTTTCAGGATTGTTGCAACTTCAAATTTTTGGAAATGATAAGGAAATTATTGTGAGTTGAGGACTACCTCTATAACAATCAAGGAACCATAAACATCCAGATCCAACCCGGAATGGGGAAGGGGGGCTCCCAACTCATACCAGGTGGCCGCTCTGGAACCCCTTCAGAAACCAAGTTGCTAAAACTCAACATTGGTTTGCAACAGGGATGACCAAACTTTGAAGCAGTGGTGAAATTCATTTTTTTTTACTACCGGTCCTGTGGCTGTGGCTGTGGCTGTGGCTTGGTGAGCATGACAGGGGAAGGAAGGATACTGCAAAATCCTGATTCCCTCCCCACTCCAGGGGAAGGATACTGCAAAATCCCCATTCCTTCACCACTCCAAGGGAAAGATACTGTAAAATACCCATTCCCTTCCCACCCCAGGGGAAGGATATTGCAAAATCCCTATTCCCTCCCCACTCCGGGGGAAGGATACTGCAAAATCCCCATTCCCTTCCCACTCCAGGAGAAGGATACTGCAAAATCCCCATTCCCTCCCCACTCCAGGGGAAGGATACTGCACTATCCCCTTTCCCACCCACTCTGGGGCCAGCCAGAGGTGGTATTTGCCGGTTCTCCAAACTATTCAAAATTTTCGCTACTGGTTCTCCAGAACATGTCAGAACCTGCTGAATTTCACCCCTGCTTTGAATGCTTCTACTCCAGATCCACAAGACGGCTTCTCGCCATGCCCAGAAATCCATTCCATATACTCCATGTGTTTTAGCAAAACGATCCAGCTGTATTCAGGCAATGAAATTAATGAAAGACCGAATGGATGTATTAAGGGTTCGCTTTTTGTTATGTTTCCTAGTTTTTGCATTCACATTCATATTGTTTGAATCTAGCCTGTTGGGACCATGACAGTATGATACCATGAACCAGGGCCCATGTTAGAGAGAGACTGGTTAAGCCGGAGGGAGGAGTCAAGCAGGGAATTAGTCTGGAATCCTTACGTAGAGAGCAAGGTCTAACCTCCTCTGAATTCTGCCAAACCTTACCTAGTCTAGCCCAGGTACAATCTGCCAGTCTGGGAAGATTCCTGTAAAATAGGCATGAGCAATAAAGTAACAAGTTGAACTCTTCACCCGTGGATCGGGTTGTTCATGCCTAAGAGCCTACAAGAACGGGCATCCACCATAAATGTAATGGAACAAATAAACGAGGCAAACCCAGAACATTGCTTAATTCAGTAAACAAGTTTCACAGGCCAGTTGTGGCATGCTTTTCCGTTGTTTCAAAGCAAAACAAGACACTAAAAACACGCATCTCGTTTGCAGGTTCTGAAAAAAAAAGAATGCAAGTTTTGGTGCTGGATTTGTTTTGCTTTAAAAAAAAAGACAATTCAGTTCCTCTTCGGTAATCAAACAGCTTCTCCCACGCCAAATCCTTTATCCTCAAACACAATCACATTTTTTTTATATTGCTTTCAGCCGGTGAAGGTAGTCCAAATGCTCAACAGCAGAGTAATCTACAGATTTAAGTATCTCTAAATACACAGTGAAAAAGATGAATGGCCCATTAAGAAAAAAACACATGCAAGTCCCTAAATACATATGTTTAGTTTAATGCACATACTAAGCAGCCTGGGAGTGTGAATTTCAAAGTTGGAGAAGGGGGAGGGGGGAGGAGACATATTGACAAAGGAGTCATTACACGCTGGATAAATAATATATCATTTAGAACAAACTCTCTGGACTGTCGTGAACAGCTGTTTTGTCACTGGGAAAAGAGCAGAGCAAGACGGAGATGGGAATTTAAATTGTGCCTATGATCCGGAGGGTGGGGGGAGAGAGAGGGAGGGAGGGAGAGAGGGAGGGAGGGGCAGGCAAAATCATGGAAGAACCTCCCCCGTCAAAACAAAAACAAAAAGAAAGAAAACCTTATTTTACTTCATTGTAACATGGCGGCAAGGAAGTGGTCACAATCCAGGAAAGACACAAGGCAGTGGAAAGAATAGAGGAAAAGATAGAACAGAAAAATCCCCAAATAAACCAAGAGGACAACAATTTTTTTTTGAAAGATATAAAAATGGGACTGGAATTGGATAATCTGGAAAAGGTTTTGAAAGGGGGAAAGAGGTAAGGGTGAATATTTTGGAGATCTGGCAGCCTAGGAGGATAAAGATGGGAGAAAAAGGTATAATGAAGATACAGATGTTGATAGAGACAAGGATTCAAGAGAAGAGTATGGGAGGAAAGCCAAAAAAAAACAAATAAGAATTGAAGTATTAAAACGGGCAAGAGATGATGGATAGAAAAGATTTTTTTTAACTTTTCTTTTTTTCTTTCTTTTTTATAATATAATGATGGCCTGATTAAAAACTATAAATAGAGGTAGAAATAAGAATATGCATCTTTATAAGGGCAATGTCTTAATTAAATATGTGTATTAATATTAGGATTAGTAAGAGTGACCTGATTAGAAGTCAGAATAGAGGTAGAAGTAAGAATTTAAGCAGTTATAACATCAATATATGGAGAGGTCTGTTGTGCAAAACATAGCTTCAAAAAGGAAAAGCAACTGGACTTCCTTGTATTTTTCTTCTTTGAAGAACTGAAGAAACTTCTTGGATGAGAAGTTTCAAAGAAGAAAACCCCAGGAATTCCACTTGCCCTTTGGAAAAAGCACCGTTGGGATTGTAATAGAAATCTTTCTTTGGTGGGCCTTAATTCATGCTGGCTAGGGAATCCCGGGAGTTGAAGTCCATGGGTCTTCAGGTTGCCATGGTTGGACACCCCTGAACTAAAGTCAGCTTGGTGTGTGTGTGTGTGTGTGTGTTTGTGTGTCTAACTGGCCAGAGCTGAGTTCTCTCTGAATAAGGCTTTTGGAGAAAGTTTGCAGAATGAAGCACATGTAGGGACATTCTACCCATCACTACATCATGGGTATGATTTTGCAGATCTGTAACACGCTCTGTGGACCCCAGGAAACAGTGGTGAAATTCAAAAAAATTTACTACTGGTTCTGTGGCCATGGCTTGGTAGGCGTGATGTGGCTTGGTGTGTGTGGCTTGGTGGGCATGGCAGGGGAAGGCTACTGCAAAATCTCCATTCCCACCCCACTCTGGGGCCAGTCAGAGGTGGCATTTGCCGATTCTCCGAACTACTCAAAATTTCTGCTACCGGTTCTCTAAATTACTCAAAATTTCCACTACCGGTTCTCCAAACTACCCAAATTTCCACTACTGGTTTTCCGAACTACTCAAAATTTCCACTACCAGTTCTCCAGAACCTGTCAGAACCCTGCCAGGAAAGCTAAAACACTGGTGTCATCAGTCCCTCTCTTCCAAAAGTGAACAAGATAAACTCAAATTCGCCAAAGCTAAAGAAAATAAGAGGGAGGAAAATCTCACACCACTACAAGTTTGGCCAATCACTGAAGAGTGATTGACAGCCGCAGCTGTAAATGCCAAGACTGATGTGTTGAGTTAGGGAGGCTGAAAGGCTTGCTGGAAGAGGGCTCAGATTATCACACACATATTACAAACAATCCTTGGCTTACAACTGTTTTCTTAGCGACAGTTTGAAGTGGCAAAAAAGTGACTTACGGCTGTTCCATTTCAGAACAACTAACCTTGCTTCAGACGTCAGCTCTGTGACTTCATTCCGAGCCTAGATATGATACCTCTGGTTTTTGAAATGCCTTTGAAAGTTCAACCCCTACAGCAAGTGGCTAGCAAGGATATGAAAGAGAGCATTCAGAGAAAACAGGTAAATAACTTTTACTGCCAAACTCCGGCAATTTTGTTAAGAAAACACAGTGCAATTATAGATGGATATATATTTTTTAATATGCAGAGCTCAAAACCTGTAATTATATCACAGAGATGTATTTGTCTGAGCTTTTTAAAAAAAAAAAAATTTAAAGTTCAATGGAAACCAAGGATTTGCTGCCTTCTCTTCCTTATTCCTCTGAACGGTTGCAGGACTTGGGTTTGGCTAGTCTAGAGCAGTGTTTCTCAACCTTGACAATTTGAAGTCCTGTGGACTTCAACTCCCAGAATCCCCCAGCCAGCATAGCTGGCTGGGCAATTCTGGGAGTTGAAGTCCACAGGACTTCAAGTTGCCAAGGTTAAGAAACACTGCTCTAGAGAAAAGAATTAGGGGTGACATGATAGCAGTATTCCAGTGTTTGAGGGGCTGCCCTAAAGAAGAGGGGAATCAACTTATTTTGCAAAGCACAAGAAGGCAAGACAAGATAGAAAGCAACCTGGAATTAAGGAGAAATCAAGGAGAGAAGCAACCTGGAATTAAAGAGAAACTTCCTAACAGCGAGGGCAATCAATCAATAGTATTGTTTGTCTTCAGAAGTTGTAGGTGCTCCATCATTGGAGGCTTTCAAAAACAGACTGGGCAACCATTTATCTGAAATGGTATAGGGTCTTCCAAGAAGACTTCCAAGGTCTCGTCCAACTTTGCTATTCTATTAAACAAGGAGAAAACAGCAAAATTTAGGGAACAGAAGGCTAAAAGGAATTTTGTCTGTCTTAGTTTAATTAAAAGAAGAACAAGGGATGACATGGTAGCAGTGTTCCAATATCTCAGGGGTTGCCACAAAGAAGAGGGAGTCAAACTATTCTCCAAAGCACCTGAGAGCAGGACAAGAAGCAAAGGATGGAAACTAATCAAGGAGAGAAGCATCCTAGAACCTAGAAATTTCCTGACAGCTAAAACAATTAGTCAGTGGAACAACTTTCCTCCAGAAGTTGTGGGTGCTCCATCACTGGAGGCTTTGAAGAAGAGACTGGACAGTCAATTGTCTGGAATGGTAGAGGTCTCCTGCTTGAGCAGGGGGTTGGACAAGAAGACCTCAAGGTCTCTTCCAACTCTTCTGCTATTCTGTGAAACCTCATGGGTTATTCAGCCAACCGTCTTTGTTTCCCTAACCAAAAATATTCCAGCAATGGGGTATGTAATTTCATTTACTGCCCTCGCCCCTTCTTCATCCTGAGAATGCATTACCATATAGCTTCATTCCAAGCCCACTGCTCCCCCCACTCCCCACCGGTTGAAGCCGACGCAAGCACACACTTGTTGAAAAGACTCACACAGTTCCTGGCTTGAAGGCCTACTAACTTCAATTCATTCTCCCAAGAAATTCTTGGCAGACGAAATATTTCCCAAACTCAGAGAGTTGGAAATTCAGCTGTCAAGGCAGCCTGGACTTGACTTAAGCCTGGTTGACTTCTTTGGCTGAAGTCTGCTGTGATGCATATTTTGAGGGTTGCAATTAAGGTGGGGGGGGGAGCAGACTCCAAAAACTTCAAAGCAGGCTAATCAGGAAGGCTAAAGCCAACCAACATTTCAAGAGAAGAGTAGCCGGGAGCTGCTGTGGAGAGAGCGAGATCCCCTTTCAGGCAATGCTCTGGCAGGCTGTTTTCTTAGCCTCCCACTATTCCTAAATTTGGAAAGCTATCTGAGCCCCACTGTGTTTTTTCCCCCCCTCTCTCCTCCTCACCCCCACCTTTCTTCCTTACATACCCATTTCTGCTTTTCTGTTTCTCTAGCTTAAGTGCAAGGACGGCAACGTACTACAGATTTTTTTTCCAAAGGAATGTTGTTTTCCAGATGGAGGCAGAAAGATTAACAAGGTAGCTGCTGCAGAGAGAGGGGGGGAGGGAGGGGGGAGAATTAAAGAGAGAGAATTCAATAATTAGACAGAGAAAATGGATAAGAGAGAGAGAGAGAGAGAGAGAGAGAGAGAGATGGATAAAGATGGATGGATGGATGGATGGATGGATGGAGATAGATAGATAGATAGATAGATAGATAGATAGATAGATAGATAGATAGATAGATAGATGAGGTAAAGGTTCCCCTCGCACGTATGTGCTAGTTGTTCCCAACTCTAGGGGACGGTGCTCATCTCCGTTTCAAAGCCAAAGAGCCAGCGCTGTCCAAAGACATCTCCATGGTCATGTGCCTGGCATGACTAAATGCCCAAGGCGCACGGAACACTGTTCCCTTCCCACCAAAGGAGGTTCCTATTTTTCTACTTGCATTTCTTATGTGCTTTTGAACTGCTAGGTTGGCAGAAGCTGGGACAAGTCACGGCCCGGGAGCTCATTCCATTACGCGGCACTAGGGATTTGAACTGCCAAAATGCCGACCTCTCTGATCGACAAGCTCAGCGTCTTAGCCACTGAGTCACCACATCCCTAGATAGATAGATCTCTAGATCGATTGATAAGATAGATAGATAGATAGATAGGTAGGTAGGTAGGTAGGTAGGTAGGTAGGTAGGTAGGTAGGTAGGTAGATAGATAGATAGATAGATAGATAGATAGATAGATAGATAGATAGATAGATAGATAGATAGATAGATAGATAGATAGATAGATAGATAGATAGGAGACAGATCAAGATAAATATAGACAGACAATACAGATGGATGGATGGAAATCGAGAAAAATTAGAGACAGACAGACAGACAGGTACAGACAGACAAATTGACAGACTAATAAACAGGCAGACAGACAGAGGGCCAAGCTGAATGGCAAAGAGAGTCTTTTGTTGGAGTCAGGCAAGTTATTCCAGACAGCTTCCTAGCAATGCAAAGAACGAAGTCTGCAGTCAGACTCCTGTCCTCACCTAAACTTTTTTCTTTCTTGCTCTCTTGTTGCAAACTTAAAATTCCACCCAGGAATATCATGAGTTTGAGTTTAGTTTGAGTTTATTAACATTTATAGGCCGCCCTTTTCCCTGAGGGGACTCAGGGCGGCTCACATAAAATCAGGAAGGGGAATACAAACAATGACGTAGACACACATAAGTAAAAATAATAGGCAACATTCATTCATCATTCGGGAGGGGCGGCTATCTTTGTTCCCAGGCCTGACGGGCTAGCCAGGTCTTAAGGGCTATGCGGAAGGCCTGGACGGTGGTGAGAGTACGAATCTCCACGGGGAGATTCGTGATGTGAACCCTTTTCAACTAACCTACATCCGGTGACACCTCCATTCCTCTCTTCCCAACAAGGAAATGGGCACAGTTTAATTTAGTTTACCTTCTTTTGCCTCAAAAATAATAAGACCTCCCTAAAAATGAGGCCAAGTGCTTATTTCAGGGGTCAAAAGAAAATAAGATCCTGTCTTATTTTTGGATAAACATGGTAGTTTATTGTCATTGCACATCATACAATGAAATTAAATGCCATCTTCAGTGTACTTATAACTATAAAAATAAAAACACAAACAAATATCCTTTGCATGCTATATAATTGAAATTGAAACGCCGATATTGCATTAGTATTGTACCATACTGTAGAATTCAATATAGTTACTGTCCTTGGGTAGAAGCTGTTTTTCAGCCTATTTGTCTTTGTTTTTATTGCCCTGTACCATCTGCCAGATGGTAATAATCTTTTTTTAAAAAGGGTGCCCAGGATGAGATGGATCTTTAAGAATGTTTTGAACTTTCTTAAGGCAGCGGGAGCTATAAAGCTCTTCCAAAGAGGGGAGAGGGCAACCCGTGATCCTCTGGGCAATGACGTTGACCCTCTGGAGTGCTGTCCTATCTGCCCCTGTGCAATTGGCAAACCAGACACAGTGCCTCCCAACTAGAGGAAAAGTTAAGGGATATGGTGCCATCTCTCAAGAGAATGGAAAATGTGACCTTCCTCATGAAGGCAACTTCTGAACTCCAAACTTCGTAACTCTGAAGGTAAATGCTGTCAACAAAGGTCCAAAGCACACACAGACACACAGACACACACTGATGTAAACGATAACTACACCAATCAAGCCAGCCCTTCACGACCTGCGTATATTAGGGCTGTTATGATTTCCTGTTGTAAATTGCTAAGAACAGCCGCATCGGGAAATCCTCTCCAGGCCAAGAGAGTACTTATATGAATCATGATTATTTCCCTTTCATCAAGTGTGTACTTTTTCTTTGCAAGATGAAAGGTGGAAAAACACACGGCATTGTATCTCAGAATTCAGATGCACACAGAAATGGTAAACACATTACAGGATTCTCTTCTGAGAGGGCTTGGCCACCGGGAAACCAGAGAAGTCTTATCTCTTCGGTGAGAACAGAAAGAGCGGAAACTTTGGTTTTCACCAAACACCACCACCAAGGCCATGAATAAATCTATCTATATATAAAAGGCAAGTACCACTTACTCATCACGAAATCTCCAGAACCGTAAAGCCTACAAACTTGAAATTTGGCACGTATGTTCCTCTTGGCTTCTAGGTGCTCGTTAAGAAAGGATTTTTTGAAATGACTATCAGATCATTAGTATTCTGTATGTTGTGATGCTAAGGAGTTCTACTTTCCCTCCTCACCTGAAAAGAACTCCGTTTCAACTGCCAGTTGCCTCAAATTCCATTACTTCAGTTCAAACTGGCAGACGTTCCACTCCTTCAATCAGGAGTGGTCCGGTACTCCTTCCAGTGCTAAATATTGGTACCTCACCTACATGTCTACGCCTTCCATCTATGGAACTGCTTCCGGGCGACAGGAGCAATATTCCCATATTGTCTTTCAATCACCAACCACCACTGAGCCAACGGATTGTGAACTGAATTTCTCCTGCATAGCCTGGTCACATAGTTTCGTCGCAAAGCATGGTTATCCAGCTACTAGTAATATTATGTAACTATGCGCTAGTACTCCTATGGCACCCAATTTACATTGCCCTAATCCAGTATTGCATTTCTGTATGCTTTATCAATTTAGCTTGCATTTACTTATCTCTCAGTAGTTCAAAAGCCCAAAAGATATTTAGACTTTCAGCTGAAGAGCTACGTGGAGATGGGGAGGAAATGACAACAGATTGGAAGGGACCTTGGAGGTTTTCTGGTCCAACCCCTTACTCAAGCAACAGACTCTCCACCAAATAGTTGTCCAATTAAGGATTGAGAAACTTTGTAGAAGACTTTGACTAATGTTGTCGTACCATGATGCTGGTTAATGGACACCATTTACCAGCATAATATTCTCCCAACTTTAAGCAAATGTTGTTCAGTTCATAGAAAGTCCTGAAGACATAAGGATGCATTCAGCTGATCAAATGACATATAGAATCTCATTTACAATAGATGGTAATGGAAATTTGACTAGCAATCACTTCTTGGTGGGAAAATGTGCAGGTCAAATTTGGTAGGATTTCACATATTCCCAGATATATTCAGGGAAAAAATCCCTCTGCCTCCACCAAGATATCTATGGAAATACATCTTCTCTGCAATCCAGGGACTCCAAAATACTTTTATCTTTATCTTGACCAAGAAAGGACAATTAACCAGTGGAACAGCTTTCCTTTGAAGGCGTAGGGGCTTCATCAGTGGGTTTTTAAAGAAAAGACGGGCAGCCATCTATCTGAAATGGTATAGACTACAGTCTCCTCCTTGAGCAGGAGGTTGGACTAGTAGACCTCCAAGGTCTTTCCCAGCTCTATTTTGATCGAATCATTAACAATGAAAGGCCCAAACAAACCTGGACTTCAGTAAATTCAGAACCTTGGAGAGTTCAATCCAGATGATCTATAGGCTGGGTTAAATCTCAGAAGGAAAACTGTTGTTCCAGTTCACCTTAAAAGGCCTTTAAAAAGGAGACTTCATGCCTCCAATTCTACTTGTTCCTTTCTAAAGATATTTTTAAAAAGCCCTTGATCATCTCTGTCTGAAATTCTTAAATGGCTGGGAAATTCAGTTGAACGTTGCAGTTCTCAAAATAATAAAGAGGGCTACGGACTGAAAAGTCACAAGAGGGATTGTCAAAGACTTGACCTCCATTGGGTAGTCTGAGATTCACTGTACTTTGAATCTAGGCAGGATGTTTCTGCATTCAGGTCATAGAAAGGTGACGTGTTCTGTAGATAGAAGCTAAGGACGATTCGGTAAGTATGGAGTCCTACATAAATGCTTCTTGACCCTTTGGGATAAAATTAAGACCTGTCTAAACCATCCATTCTGCTTTCTGTGTCCAATCGGATGCCTCCAGAGAAACCCCAAAGGATTTCCAGATCATGTTCTCCAACATCCATTAACAGCAGGGCTTTCCAACCATGGCTACTGTACGACGTGTGGACTTCAACTCTCAGAATTCCTCAGCCAATGTTGTGGCCCACCAGCAGATTCGGACAGTGAGGAGGCTGGGGAGGAAGATGGGCCAGTCCTGGAGTCTGGGGAAGGCTCTGATGAGGGCTCTGTGTCAGAGACAGAGAGGGGGCTAGGGCCGTCCGACAGTTATCACCTGCCTTCAGAGTCAGACATCAGTGAGGCAGAAGAACAGCTGGAGCCTGTTCCCAGTGTGCGCATGTGCAGTGTTGCCAGACAAAGGGAACAGCTAAGGAACAAGGGTCAACTTGGGAGTAAGGCCATAGGTGGATGGTGAATGGCCCCTTCCAGAGAAAATAAAAGAGGAGCGAAAGGGGAGTGGAGTTTGCAGGAGACCATTAATTCACTTAATTGGTTCGTGACTCTCCAAGACTCCTTGCCAAGTTCGGCAGATATCAGCCTGCCAGCTCTCCAAGCCAAATAAGGTCAGTGACTGTAAATCCTCCCTGGAAAGACTTTGCTGGTGTGAATGAGGAGAATTAGCAGCAAATTAATAAAAGAGGTTTTTGTCAGGAACAGGAGTTTGCTTCATGCTCTCGGGAAGCCTCGGTCAGAACAGCCAGCCATGGGTCTCCAACCACGGCTACTGCATGATGTGTGGACTTCAACTCCCAAAATTCCTCAGGTAGTAATGCCTGGCTGTGCCAGCTTGGATGGAGAAGCTAAACCAGATCAATAAACCAGGATTTGACAAGAAGGACCCCAGGGAACACCTGCCGGTGCGGGAAGGCAAGACTCACAAGGGAAGGCAATTCTCTAGAACCGTGATGGGCATGCGCACCATCACCAGCTGCTCTTCTGGTCTCTGGCACACACATGCACGCCAGCAACCTGGCCTTTGTGCGTGCCGGAATCCTGAAGCCCAGCATGCACAAGCAGGCCACTGGTCTTTGGGTTCCCAGCACTCTGGTGCCTGCGAAGAACAGCTGGCCAGCGCGCACAACCATGCTGGAAACCCAAAGACCAGGTGGCTTGCACATGCATGTGCACTGTCCAACTAGACAGTTTCGGCACACGGGCGCATGCACACATGTTCTCGTTTGGGCCGTTGGTGCCGCAAAGGTTCGGTATCCCTGCCCTAGGAGGAGGCACCTACAAACTACTTCTGTGCCGCTGCCAGGATAAACTGTGCAGGGCATGTCTGGGTAATCACTGGACTCCAGTTGGAATTGAAGGAGACTTTGCCTGAAACCAAGAGAGACAGGAAACCAGGGGAGAATTTCGTTTCATATTAGCTCCGCTACCAGAGATTTATGTGGCCATTTCTCAGCGGTTTCCACAGTCTGTTTAAGCCAAGCTACCTTCTGGAAAACTCAACTTACAACCCCCTCCGGTTCAAAAGCAGCATTAAAAAAAATAAAAAATAAAATAAAAGTATATGAGCAATCACGGCCTGGGTGTGGGTCGGTCTCTCTCTCTCTCTCTCTCTCTCTCTCTCTCTCTCTCTCTCTCTCCCTCCCTCCCTCCCTCCCTCCCTCCCTCCCTCCCTCAACATTTTATTATACATTTTCCTTTATTATAGATCACATTTCCAGTTTTGCAACGACAGTGTACTGGCTGAATCAAGTCCTTTTTAAGTATAGGTAAAGGTTCCCCTCGCATACATGTGATAGTCATTCCCGACTCTAGGGGGCAGTACTCATCTCCGTTTCAAAGCTGAAGAGCCAGCGCTGTCCGAAAACGCCTCTGTGGTCATGTGGCCGGCATGACTCAGAGCCAAGGTGGCGCAGTGGTTAAATGCAGCACTGCAGGCTGACTGCTAGATCAGCAGTTCAGCGGTTCAAATCTCACCGGCTCAGGGTTGACTCAGCCTTCCATCCTTCTGAGGTGGGTAAAATGAGGACCCGGATTGTTGTTGGGGGCAATATGCTGACTCTGTAAACCGCTTAGAGAGGGCTGAAAGCCCTATGAAGCGGTATATAAGTCTACTGTTATTGCTATTATAGTGTTATTGCTATGACTCAACGCTGTTACCTTCCGACCAAAGATGGTTCCTATTTTTCTACTTGTATTTTTTACGTGCTTTCGATCTGCTAGGTTGGCAGAAGCTGGGACAAGTAATGGGAGCTCACTCCGTTACGCGGCACTAGGGATTCGAACTGCCAACCTTTCTGATCGACAAGCTCAGCATCTTAGCTACTGAGTCCCTCTTTTTTAAGCATACATAGTATTATACACCCTGATTATAACCATTATTCTCATAGTCATACAGTGTAGTCTCTCTCTGTCTCTGTCTCTCTCTCGCTCTCTAATGGCTTACAACCACAATTTGAGCCCAACATTTCTGTTGCTAAGCAAGACAATTGTTCAGTGAGTTTCCCCCTTTTGCCACGGTTGTTAAGTGAATCGCTGCAGTTGCTTGTCGGAAGGTCGCCAAAAGGGATTACGTGAGCTCAGGACACTGCCATCGTCCTAAATGGGAATCAGTTGCCACGTGTCTGTCCTTTTTTTTTTTTTGATCACGTGACCATGGGGATGCTGCAGCGGTCGCAAGTGTGAAAAACGGCCATAAGTCCCCCCCCTTTTTAGTGCCATTATCCCTTTGAATGGTCACTAAACAAATGGTTGCAACTCAAGAAGTCACTGTCATCTGTATATGGGATTTACAAAGACAGAAGCCATTCCTTGGACTCCCAAATGGAGACCGAGTGGAGCAAGTGGCCAGTTTTAAGTTTCTGGGTGTTGTCATAAAAGAGGACCTGATCTGGGGCAACTCACACTGCAGCCCTGGTCAAAAGGGCCCAGCAGAGATTATACGACCTGAGACTTCTCAGGAAACAACAACTGAATGAAAACTGCTGGTGACCTTCTACCTGCACCATAGAGAGTATTTTAACTCACTGCACCTGTGTCTGGTTTGCCAATTGCACAGGAGCAGATGGGGACAGCACTCCAGAGGGTCAACATCATTGCCCAGAGGATCTTGGGTTGCCCTCTCCCCTCTTTGGAAGAGCTTTATAGCTCCTGCTACCTTAAGGAAGTTCAAAACATCCTTAAAGATCCATCGCATCCTGGGCACCCTTTTTTTTTTAACTATTACCATCTGGCAGCTGGTACAGGACAATAAAAATAGGCTGAAAAACAGCTTCTACCCCAGGGCAGTAACCGTATTGAATTCTACTGTATAGTGCAATATTAATGTAATGTCGAAGTTTTCGATTTCAATTGTATAGAATGTGAAGGATGGGTGTTTGTGTTTTTGTTTTTATAGCTATAATGTACACTGAAGACGGCATTTTAATTTCGTTGTACCATATGCAATGACAATAAAGTAAACTAAAATTTTAGAGGAGGTTTAACCTGTACACACTTTTAGAGATTTTAAGCCATCCCTGGATTGGATTTGGTGGCTCCTTACAGAAAAAAAACCGAGGGCTGCTTTTGAGAATTTCTGAAGTTGGGAGTTTGGGGCTGAAAGAGAGTTGCGTGCTAATTGCAATTTAAGCCCCGCGAGAAGCCAAATAAACATTGCATCTGGCTTTGCAGCCCATCCCGACGTGAAGGTGTCTGCTATGCTCTGTAGCTAACCAGAAAGGTATTTCTTGGATCCTGCTAACTTGCAATTTCATTATGCAGTGCAAATAAATAAAACCGCACTGCAGGCAGACGGCCAACCCTGAAAGGCCCATCAGGGCAATGTTACAAAATGGAAAGGACTCCTGAGTCATCTTGGATCTCTTGGCGGGGAGTTTTAACTCCTTCACTGCTGCCCTCCGGTTTCCAAACAAAGGGAAAACCTCAGTGGTGGGAGTTTCGCAGGAGCTGCGAGGCAGAGACTGACTTCAAAAGAACACGTCAAATGCCAAAGTATAATTAAATAGGTCTTGGATATAAAATGTTTTCTCCCCCCCCTCTTCCCCCAAATGCAGATAAGGAAGCTGCCAAAAATAATAAAAGCACTGTTCTGAACAAGTAGAACTTTCCTTTCCTTTCTCTTTCATTTTTTTCTTCCCTTCCCTTCCTCCTTTCCTTCTGCTTCTCCTTTCCTTTCCTCTCCTCTCCTTTCCCCCTTTCTTCCCTTCCTCTTCTCCTTCTCTTTCCTTCCTCCTTTCTTTTTCTTTCTTCTCCTCTTCCTTCCCTCTTTTCTTCCCTCCTCTTCCTCTCCTCCCCTTCCTTCTTTCCTTTCCTCCCTTTCATTTTTTTTCTTCCCTTCCCTTCCTCCTCTCCTTTCCTTTCTACCTATCCTATCCTACTCTATCCTATCCCATCCTATTCTATTTTAAATTTTTTCATATTCTTATCCTATCCTTCCCTATCCTTCCCTTCCCCCTTTCCTTTGCTTTCCTTTACTTCCTGGGGCAATTAAATACCAACCCTATCTAATTGCAAGGGGCCCCATCTGAAGCATACCACAGTCTTTGAAACAGCTCAACTGAGCCACACGTGCATTCCAGTAAGAAAAACTAACTCGATATAAACTTAAGGGTCATTTCTGTATTTGGGGTTTTCCTGCCTAAAATGAGGATGCCATGCAAGGGTGTCTTGATGCAAAACTCATATCCTAGTGTCCTGACACCTATGTTTTTTTCTGATAGTAGGATCAAAGAAGACAGGAAAAATAAGCATTGGTATATGTTGCTGAAAAAGAAAGAAATATTTGTCCCCAGGCCTCTCCTGATCTAAAAAGAATAGAATAACAGAGTTGGAAGGGACCTTGGAGGTCTTTTACTCCGGCCCCCTGCTTAGGCAGGAAACCCTATGCCACTTCAGGAGGAGGAGGAGGAGGAGGAGGAGGAGGAGGAGGAGGAGGAGGAGGAGGAGCAGCAGCAGCAGCAGCAGCAGCAGCAGCAGCAGCAGCAGCAGCAGCAGCAGCTGCACAGGATCCCGGAAAGTTGAGGCCAGGAGAGAAAACCAACCCGTCACACCCATTACTAGCTTGGAAGCCGTCCACACAATCATTTCTAATGCTGGTCCTCACAGGTGTTTTATTTGGCAGACAAAATGAACCTAGCACTGAAGACGGGTAGGAATGTCAGGAACAGGATTCCTAGCTCATGATATTCTTTCTAATCTAGAGACGAAGAGGGAAAGTAGAATCAAAACAGGACAAGCTATTTGCTTGTTAGGTTCTGGAATCACTTTTGAAGGGTCTTGTCAGGTTTCTGGAAAAACTCACATCCTGGACACAAATTGTTTCAACTCCTACCCTCATAACGGCACTATAGGGCACTGCACATCAGAACAACTAGACACAAGGACAGTTTTTTCCTAAACGCCATTGCTCTGCTAAACAAATAATTCCCACAACACTGACAAACTATTTACTAAGTCTGCACTACTATTAATCTTCTCATTGTTCCTATCACCCATCTCCTCCCACTTATACCATGTTGCTTGTATCTTTACTATTTATATTGTTTTATTTGTTCCCTAACTTTATTTGATTGCTTGGCTGTCAAATATGGCTATCACTAAGTGTTGTATCTTTTTATTCTTGATGAATCTATTTTATTTTATTCTCCTTATGTACATTGAGAGCATATGTACCAAAGATAAATTCCTCATGTGTCCAATCACACTTGGCCAATAAAGAATTCTATTCTATTCTGTTTTCTATCATTCTCTTCTCTTCCTCTATTAAATTCCATTCCAATATCCTATCCTGTCCTGTCCTGTCTTATCCTATCCTATCCTATCCTATCATATCCTATGAAGAGTCCTTGCTTGCTCCTCAGCTTCAGGCAGAAACTAAAGCTAGTCCTTGAATTACGGATACAATTGAGCCCAACATTTCCATTCCGTACAGGGAGTTTTTAAAAAAGGTCATTTTGTTACCTTTTCCGCCACAGTTGTTAAGCGAACCATTGCAGTGGTTAAGTGAATCCTGTGGCCGTTAAGCAGATCGGGCCTCCTCCATTGACTCTGCCTGTCAGAAGCTGACAGGGGAAGGTTAAAGGTAAAGGTTCCCCTCGCACATATGTGCTAGTCGTTCCTGACTCTAGGGGGCGGTGCTCATCTTCGTTTCAAAGCCAAAGAGCCAGTGCTGTCGTCTCTGTGGTCATGTGGCCGGCATGACTAAATGCCAAAGGCGCACAGAACGCTGTTCCCTTCCCACCAAAGGTGGTTCCTATTTTCCTACTTGCATTTTTTACGTGCTTTCGAACTGCTTGGTTGGCAGAAGCTGGGACAAGTCACGGGAGCTCACTCTGTTACGCGGTGCTTAGGGATTCGAACCACCGAACTGCTGACCTTTCTGATCAACAAGCTCAGCGTCTTAGCCTCTGGCATCCCTAAAAGTGGAAGGTTATGACCTGTGTGTTATTCTGAAGAACGACTAACTGGCACTCAAGGCAGAGCAGAGATGGTGAACTGATTTGAGAGATTCCCCAGCCGCCTCTACCTTGATTAATGTATCGCACCAAGCAGCCCTTGGAAGACCTAATAAAAATGGTAAAAACGGGAATATCTCATAATTATCTTTCTGAGCTCAACCAGAATCTTCTGCATTTATTCTTTTTTTATTATCTTTGGAAAGAGAAGAGAGAGAAAAAGCATCAACCTTACGCAGCCAAGAAATGATGATCGTATTTCTCACACGTTACTTACTTGTGAACAAAAACCTAATTATTACCAATTAAGATGGGTGGGGGAAGCCTTATTTTTTTTTAAAAAAATATTTATTACCATTCCACCTTCTTATATGTCTCTTGCCTAATTCCTTAATTGATTCCCCTCTTCCAACATGCAATGAATGAGTAATGAGGCCCGACATTCACACTTGCTGGGGGTTTCTGTGGAAGACACAGCAAGTGGCAAACCAACCAACCCTTCAGTCAGGGTGGGGTGAGGAGAAAGGAGGAGAGCATGTAGGAAACCCCTCCCCCATTCATTGAAGACCCTGGAGATTGTGGCTTTTTATTCCGGAGGGGCCCATTTTGCATCAGAGATGCCCAGCACTTCACTAGACAAAACAGATTGATTTCCAATCAGACATAATTATGCCCTCTAACAGTCTCTTTCTCCCTCTTTCTTTCTCTCTCTCCCTCCCTTCCTTTCTTTGTTCTTTCCTTCATTCTATCCATCCTTCCTTCCTTTCTTCTCTCTCTCTCCCTCTCTGTCACACAGACACACAATCACACACTAATTTAAGCAAATTAAAGCTGAGGAAGGAAGGGAGTTGGAAGGGACCTCGTAGGTCATCTAGTCCAACCCCCTGCCAAATCAGGAGACCCTACACCATTTCTGACAGGCGGCAGTCCACTCTCTTCTTGAAAGCCTCCAGTGATGAAGCTCCCACAACTTCTGAAGGCAACTTTTGTTACATGGGTTAATGGTTCTCATGGTCAGAAAATTCCTCCTTATTTCCAGATTGAATCTCTCCTTGTTCAGTTTCCATCCATTATTCCTTGTCTGGCCTTCGGGTGCTTTGGAAAATAGCTTGACCCTCCCCTCCTCTCTGTGGAGGCCTCTCAAATATTGGAAGACTGCCCTCCAGTCTCCCCTGGTCCTTCTCTTCACTAGACTAGCCATGCCCAGTTCCTGCAACCCATCGTATGTTTTAGCCTTCCGTCCCCTCATCATCCTGGTTACTCTTCTCTGCATTTTTTCTAGTGTCTCAACATCTTTTTTATAATGTGGTGACCAAAACTGGATGCAGTACTCTAGGTGTGGTCTTACTAGGGCTTTATAGAGTGATATTAGTACCTCCCTTGATTGTATCCCTCTGTTAATACAATTTAGGATTTGATTGGCTTTTTTGGCTGCCGCCGCACACTGCTAGCTTCTATTTAATTGGTTGTCCATTACGACTCTGAGATCCCTCTCACAGTTACTACTAATGATCACAAATATTCCAACTTTGAAAGGAAAGCCTACTTATGTACAATGCAGAAATGGAGGAACTGGCCTGTCCTTTGGGCCACCAGAGGAGAATGAGAAGATCCTGAGTAGAATTGCTTAGATCCATTCTACATAATTACATAAAAGCTTCAAGAAGGACAGCTCTTCTGGTATAGGAAAACTCCTGTGTTTCAAGGCAGGGGAGAGAGGAGGAGGAATAAGAGGAAGAGGAAGAAGAGGAGGAAGGAAAGGAGGGGGAAGAGGAGGTGGAAGGAGGAAGATGAGGAAGAAGAGGAGGAAGAGAAGGAAGAGAAGAAAAGGGGTGGAAAAAGATGGAAGAGAGGGAGAAGGAAAGAGAATGAAGAAGAGTGAAGGAAGAAGAGAATGAGAGGAAAGGAAGAGGACAAGGAAAAGAAAGGAGAAAGATGGGAAGAAGAGAGGGACAAGGAGAAGGGAGGCAGGAGAAGGAAGAAGAGGAGAGGGAGGAAGAAGAGATTTTTTTTTCCATAAAGGAGGAGGAGGAGGAGGAGGAGGAACAGGAGGAGGAACAGGAGGAGGAACAGGAGGAGGAATAGGAGGAGGAGAAGGAGAGCTCCCATAAAAACCAAGGCACTAAGTTAAGGCAATAGATTTTATGTGAAATAGCGTATGGGTCATAAAAATATGATTTAAAAACTGCAAGGCTTGACAAGTTGGAGAGTAAAGGTGGCGCGCAGAAAATGCTCTGGATGAAAGGTAATTGAACGCAGTGAGACAAGAATGTAAGTGTTTCTTTTGAGGGGGAGGGATTTAATACAAGGGTATTAAAGCCCAGCTGACAGTGGAATCTGTCTCTGAGATACCAGTCAAGGAGATTAAATTAGTCTAGAGATGAAAGAGCGAACACACGCCGGCTAATGGAAGGCTCTTCCACTTGAAAACGTGGGGAAATTTCCAATTCTTTCGGCTGGGATTCCTTCCAGCTGTTTTCTTCCCTCTTCTCTGTGAACAGGAACATCAAGGTGAGAAGTTCACAAGAAGATTTCGGTCCATGTCCAAGTTGATTCTGAGGGATGGGCAGGCGGAGAAGGTCCGACTTTGGCTTGGAAGGCGGGTATCGGCTGTTACGTGTTTTTTTTTTTTTTTGCTAACTGCTTTATGGAGGGGTCCAAGACCCTCCCCCTCTTTCTGTTATTTCTTTTTTTTCCCCCTTGCTGAGGACCATATTCTTACTCTGCGGGAAATGCCTAAATGAAGAACGTGGCATGTTCATAAGCATCCTCAGCCACGTTGCCTTCAGAAGTTTTGGGACTTCATCCCTGGAAGCTTTGAAGAAGAGACTGGACTGTCATCTGTCAGAAATGGTCTCCTGCTTGAGCAGAGGGTTAGATTAGAAGACTTCCAAGATCCCTTCCAACGCTATTATTCTGTGCCAACCCTGTGTATTGTATTTGCATTTGCACATGTGGAGGTGAACTTGGAGCAAAGAAGCAGGAATGGTGACAGAAGGAGGGTTAGAAGCAAGTTGACTGTCTCCATTCGGTGGGGTATAATATAGTTGGTTAGAAAAATGCTCTTTCTTAAAAAGGCTTTTTTGCAGTGTTCTCTTAATTTGAAATTCAATGGTGCCTGTGTCCTTATTCTATGGGCAATTGGCCCTGGAGTTGGGCAAGATTTGAGGGGTTCTCCAGCCTTGCTATTTAGTCAAAAGGGTCCTATTTTGTTTGACCCCAGATTCATGCTTAGCACTGTAGGAAGTTAGCAGCCAGCCCTCTCCTGGAGGAATGAAATAGCCTAGGGAATATTGAAAAGGATGTGAAGAGGGAGAAACATGTTTTAAAGACAAAGTAGCTCCCTGCAGCTTCCTGCCCATCCACTTTTGTCAATGGGCCATTAAGATGCCCAAGCCAGTCTATTCTACATAATAAAGAGTTCTCCCCTTCAACTCCAGGGTGATGGGATTAAGGCATTATAGTATTAGCCCTCTACCCAACTCACCCCATGGCATCTGAGAACTCAACCAAACTTGAGACTGTGAAAACACAGCCTAGAGAGTTGCCCCTCCATGGTCCCATGGGAGTCTGACAACCAATCAGAATACATTTTCTTACACAGGAACAGGAAATAGAGAGGTGGGGCCGAACAGAGAGTATAAACCCAGGGACTTTCAGCATCCCATCCTCTTTCTTCTTCTTCTTCTTCTTCTTCTTCTTCTTCTTCTTCTTCTTCTTCTTCTTCTTCTTCTTCTTCTTCTTCACCCAACATTGAAGCATGTGATCACCTTTTCTGTTCAGGAGCTCATGCCATGCGATCCTGTCCACATTAAACCATCTTTCCAAGCAGCCTCCATGTCTCTAGGGTGTTTTTCCCCACTTGGAGCTGAACCCAGAAGGACATTTCTTCCAACAGCACCTTCATATAGGATGGGAAGACATGCATAGGAATACTGCCAATTGTTGAAGACTAAAGATAAGTGGTATATTTGTCCTACAGATAACCTCTTTGTCACCCAATAATAGGGCAGAGTACAATTCTTTGAATTGAATAAATGTGCATTCAGCATGCACAGAGACAACTGATTCGTATTTATGACAGATGAAGTGTCGCCGGGGTCACACAATTCCCTCTTGCGACCTTCTGACAAGTAATGGGGAAGCCACATAACAACCACATGACTAGCTTAACAACTGCAGGGTTTCACTTAACAAGAAAGTTGGGGCAAAAGTCGCTTAAGAGATGTCTTGCTTAGCAACAGAAATGTTGGCCTCCATTGTGGTTGTAAGTTGAGGACTACCTGTATTTAGATAAAGATAAAAATTGCCCTTGCACATATGTGCTGTCGTTCCCCACTCTAGGGGGCAGTGCTCATCTCTGTTTCAAAGCCAAAGAGCCAGGACTGTCCAAAGACTTCTCTGTGGTCATGTGGCCAGCATGACTCAACACCGAAGGTGCACAGAACATTGTTACCTTCCCATCAAAGGTGCTGCCTATTTTTCTACTTGCATATTTTTTAATGTGCTTTCGAACTGCTAGTTTGGCAGAAGCTGGGAAAAGTAACAGGAGCTCACTCTGTTACGCGGCACTAGGGATTCGAACTGCCAAACTGCCGACCTTTCTGATCGATAAGCTCAGTGTTTCTGAGCCACCACGGCCCTATCCTGTATTTATGCCAGATTAAATGCAGGACAATGGGAGCCGCTTCTGTATGCTTTATTTTGAGCTTCTCCGCAAGAGCCACGTTTCCAAAATCTTGGGCATTTTTCTTCATTTCTGCGGGTCAGGGATTCTCTCTAAAGGGCCCTGACCTATGGCGGGCGCTCCTTGAGTTCTCATGTAAAGCAGGCCTTTCCCCTTCACGCGCAACCATTCGTCATTAATTTGGCTAATAAATCGTGGCATGAGAACAAGAGTCTTTGGAAGATTAACATCTACAATCAATTGGGAATTACAGTGTTGGCTCTCACCACGCAAGCCAATCGTTAGGGGCTCAGAAATTTATTGCCTCGCAGAGCTGCATGTATAAGAGAGAGAGAGAGAGAGAGAGAGAGAGAGAGAGAGAGAGAGAGAGAGAGAGAGAGAGAGAGGAGGAGGAGGAGGAATCTGTTGACATGAAGTTTGTATAGATTGCATTCTTGTCTTGAGACTGTAGAAATTCATAGATAGTCTTTGCAAAAGCATTAAAGGTAAAGCTTCCCCTCGTACATATGTGCTAGTCATTCCCGACTCTAGGGGGCGGTGTTCATCTCCGTTTCAAAGCCAAAGAGCCAGCACTGTCCGAAGACGTCTCCGTGGTCATGTGGCCAGCATGACTCAATGTCGAAGGCTCACGGAACGCTGTTACCTTCCCACCAAAGATGGTTCCTATTTTTCTATGTGGATTTTTTACATGTTTTCAAACTGCTAGGTTGGCAGAAGCTGGGACAAGTAACGGGCGCTCACTCCGTTACATGGCGCTAGGGATTCGAACTGCTGACCTTTCTGATCGACAAGCTCAGCATCTAAGCCACTGAGCCACCGCGTCCCTAAGTGTGGTCTTACCAAGGCATTATAAAGTGGTACTAACACTTCACATGATCTTGATTCTACCCCTATGCAAGTGTTTGGAAAAAGTGGCAAGGGCACTGGACACACACACGTGCGCGACACACGCACACTGCAATTTTGGAGCAGGTGTAATTCACACAGGCCACCTCCAAGGGAGGCAAGATGACACAACTTGAATCACCATCTTCTGCTAGATTGGCTTATTAAAAGAAAACCCTGGCCATCTGCTGGTGGTCAGGCTCAGGGAAAGTGGCAATCAATTACAGCTGTTATCTCATCCGAGCTTGGACAGATGTTTCTCCCTTTGATTGTACAGTAATTACTGCGGAGTTGCCAGCAGGATCTTGGGCTTTAATTGCTGTGCTAATTTGGAATTGAAGAACATAAGAAGGAGAAAAAGCGGAGAGAGAGAAACAGAGAAAGAAACTGCCAAAGGTGGCCCAGGATAAAAGGAAAACCACAGTACAAGATGCCATGGACCTCAACTTGACTTTCTCCAAGAGAAGAATGGTTGGGATCTTCAATTGGGGCGACGGGAATTCACTGCCTTCCCCTAAAAGGCAGCCAAAAGATGCTTTCACATTTTCACATACCAGAATGAGTGTGTAAGAAAGAAAAAAGAAAGAAAAAAGAAAGAAAGAAAGAAAGAAAGAAAGAAAGAATACCCAAGTACTTCACATTTCTATTCATTCATTCATCAAAAAAGCACAAGAATGTTCTTTCTGCGCTAACTGTCTGGTTTGGCTCTGCAACCCAACAAGACACAAACTTCAGAGGAGAATCAGAACTGCAGGAAAAACAATGGCTACCAACCTGCCTTCCATTGAGGACCTGTACAAAAAGAGGGCCGTGAAAATACCTACAGACCCCTCTCATCCTGGACACAAATTGTTTCAACTGCTACCCTCAAAATGAGACACTATAGGGCACTGCACACCAAGACAACTAGACACAAGGACATCACTCTGCTAAATAAGTAATTCCCTCACTACTGTCAAACTATTTACCAAGTCTGTATTACTATTACTATTAGTCTTCTCATCGTTCCTATCACCCATCTCCTCCCATTTATGATTGTATGACTGTAACTTTGTTTCTTGTGTCCTTACGATTTGTATTGATACTGATTGTTTCCTGATTGCTTATTTGTACCCTCTGACTATCATTAAGTGTCTTTTTATGTACACTGAGAGCATATGCACCAAAGACAAATTCCTTATGTGCCCAATCACTCTTGGCCAATAAAAAATTCTATTCTATTCTATTCTATTCTATTCTATTCTATTCTACTCTACTCTAATTATATTCCTGCCTGCCTTTAGTAAATAACTAAAGTGGGAAACATACCTAATATTCCTTCCTCCTCCTATTTTTCCCACAACAACCCTCCAGTGAAGCTGATTGAATTAAGGGAGAGAGACTGGTCCAAGGTCACCCAACCAGTTTTCATGGTTAAGACAAGTCACTAGACCAGACCAAACGAAACCAGACCAGACTAGACTAGACTACACATGACCATGGAGACATTTTTGGACAACGCTGGCTCTTCGGCTTTGAAACAGAGATGAGCACCGCCCCTTAGAGTCGGGAATGACTAGCACATATGCGTGAGGAGAACCTTCATCTTTACCTAACTTATTTATTGCATTACCCAAGGAGGCTGGGTGCAAACCAACTTTGCCACAGGCTAATGTTTTAGCATAACGGCTTCCTCCTCCAGCCTGTCTTAAAAGCTTGAAGTGGAAGAGAAAGATAAAATACAGTCAGGCACAATATTAGTCTTTCAGATTGAAGGGATTTTTCCCCTCCTCCGCCCCCCCCCCTCTCTCCGCATCAGCCTGAGGATGGTAATTTGACACGGAGCATCAGACTACCAGCGTTCAAGAAAGAAAAATGCAATAAATATGAAATAAAGCTGCAAGAGCCAGCCCACCCCCAAATGCAAACCAGCTTCAAATGGCCAAGATCAGTGGACGGTGGATTTTGGGTGCTTGGATACTGGGCCGTCCACCTGATGTTAATCTGATTGGGTGGGTGCCTTCTTCCCTCTGACAGATGGGACGCCTTCGAGATGGAAAATGCGCCTTGAAAGTCAGCAGTTCAGAAATATCACTCAGCAGGAATGTCGCAGGCTGCCATTACGGCTGGATCTTTAAAAGGCCTTTTTGTAGAGGCAGGAAGTGGAGTGCAGGGAGGGGGGAGGGGGGGAAGAAGGGAGAAAGTGGGGATGGGGAAACCATCCACTGAAACCAGCTCAAATCTCACTGGGTGGTAGAGGGTCCCTGGCTCACTGCCTACCATGCAAAAGTACAGAGGAGGTAAAACTGGTTGGAATGTAGAAGCAGTTTTTTTTTTCTCAGCTAAGGTTTAATTCTCCTTCTGCTATTCATTAATATTCACTCACTCTAGTACTAGCCTTTCTTTCTTTCTTTCTTTCTTTCTTCTTTCTTTCTTTCTTTCTTTCTTTCTTTCTTCTTTCTTTCTTTCCTTCTTTTCTCTCTCTCTCACTACTTATCTCTATCTCCATCTGTTTCTATATATTATTATCTCTATCACATACACACACACTCTCTCCATCTCTGCCTCTCTCTTTCTTTTTCTTTCCTTCTTTCTTTTCTCTCTCTCTCACTACTTATCTCTATCTCCATTTGTTTCTATTTATTATCTATATCACTCTATCATTCTCTCTCTCCAGATGTGTCTGTTTCTCTTTCTTTCTTTCTTTCTTTCTTTCCTTCTTTCTTTTCTTTCTCTCTCTCGCTACTTATCTCTATCTGTTTCTATCTCCGTTTGTTTCTATATATTTCTATCTCTATCACTCTACCACTCTCTTTTCAGCTCTGTTTCTCTTTCTTTCATTCTTTTCTCTCTCTCTCTCTTGCTATTTTCTATCTGTTTCTATCCATCTCCACCTGTTCTATATATTTCTACCTCTATCACTCTCTCACTCTCTTTCCCTTTCTCTTTCTCTCATTCTTTCTTTTTCTTCCTCCCTCCCCCCCTCTCTTCCCTCTCCTTCCTCCCATCAACTTTCTTAAACATTTAAATTGAACAATCTGGGAGTCTCTATATCAGCAAACATGATATATTTGTACAGTTGATACTCTTGAGCATTTTAAAAACTCTCTCTCTCTCTCTCTCTCTCTCTCACACACACACACACACACACACACACACACACACTCACACACACACACACATTCCTTTTATGGTGGAGATAATCTGTCTACCTTTAAAAAAAATTACAATGGCAGCACTAAAAATAGAACTTCCACTTCATGCAGCTGAGCATTGATCCTGTACAGACAGGCAGACAGATTGATTCTTTCTATCCTGGGTAAATCCAAGGGAAATCAGAGGCTAACACAACGCATAATGTCAGTTTCTTACTTTTACTTGGTCTCCGTCTAATACACAGGAAATTCAAACCTGTAGCGACGAGGGGCAGCCTGACCTGGCAACATCTCAATCTGATATGTCAGCCTCTAAAGATTGTGGAAGCTCCATCTTTGAGGGTTTTCATGCAAAGATTGACCCGCCAATGGTCTGAAGATTCCTGCTCTGGAGGAAGGAGGCTGGACTAGATGACCTTCAAGGTCCCTTCGACCCAAAGGATTCTATGATAATATGGATTAGTAATTACTATCAAACTTAAAGTATTGACTACAATGTAAATATAATGGTGATATGAACAATTAATATTATTACAAGTGTTAGTATTACTGTTATTACATTATTAGAGAAGTTAAAATCGATAGGAAGGCAATAGAGAATGGAGAACTACAAAGGCTAAACATGAATGCCGATACAGAAGGCTGTATAACTACTTTATGCTGTTATGTTTGTCTTCTTTTTTCTTTCTTTTTTTGTTGTTGTGTTTTTCTTTCTGTTTTTAAAGGTAAAAATGTTTAATAAAAACTATTTTGAAAAACAAAACAAAACACCAAAGATGAATTAAACTGCCTTTTGGATATTCTAAAAACTGAGCCTCTCTCCTATTTCAAATGCTATCAAATGTTTGGAAAACATGCCTTTTTGGCGCCATAGATTTAACAAATATTCAGCAAGTACGCAGCAACAAGGGCATTTAAAAAAAGAACTTAACTGTCTATATCACTCAAAGGAGAAATGAATCATTTCATTATTATTATTTTTGTCTGCTTGCCAAGACCTTATTAGAAGACTCTATTCAGACACTCAAACACATTTCTGGAGTGTACCTTAATCAGGGTGTGTATCACCACCGTCATGTATACAAAGGGATGTGTATCAATTGCAAAGGGACTCACTCCTGAGGCAATACAAACAGACACACACACACACACAACATGTGCAGGAGAGCATGGATACCTGAGAACAATCGGTGCCATTCTTAAAGGCAGAGTCAAAATCTTCACCACTATGAAAGATTCTTGATGTTCTCTAAGCTTGGCCGTTTTTTGGCAGGCTTTTCAATACCCGAACTAGGTAACCTCATCAGTGCTCAAGCAAACATCCTTCCCCACCCCATAGGGCCGTGTTCAACAACATGTTCACTATGTTCAATACATTGTGTGAATATCGCAAAGTTCTCTTCCTCCTCTTCCACCTCCTCTCCCCCATAGGGCCATGTTCAACAATTTCCCATACCTTGTGTGAATATTTCAAAGTTGTTGTCATCCTCCTCCTCCTCCTCTCCCCCACAGGGTCATATCCAACATGTTCCCATACCTTGTGTATATACCTCAAATTCTCCTCTTCCTCCTCCTTAAACCGCACACCTTTTTAGCATTAATTATTTGAGTAATGAAACATCTGCAAGAAAACCACCACGGTCAGAAAGCACCAAGGACACCACAGTCTTCCTCCTCTTCCTCCTCCTCTCCACAAATCCCACTCTCTCCTAGTACTAAAGATATTACCTGGATGGGTCATGAAACATCTGCAAGAAAACCACCAAGCTCAGAGAGAACCAAGGACTCCACAGTCCATCCCTGAGGTGCAAATGTTCTCTTTTATTGGTGCTTCCCCACAAGGCAAAGGTCTTCCTTGAAGATTGACCCAAACCCATCAGACCTAACTTGAAATGTGCCCAGTTCCCCTCCCCGGACATCTCATTAGCAATTAGCCCTTGCCAACTGCTTAAAACACACACACACAGACACAGCTTCCAGAGACAAACTGAACTGGCTTTTGAACCATCTCCCTCAACAAGAATGACCTTCACTTCTAATTAAAAACTCCTTCAGTCACACCACTGAATGTCTATTACAGATGCTTTGTCACAGAACATTATCAGTTCCACTTACTTAACACATCACTCAACAAGCAGGGGAAAAGAGGGGCAGGAGGAAGGAGGAGGAGGAGGCCCCGGGGCCTAGAGAGTAATTAATGTGAGGAGGTTCATGGGACAGGAAGGAGAGGGTACTAAGAGGAGGCGCAGCCCAGCTGCCCAAATTTTTAATCCCTCCCCAAAGGATTATAGAGTTGAAAGGTTGGCGATGGTCGCCCTCTGCTCAACAAAAGAGTTGGAGATGAATGAAGGAGGGACATTATGATGGAGGAGAATCAACCCTGAGTGGAAAGAGGACAGCTTCTCAACTTCGCCTATCTCAAAAAAAAAAAAAAAAAAAAAAAGAGGTCTATTCATCATCCAGTTCTGGGTATATTAATCTTCTTGCCACTGAATTCATCCCCATTTCCCCCCCCTTCTTCCTTCCCCTTTCCCGTCTTAAAAATTTTGATTGGTCTCCCGGACCAGAAGGATGAAAGCGTTCCACTTTCAAAGGTTGAAATGAAGCATTTGGGGGCTTGAAAAAAGGGAATATTTGCTTCAATAATTATCATCTTTAAATCGCTACCAGAATAAAAGGAACGAAAGAGGGAAAGGCAGGTTCTCCCTCCCCCATTCATCTACTTTTCTAAATAATTTGGGCAAAAAATGAGTACTGTAATAGATTCAAGTTCACGAGAATCTTATTTATTTTGTAACTTTGTTATGTTTATAAATAACTCGAGACGGTGAACATCCCTAATGCTCTTACTCCCAAGGTGGGACTAAAATATACAGTCTTCTGGCCCAGAATCCCCCAGCCAGCATTCATGGTTAAAGCAGTAGTAGTATTCATAGGCTCCTTCTCAGGCCTGCAGTCATATTCCTTTTAGGATCTTTGGCCTGCCACACTTTCTATTATTTTACTATGCTGTTTCATTAGTGGGGTAATTGGGAGGGGGAATAGTAAGGAGTAGAATTGTAGAATGTGTTGTTGTCAAAATAGAACATTCCTTTCTAGAAGCCTAAGGTCATCTTTTGTCTCCGAACCTCTGCACCTGACCGGAACTAGATGGGTGGAAATGCCAGTGTGGCAGAGGTCTGCATAGAGGGAGAGGCGGCCACCGATGGGACGACTCGGGTTCAAGTCACTTCCCCCTGCGGTAGGAACGGCCGCCTCCACCACGAAAGGGCCGCCTGGCCTGGCCCTGGAAATGATTCCTGTCCTGGAAGGACGGCCCGGAAAACTGCCTATCAGCTAGGAAGGAAGAAAAATGCTGGTTAATCTGTGGCTCTATACCTCTGCCTGCGGAAAGGACGTGACTTAGCCTCGGGCTTCTTAGCAGTAGAAGGAAGAACCTTCTTCTTGTCCTTATCCTCCACTAGGATGGGGACGAGGGCGTCCCCGAAAAGGTTCGGCCCCTTGAAGGGAGGGGCCACCAAATCCCATTTAGCCTTGTTATCCATCTGCCAATGACGCAACCAAAGAAGCCTATGAGAGGTGACAGAGGTGGCCAAGGCACTGGAGGCAAACTTGACCGTGTCCAGGGTCACATCAGCGGAGAACTGGCAGGCTGCCAAGATCTTAAACAGATCCTGGTGGAGCCGCTCGTCCTGGATGGGAATACGCTCCTGCAGCTTCTTAAGCCACATGACCGTGACGCGGTTGAAGTAGGAAGCTGAGGCCGCGGACTTAATAGCCCACGCCGTGGCGTTAAAATTCTTCCGCAAGGTAAGCTCTGCACGCTTATCCTCCGGCTTCATCTTATCCGCCACGTCGCCCGATACCACCGGGGAGGAGGAAACAAGGGCGGCCACCGGGGTGTCAATGGCAGGCAGCTGAATGGCCTGAGCAAAGGTCTGCTCCACGTTATAGTGCCGGCGGTCATTACTGCCAGGGGCTGAGAAATTGGAGGGGCAAGCCCACTGATTGGTCAAGACCTCCAAAAACAGAGGAGGAGCGGGAATCTCCTCCTTATTGGTGGCCGTAGCAGAAAACATGGCCATGTCAGGATCACGAGGAGGGGGCACTGAAGGATCCCCCGTCCCAACTTTAGTGGTCTGCCGTGCCTTGTCCAAGAGGATCTTGAACATGGCAGGAACAAAGAGGCCCTTAGAAGAAGGCTCATCAGAAAGGCCCGCATTCTCATCATCTGAAAAGCCCATTTCCTGGAGGTTCTCCCCCACCAAGAACGAAGCCTCGCTAGGCCCTGCCTAGTCCCCCATGCCTAGCAGAAAGGGAGACCTTGTCCCGTTGGGCAATGCCCCGAGAGATGGCTGGGACGATCAGCTGTGAAGCGGGCGGCTCGCGCGCTCCACGTGGCGCCGAAGCCGCTCCTGCCTCCGCTGCTGCAAAGAGAGCTGCTTCGGAAGCAGCCGAAACTGGAGCTGGCACCCCCGCACTCCCGGGGATAGGGCTGAGGCTCCTGGCCCGTGTGGGGGGAGGCTAAACGCCCCACAGGGCCCTTCCCAGCCGCCCGAGGCAGAGGTCTGTCCCTTGGGGCCGCAGCAGTACAATTTAAAGTTTTTGAGAAAAGTTTTAAAGTGCCCAATTAAACCAAATAGAAACCAGATCGCAATCAACCAAAAAAGGAAAAAATCCTACCTAAATACTTTTCTAACAGTACTTGGATCAAAGATTGAGAGAATCTGGGCCAGGATTGGAAGGCATCAGTATTTATAGCTTTGCTCTCAGTCTTTGGACCAATCAGGCTAAGATAAAACCCACACATGACCATTCCCCCCACTCCTCTGGAAAAGGTAACCGCATTCCATGCACCTTTGGTGTTTAGTCATGCCAGCCACATGACCACGGAGACGTCTTTGGACAGCGCTGGCTCTTTGGCTTTGAAACGGAGATGAGCACCGCCCCCTAGAGTCGGGAACGACTAGCACAGATGTGCGAGGGGGAACACATACACACACACACACACTTACCTTGCTTCTGTAAATGTTATACCCTGACAATGCACTGTGTTCAAAATATTTATGGATAAAATTAAAAAAAAAAAATAGAAAGAAAACTTTCTCCTCTGCCCCTGCCTCCACCACCTTCCCCCAGCCAAACTGCAGGGGACATGTTAAACAGCGTCTTTCCGAGGAGGGAAATGGAAGACTTTGAACTCTTGATGTCTAGACTTCACAGCAGGCTGAGAAGGAACCAGTGCCCGCAGGGGAAAGGAACAAGGGGGTGGGGAGGGGATGGGGGAGGAAGCAGACGACTAAACCACACAGTCTGTAACCTATTACTTTACAAGCCGGTTTCTATGCCTCATTGCTCAGGGCTGAACAGGTTAGCGGTCGGGCACTTCTTTAAAAAAAAACACAACCCCCAAACAACCACATGCTAATTTTCCTTCCAGTGTAGGACGCAAGGATGGAGGTGGAATTGTGGCTTGGAGAAAGTAAACGGTTTCTGGGTGTGAACAAAAGAAGAGGATGGAAACTGGAATTATGAAGTTGGAGGGGGGTGGTCATGCAGAATTAGCAGCCCCCCCCCCCCACAAAAAAAAGAAAAACAAGCTTTTTCTTCCTCCCCTCGACGTATTTATGTATAAATCACAAGTTGGGACAGAACGCTTGGAAACAAGTTGTGAGTTGTGTCCTTGTGCTGAATGCGAATCAGGTTTTCTGAAAAAGCTTAAAAGAGCGAAGGAAAAGCAAATGACGTAACATCCTATGCCAAGGTAGGCCTAGTCGAGCAAAACAAAAGCAAAAAACAAAACAGTGTGTAGGTTTTATTATGTAAAGGTTCCCCTTGCACATATGTGCTAGTCGTTCCCGACTCTAGGGGGTGGTGCTCATCTCTGTTTCAAAGCCGAAGAGCCAGCGCTGTCCAAAGATGTCTCCGTGGTCATGCGGCCGGCATGACTCAATTCTGAAGGCACATGGAACGCTGTTCCCTTCCCACCAAAGGCGGTTCCTATTTTTCTACTTGCATTTTTTACCTGCTTTCGAACTGCTAGGTTGGCAGAAGCTGGGACAAGTCACGGGAGCTCACTCCGTTAGGCAGTGCAAGGGATTCGAACTGCCTTTCTGATCAACAAGCATATTTAGTCTTAGCCACTGAGCTCTATTATTATGTATTTATTTGCAATTTATTTATTTATTATTTTTAAGCTCAGATTGTCGAGGGGTCCTGGAAGCCGACGCTATGAAGAAAAGCCTAATTGAAGACAGAAGCCCATCGGCTGGGCTCTCTTTTCTTGGCTGTGGTCAATCCTCCTGAATATAGAACTCACACGCCTCAAATTTGGAGAAAGCTAAATATAAAGGCAGATATCCCACAGGTCTCTAGCCCAAAGATAGACAGGTTAGGTTTTTTTCTGCCATGCTTAGGATGAGTAAACTGAAACTGAAGACTTAGAAGGTGGAGGTAAAAAATTGATTTGTCCTTCCTCCCTCCCTTCCTTTCCTCCCTCCCTCCTTTCTCCCTCCAATCATTCTCCTTCTTTCCTTTCCTCCCTCCCATATTTCTCCTTCTTTCCTTTCTCCCTCCCTCCCATCTTTCTTCTTTCTCCCTCCTTTCTCCTTCCTTTCTTTCCTCCCTCCCCCCTTTCTCCTTCCTCCCCCCCCCATCTTTCTCTTTTCTTCCACTTATAACAACATAAACTCTGCCGAGGGCTCCAAATAGAGCTTGGGAGAGGAAGAGATAGTGGGGGGGGGGAGGGAGACCAGTTGTAAGTAAATAATAAATACCACTAATAACCAGGGTGAGATTTTAATCATTAATAATGAATACTAATATATATTTCCACTCTGCTTTTAGAGTGAGCTCAGACCACACTGTACAAGATAGCGACCATCTGCTAAACATCTCTCTCTCCCCCCCTCTCTCTAATACTCACACACACACACACACACACACACACACACACACCAGGGAAATAGAGACTCTTAAACACAACCACAATCACTCCACGCACATGCACAAACATGACTAATTTTTCTTTTTCTTTCTTTTTTCTTTTTCTTAATTACTTGCCTAGGGATTGTTCTTTATACTATTTATGTTGTTTGTATTTGTTGTCATGGATTGCACCAGTGAGGCTAAAACCATTTTCGTTGTATACATGATGTACAATGACAATAAAGGTTATACTACTATACCATATGTAGGAGGCAGTTATGTCATGAAAGGCCTGTTTATGATACATTCATTGCAGGGCTCTGGAACACGCAAACCGACAAACCATTGATCAGATGTCAATGTAACCAGGATGATTTCAACCATCCTAGCATTAGAGCATCTACAGGGGGTGGTGGAGTAGCCAGGAAGCTACACTTTCATTGGGGGAGAGGATAGCTAGGCTGAGCCATTACAGTTTGCTTAAACTATGAATTAAGTTACATAGAAGAGGGAAATTAGCCAAGATGATGGGAGGGGAAGTGCGTGGAAGGGAAAATTAAAGGAGGAATGTGTGTGGCCCTTGTAATTTTGAGCCAAGTCATAGGGGGGTGGGGGTGTCTATCATAACTTCAAACAATCTGTGTTCTAAATACCATCCTCCTCCTTAAGGTAAAGATAAAGATTCCCCTTGCACATATGTGCTAGTCATTCCCAACTCTAGGGGGCGGAGCTCATCTCCATTTCAAAGCCGAAGAGCCAGCGCTGTCCAAAGATGTCTCCTTGGTCATTTGGCCAGCATGACTAAATGCCGAAGGTGCACGAAATGCTGTTCCCTTCCCACCAAAGGTGGTGCCTATTTTCCTACTTGCATTTTTTACGTGCTTTTGAACTGCTAGGTTGGCAGAAGCTGGGACAAGTCATGGGATCTCACTCCGTTACGCAGCGCTAGGGATTTGAACCGCCAAACTGCCGACCTTTCTGATCCACAAGCTCAGCGTCTTAGCCACTGAGCCAACGCGTCCCTTTTGCCATCCTCCTTAACATAAGACAATTGCTGAATTCACTGCTGATCTAAGCCATTCAGTTTTTTTTCCCCGCTTAGTAACACTCACAAGGCTAACCTGAAATGATTTAACTGTCCTCAGAATTAGAGCTAAGTTAGTAGCCATCTTAACATTTGAGCATAAAATGTATTCCTGAACACAACCCACTTTCTCCCTTTTGGCCAAGGTGAAACCCAACCCGTTTTGAAGATTTTAATGGCAACGAGGAGGAACAAGGCAGCGGAGTCAAAATCCAAGACAGATGTTCAAATACGTCTGATGTCTAATGACATTCAGGCTTTTACTACTCCGTAATTTTAAAAGCTAATTATGAAATTACTGGCTGCATCGAAAGAAGAATTCTCTTCCAAACCAGAGCTTAAATTCCTCATAAACATCCTAAACCGTAGCCACTTGTCTGGAGAGAAAAAGGCCCTTTATGTTAAAAGGAGGCAATTTCCATAGCTGACCGTTTCCCTGAGGTTATCTGGCAAAGCACCAATAAGGCATCTAATTTATGAATACATCTCGACAACATGAGGTTAAACAAAACACAGATGCGGTGTTAATATTCAAGCAAGCTTTGGCAACTCCAAACACAACACAGCAAGTACCAACAAACTTGCCACCCTTTGAGTTTTCTGAAGTAACCAGATTAATAATGCATAAATTAATAAAAATTATTAATTTAATAAAATATTAATTTTAAAATTGGTATTAATTTTATTTTATTAATAAAATTTAATTAATCAAATAAAACCCCATCTTTTTTTTTCTAAATCAAAGCCAACAAGAGGCATTAGTATTTTGGTGGGACCCAGATTGTGGAGTTTATGCCATAAAATCGAAAAGGAAGGAAAGAAGGGAGGGAAGAAAGGAAAAAGAAGGAGGGAGGGACGGAAGGAGGGAAGAATACATAGGCAAGACCAGATATTTCAACCCGGTTTTGTGGTTTCGCTAGAGGATCCTGACAAGGAAGTGGTTTTGGTTGGTTGGCTGTTTTATTTCGAAACCTCTCCTGTCTTTTTGAGAAAACAGCAACCTTCATTATCAGTCCTCAGTGGAGAGAAGGAGGGAAGGAAGGAAGGATACTAAGATGGCACTTGGAAAACCTAGCAATTGAATCTACTCCTACAGCCAAAGAAATGTGCAGAAAAGCAGAATGGGTAGGCCTCAGAGGTTGCCAGGGGCAACAACGAAATTCATTTGAAAGGGGCAGCCTGTGAACTGTTTAAAAGAGAAAGCAAGCTGCATACCCAGAGAAGTGGGGGAGGAGGGAAGGAGACAGAGAGAGAGACAGACAGACAGAGGCAGAGACAGAGACAGAGAGAGGGAGAGAAGAAGGGAGGGAGAGGGAGAAACAGAAAAAGGGTGAGAGGGAGGAATAGAGAGACAGTGTGAGAGAGGGGAGAGAGAGAGAGAGAGAGAGAGAGAGAGAGAGAGAGAGAGAGAGAGAGAGAGAATCTTCTGTAATCAGACTTCATTAGTAGTTCAAAGGCAGCAATATTTTCAAGGGTACTAGAGTGATTGTCAAAAATATAAACAGAGTGAGACAGAAAGATATGCATAGATAGATGGATAGATGGATAGATGGATGGATGGATGGATGGATGGATGGATGGATGGATAGATAGATAGATAGATAGATAGATAGATAGATAGATAGATAGATGATAGATAGATAGATAGATAGATAAATAGATAGATAGATAGATAGATAAATATTGATAGAAAGATAGAAAGATGGATGGAGAGCAGGAGGGCGGGAGGAGAGAGAGAGAGAGAGAGAGACGCTAAACCGAAATACTGCAGGCTGACATAGATGGAGGGAGATCCTTTGCAGAAGTTGACAAAGAAAATTGTATCAAAAAGTTCATTACTGAGTGGAACTCAAATTGCAATACTTGTTGCAAACAAACTCATTGAAATATTGTCATGCCAACTACAGAGGGATGCAGAGTGTTGTAGAATGTAACAACTAGGAGAAAAAACAACAACATGAAAGTAACCAGTCCCATATCAGGCTGGATGATACTCAATGAAAGACGATTTGTACAAGTAGTCCTCGAACTTACGACCACAATGGAGCCCATCATTAAATTAAACATTTGTTAAGTGACTTTTGCCCCCATTTTAAGACTTTATTTTTGCCCCATTTGTTTTGCTCTGCTCTTACTCTCCTTGATGATGTAATGAGCATCTCACATATTAGCATACTAGCTGGATGCCCATGCTCCACTAGGAAACTATGTGATCAGGCTTGATACTTAAAGCTTTAAATTTAGAATGTGTAACTCCTTAGCATCAAAGCTGTATTAATATAAGGCAACTGGCAGTTGGATCAGAGTTCCTTTCAAGTGAGGAGGGGGAGTAGAATGTTTAACTCCTTAACATCAGAGCGTGTTAATATAATACTGTATAAGAAATACTAATGGATCTGATGGTCATTTTGAAAAATCCTTTCTAAGCAAGCATCTAGAAACCAAGAGGAACATACGTGCCAAATTGCAAGTTTTTAGGCTTTACAGTTCTGGAGATTTCGTGATGAGGGAGTGGTATATATATATTTTCCGTTCTAAGAACCACCAGTTATGACAGCCTGCAGCCTCTGCTCAAGGCATCTTTCCCTAAAATTAAATCAAAGAAAGCAGAAGAAAGCTAATGTAGGGGAAGAAGGAGAAGGAGGAGGAGGAGGAGGAGGAGGAGGAGGAGGAGGAGGAGGAGGAGGAGGAGGAGGAGGAGGAGGAGGAGGAGGAATGGCAATACCACCAGATGATTTACAGGTAGCTCATCGGCTTGGCAGCAGTTGTCAAAACCTCACTGAGATTTTCCTAGCCTTGAATTAATGCTTTCAAGTAATTCCCATACACAGCAAGTCATCCTTCATATGAAAAAGATACTAATCCTTTCTCATTTCAAGGGACAGATGAGATTTATATCTGGAGCGGACATCTTAACTAGGTTTGCATTTCCCAAGGTCTATGCGCAGCCTGGTACATCCGAGCGCGTGAATTTTTCCCAGACTTGCAGCAAAAATACTTGATGTACATCACAAAACTCCGGCTCTCTCCAAGCATAACGTATTAATGATGGGAGATAATCTTATTTAACCGATTTATCAGCATTACCGTCTTCCTTTGACAGATCAAGACTGACTTCTGGGGAGCGGAAGGAAGAGAAACCATTTATCTAGATCTGTGTCTATCTTTCTTTTTTGTTTTTTTAAGCCACTGTGGCATGTTCAGTACAGGTAGTCCTCAACTTACGGCCACAATTGAGTGTCAGGAAATTTAACTGTCAGGACATTTCTCCTTAATCCCAGGTTGCTTCTCTCCTTGATCAGTTTCCATCCATTGTTTCTTCTCTTGCATAGCTTGACTCCCTCTTCTTTGTGGCAGCCCCTCAAATTTTGGAAGACTGCTATCATGTCACCCCTGGTCCTTCTTTTCATTAAACCAAGCATACCCAATTCTTGCAACTGTTCTTCATATGTTTTAACCAGCCCCTCTGATCACCTTAGTTGTTCTTCTCTGCACTCTTTCCAGAGTCTCAACATCTTTTTTATATCGGGGCGACCGAAACTGGATGTAGTACTCCGAGTTTGGTCCAACCTATCTATTCAATATGTTTTACCTCTAGATCAGGGGTTTCAAACTCGATTTCATTGAGGGCGGCACCAGGGTTGTGTTTGACCTCAGGAGGGATGGAGTGGGTGTAGCCGGAACGAGTGGTCAGCTCATCACTCGTGTAGGAGGTGCCTGTGGCGGCCAGAGTGCTCTGCCAGAGAAAACAGGCTCCCAAGTTCCGTTTTCAGCTGTGATGTCCTCCTGCAACCCTCTCAGTGAAAACAGAGCTCGGGAGGGCCACAGGGGGTCTGTTTTTGCTAGCAGAGGCACTGTGGCCCGGTCCTTTGCTGTTTCCAGGGCAGCCCTGCAGGCTAGAGCTAAGCAACCCACAGGCCGGATCTGGGCCCCAGGCCTTGAGTTTGACACCCCTGCTCTAGATATTCATGACACATCTCTCCCCTCCTGGCCAGCAGATTTAACTAGCAGTCAACTGACATGTCTAATTTCCCTTTGATCAGAATGTTGATCAGAATGGTCGGCAGTTCGAATCCCTAGCGTCCCGTAATGGAGTGAGCTCTCGTGACTTGTCCCAGCTTCTGCCAATCTAGCAGTTCGAAAGCATGTAAAAATGGAAGTAGAAAAATAGGGACCACCTTTGGTGGGGGAGGTAACAGTGTTCCGTGCACCTTCAGTGTTGAGTCATGCCGGCCACATGACCAAGGAGATGTCTTCAGACAGTGCTGGTTCTTTGGCTTTGAAACGGAGATGAGCACTGCCCCTTAGAGTCAGGAACGACTAGCACACATGTGTGAGGGGAATCTTTACCTTTATTTTCCTTTCTGTCTTTTGGAGGGCATCAAAATCTCCTCTGTCCATCCACAGCTCACTTATATGCAAATACTTTTAAGTGTTTGCTTCCTCTCTATCGCTTATTGTTCCCCATTATCAGAAAATGTATTCCCAACCAGACCAAGAAAGCTTCTTCCAGGGTGAAAGAAACATTTGTTCCCTCAAATGCTAATTTAATTCTGTTCCTGTCCTTCTTTGACCCAGTCAGTGATATCACTCAGCGGGGAGTTTGGGATTTTAAAAAACCAGTAAAAAGCATGATGTCTGGAAGCGAGGGAGACCTTTTCGGGAGGACGGGCGGAGAAAGAATTTATGGTAAGATCTTATTTCTCCGTTCAGGTCATGCCCAGGGGAAAGTCTGCATGTTTACAAACTTCAAAAGCTAAGCCTTTCTCCCATTATCGTGTTAAACCATGACTTGTTCCCATCGTGGTTTAAAACAGCCATAGCTCCAGCATCTGAATATACAAGCAAATCTTTTTTTTTAGGGTGGAGGGTTTTTATTTTTTTAAGTCTACCTTCAAAAGCCAAGTCTTAGATTCTTCAGGTTTGCTTGAACAAAAAAGATGGGTCAGAAATATAATCTGAGCCCTGCCTTTCCCAAAAAAATATTTGCATTATATACATTTGCTGCTAGGACTGTTGGTCAGGAGGTGTCATATAAGGTTTTTTTTCTTTCTTGTGTCTTCTATCCCTCCAAAAACCATTTAGGTAAAGGGAAAGGTTCCCCTTGCACATATGTGCTAGTCGTTCCCAACTCTAGGGGACGGTGCTCATCTCTGTTTCAAAGCCGAAGAACCAGTGCTGTCCGAAGACGTCTCCATGGTCATGTGGCCAGCGGGATCTCCATTCCCACCCCACTCTGGGGCCAGCCAGAGGTGGCATTTGCCGGTTCTTTGAACTACTCAAAATTTCTGCTACTGGTTCTCCAGAACCTGCTGGATTTCACCCTTGTGTGAGCTGGATCTGGGTCCTTAAATCTGGCCCCAGGGGCTGGCCTGGGAATATCAAAGGACTGGCCCGTGGTGCCTCTGCTGGCCAAAACAGTCTGCAGGGGGCCCGCAAACCCACGCACACAGCCCATTTTTGGCCTCCTGCAGCATCCTGCCGGCCAAAACAGGCTGCGAAGGGACCTTGCAAGGCCTCTCCCTGGTCTGTTTTTGGCTGGCAGAGTGCTGCTAGAGGCCACGGAGGCCAAAAAATGGGGCAGAGGGGGCCGCATGCCCCATTTTTCCTGGCAGGGTGCTGCAGGAGGGCATCCGTCCCATCTCTCCACCACCCCACAGGGGGGAATGACAACACCGATCCTGCTCTCAAAGGAAACCGGTTTGACACCCCTGTTCTACGCCATCTGGCAACTCTTTCTCTGTTCCATGCACCAAGGAATTCTTCAAGGACTCTCATTCCAAGCTTTGAGATTTGTTGCATCCCCTCCATTTACACACACACACACACACCATCACCAGGGAAGCAACCAAGCTAAAGCTCTAAGTTGACTTTCAGTTGAAAGCCACCTCCATGTGCTAAGTGGAAGCAAGTCTTGTAACAAGCCATTTTTACGTACAGAACAGGAAGGTGGAGGAGGAGGAGGGAGAGGAAGAGGGGAGGCAGAAAACGCAGCAGATCCAACTAAGCAGATCCTCATTTAAATAATTCAGCAGCTTCATCCAACATCTGTCTTGCGCTTGCTTTTACACTTGATAAAGCCAGCCAGGTAGCAGACAAATCGCTCAATTACCGTTAAAGAGTGGGGGGAGTTCAAAGCGAAACCGGAAGAAGCGCGATCTCACCCAAGGCTTCCAGCAGATGCTCCTGGGAACTTGAAAAAACAAACAAAAAAAACCCCACACAACAAAACCCCAAAACAATAGAAATCACCCCTGATAGTCACCTGAGTCAAAACAAATCTGTGTTTTCCCCTTTATCGTCTCTGCTTGTGTGTGTGCTTGTGTGTGTGCTTGTGTTTTCTGTGCTAGCAGGGGAAAAAGAAAACAAACGAACAGAGCTTGTGTTGGAACTGGTGCCTTCCATCCATGTCCCTCAATTTGAGGGAGCAAGGAGAGGGCAAAGCCAGCCAGCTGAGGCAGCTAATGAAATCTCTCGGCGCCCCCCCCCCACCCCCTCACTTGCCTAGATGAGCAGCTACTTATGCAAGCAAGGCAAGGAGGCGTTCGCGCGCGGAGCAGCGGTGAAGGAGCTCAGTCAAATGTTAACACAACAGCCGCAACAGCGGCGACGGCAGCAGCAGTCCAGCGTGAGAACAAGATGAGAGAAATAAGGAAGCTTCCTGTCCTGAGATGGCCTGGGATTTACTGACCAAGTCCAGGGCTTAATTGTGCTTTTGGGAAGTTCTACACACACACACACACACACACACACACACACACACACACACACACTGCGAAACTATGTGATCAGGCTATGCAGAAGAAATTTGGTTCACAATCTGTTGGCTCAGTGGTGGTCGGTGATTGAAATACATAAGGGAATATCGCTCCCGCCACCTTGAATCCGGAAGCAGTTCCATAGATGGAAAGCGTAGACATTTTGGTGAGGTACTGACGTTTAGAATTACAAGGAGCCCCAGACTGCTCCTGAGTGAAGGAGTGGAACGTCAGCCAGTTTGAACTGAGGTAACGGAATGTGAGACAACTGGCAGTTGGAACAGAGTTCTTTTCAGGTGGGGAGGGAGAGTAGAACTCCTTAGCATCAGAACGTGTTATTTACTGTATAAGCGTGTTAATATAATACTGTATAAGAAATACTAATGACCTGATGGTCATTTCGAAAACTCATTTCTTAGCGAGCACCTAGAAGTCAAGAGGAACATGTGTGCCAAAGTTCAAGTTTGTAGGCTTTACGGCTCTGGAGATTTCGTGACGAGTGAGTAGTATTTGGCTTTTTTGCTTCTCTGGGTAGTTCTCAACTTCATTTAGTGACCATCTGAAGTTACAGCAGCAGTGAAAAAAATTACTCATGACCGTTTTTCACACTGTAACGACCGTTGCGGCATCCCTGTGCTCAGTGATCAAAATTCAAAGGCCTGGCAACAGATTCATGTTTATGATGGAGGCAGTGTCCCCGTAGTCATGCGACCTCTTTTGCGACCTCCTGACAAGCAATGGGGAAGCAAACGTGTGACTAGTTTAATAGCTGCAGGGTTTCACTTAACAAGAAAGTTGGCGTGAAAGTTGAGGCAAAAGTCACTTAAGAGGTGTCTCGTTTAGCAACGGAAATGTTGGGCTCCATTAAGGTTGTAAGTCGAAGACCACGTGTATTTATGCCAGATTAAATGCAAGACAATAGGACCCGCCTCTGTCATGCACCATCTTGAGCTTCTCTGCAAGGGCCATGTTTCCAAAATCTTTCAGCATTTTTCTTCATTTCTGCAGGTCAGGGATTCTCTCGAAAGGGCCATGACCTATGGCGGGCATTCCCTGAGTTCTCATGTAAAGCATGTGCAGCCATTCGTCATTAATTTGGCTAATAAATCATTGCATCGTCTTCAGAAGATGAACATCTATAATCATTAGACTCCTCCTATTCCTGTTCCTCCCTCCCCTTCTCTCTCCCTTCCTCCGCCTCCTCTCCCTTCTAGCACTGATGTCATTACCTAGTTGGGTAATGAAACATCAAGTAAACTACCGACCTCAGAGAGCACCGAGGACCCCACAGTTCGACCCTGAGCTGCATATATCCTCTTCCACCGGGTTGTAAAATGTCTTGACATTTTGCTGCTATGGCACAACGGCAAGAGAGTTCAACATGTGAAAATGTCATGCCATTTAGACAGGGACCACAGCTGGGGACAATCCAGAAATAAGCCGGGTCACCATACCTAATCAGTGATCAGCCACAAAATGAATGGAAATTAAGCAGGTGAGATAACAGATGAAGGATGAAACTTGGGGCTGAAGCAACTTTAGCATCCCTAGGCCTGCAGTGCAATATCCTGCTTGTAACTCCTCTCCTTTTGTTTGGAAGCAGATCCGGAAGGAAGGAAGGAAGGAGGAAGGAAGGAAGAGAAAGAAAGAGAAGAGAGAGAGAAAGAGGAAGGAAGGAGAGGGAAGGAGAAAGAGAAAAAAGAGAAAAAAGAGAAAGAGGGAGAGGGAGGGAGAGAAAGAGGAAAAGGCAGAGGGAGGAAGGAGGGAGGGAGAAAGAGTGAAAGAGAAAGGAAGGAGGAAGGGAGAGAAAGAGAAAGAAAGAGAAGAGAGATAGAAAGGAAGGAAGGAAGGAGAGGGAAGGAGAGAGAAAGAGAAAAAAGAGAAAGAAAGAGGGAGAGAGAGAGAAAGAAAAAGGAAGAGGAAGGAAGGAGGGAGGGAGAGAGAGAGAAAGAAAAAGGAAGAGGAAGGAAGGAGGGAGGGAGAGAGAGAGAGAGAGCAAAAGAGAAAGGAAGGAAGATATTCCCAGGGGGGCGCATTTTGAGAAAGTTTCCCAACTTCCAATACTCAAGGAGGACTTCAACCAACCAAAAAAACCATGGTTATAGTGGAAAGCAAACCAGCTGTAAACTATTTAAACACAGGAGGGATGTGCAATCAAGGGAATAAGATGTTGTTAAAAACAACAATCAAAGTAAAAACAGAACCCCCTTGAGAGCAAGGGTCAAAGCCATCTAGAGTCACCTTGGGTAGTGGGGGGGAGAGATAGACGGTTTACAAATGCAATAAATAAATAAGTGAATAAATAAATATAGAATCTTGTCATCAGTTACCTAGGCGCATTCCAAGGGAAGGGGAGAATATCCCATTGCACATGGAAAAAAAGGAAATGCCTTCTCCTTGCATTCGAAGGAAATAGGAAGAGAGGCCATAGTCACTCGTATTCTCGTGTCACTGTGCCTGAGTCCAGGTGGGGCACATGCAGGAGACATGTGCGCATGCATGGAGAGCAGAGGGCAGTGCCCCTCCCCCGTATCCTGTTTTTAGACCCAGGAGGCTGAAGGGAGGCCTGCTGGATGTGGGGGGGGGGCGTCGCGCGTGCCTGCACAGGGAGTGGGGAAGCACGGGGCCCACGTGGGCATAGGCTGGGAGCAGGGACGCATTGCATTAAGGGCGTGGGCATACACGCTTCCAGCACGTGATGACAAAAAGGTCAGCCATCACTGGTCTGTGGCATGAAACATTTTGCAGCTTTTTTTCCCCGTGACAAAGCCGAAAAAGCCCCTGTGTCACTGAGTCATCCCCTTCACCAGGAGCCTATTATGAAGTGGAGCTAATTAGGGATTCCGCAGAGACCTGGGGCACCTTAATAACAGCTTTCTGCAGCGGGATAAAAAAAGAAGACCCTTTTGGGCCCTCAGAGAGCAGTTGAGGCATGGAGAACCACAGAAGGACAGGGAAGCGTTTTAAGGACGCAGGAGACCCTTTTGAGGTGAGGAGAGGAAAAGCAACAGAGGAAGAGAAATCGTCCCGGTCCAGCGTGTGTTCCTGCTAATTGTTTCGAGCATCCTTGATTGGAAACACGGAGGGCGATCAATAACCACTAATAATTTTGAACATCCTTGATTGGAAAGGTAGGATGCCATCAATAACATCACTCCCGTTGCCATCTTAGGTGAATCTCCTATGATCTGTGGACAACCATTAGATCTGATGGTCTCAACACAGCTTTTTCAAAAGACAACCGATGGACTGTTGATTCCTTGAGGAAGGAGAACAAAATATTTCCCAAAGGTCCTTTTTCAAGAGTCCTTTTTGTTTGGAAGCAGATAAGTAAGTAAGTAAGTAAGTAAGTAAGTAAGTAAGTAAGGAAGGAAGGAAGGAAGTCCTTTCAGTAGTTCCAAGAAGGCTCCAGGTCCATTTGCTACACCTCCAAGTGGCCTCAACAACCCTCTAAAAGGATGCAAATGCCCATCTGTCTACAGGGAATATAAATCCTTCCATGCCTCACCATCCACTCAAGAGCTGAAGAAGTTTCTTAAATGAGAAGCGAAACATCTTCAAAAGAAAAAAACAAGAAAGTCCAGTTGCTTCCTGAAAAAGCACCTTGGGGACAACCATGACCTGGATGGCTGAGAATCTCTGCAGACTTTTCGCTATGGAATTTGGGATGAACACTCTTTGAAGGGTATGGGAATAGGAATGGATTTCCAAAGGGAAAAAAATTGCATTTGCACCACAGGTGACTCTGAGGACACAGATAAACCTCCAAGTGACCTCAATGACCCTCTAAAAGGATTCAAATGACCAGCCTTCTGCAAGGAATATAAATCCTTCCGTTCCCCACCATCCACTCAGAGCTGAAGAAGCTTCTTGGATGAGAAGCGAAATGTCTTCAAAGAAAAAAAACAGAAAGTCCAGTTGCCTCTTGAAAAAAAGAAAAAAAAGCACCTTTGGGACAACCAGGACCTGGATGGCTGAGAATCTCCACAGACATTAGTCTGATTTTCCAGGTTTGATATCATTAATGTCCATGTGTTTGGCCTTCGTAGATAAGATTTGGATGCTTCCAGATTGGGGTGACGAGAAAAGAGAGAGAGATTATCTAACTTGCTTGACACTAAAGGGCCTAACCATCATTAGCCAGAGATCAGCGGTCTTTGCTCACCGGCTCTGTGCGCTTTTGCAGGAAGAGGATAAGAAGAGCAATTCCAAGAATGTGTGATTGTGAGCGGTGACACATTAGCACTCAACTCACACCTCTTTCTCTCCGCAAAAGCCTTTATCTTCCAGATTAACAGCAACTAGAAACAATCACCTTTTACCATCACTGGAACCAACTATCCCACAGAATCATTAGGGTCTCTTAAAAGCTATTCAGTTTAAGAGAGTAACAGAGTTGGAAGGGACCTTGCAGGTCATCTAGTCCAACCCCCTGAGATTTGGGACACTTTGTTTGTGATCACAGATACTTCAGTTGACTCGGCTGAACAGAACTAGGTAGGTTAGAATATAGAACAGAATGTAGAATTCTTTATTGGCCAAGTGTGATTGGACACACAAGGAGTTTGTCTTTGGTGCAGATGCTCTCAGTATACATAAAAGACAAGATACATCACGAGTCACTTAATGATGTCACAGGGTACAAATAAGCAATCAAATCATACTAGGAAACAATCAATTTAAATCGTAAGGATACAAGCAACAAAGTTACAGTCCTGCAGTCATAAGTGGGAAGAGATGGGTGATAGGAATGATGAGAAGATTAATAGCAGTGCAGACTTAGTGAATAGTTTGACAGTGTTGAGGGAATTATTTGTTTAGCAGAGGGATGGCCTTGGGCGGGGGGGACTGTTCTTGTGACTAGTTGTCTTGGTGTGCAGGGCCCTATAGTCTCATTTTGGGGGTAGGAGTTGAAGCAATTGATGTCCAGGTTGGTTCTATTGTATGTTAGCTTGTTCCATAAACATAACTTTGGAATGCGGTAGCTGGATCTCGGTCAAGGATGGTATACTGTATACATGAGGGTCCTTGGTGCTCTCTGAGCTTGGATGTTTTCTTGTAGATGATTCATGAGCCAAACTAGATAACATCATCAGGACTAGCCCTGATAGCAATAGCACTTAAGCATATAAACCGCTTCACTCAAAGCGATTTACAGAGTCGGCATAATGCTGATGGTGTTACCTAGTTGGATCATGAAACATCTGCAATAAAACAACCAAGCTAAGGTACTAATACCACTCTATAAAGCCTTAGTAAGACCACACCTAGAATACTGCATCCAGTTTTGATCACCACACGATAAAAAAGATGTGGAGACTCTCGAAAGAGGGCAGAGAAGAACAACCAAGATGATTAGGGGACTGGAGGCTAAAACATATGATGAACGGTTGCAGGAACTGGGCATGGCTAGTCAAGGGAAGAGAAGGACCAGGGGAGACAGGATAGCAGTCTTCCAATATTTGAGGGGCTACCACAGAGGGGAGGGGGGTCAAGCTATTTTCCAAAGCACCTGAAGGCCAGAGAAGGAATAATGGATGCAAACTGAACAAGGAGATTCAACCTGGAAATAAAGAGGAATTTTCTGACAGTGAAAACAATCAACCAGTGGAACAGAAGTTGCCTTCCGAAGCAAAGTCCATGGACTCAGTTACAGTGGTGATGAAGGCATTGTTAAAAGATTTGAAAGTACAGATTTAGGAGTACAGGCAGTCCTCGACTTACTACAGTTCATTTAGTGACCGTTCGGAGTTACAATGGCAGTGAAAAAAGAGCCTTAAACTTTGATTATACTTACAACCATTGAAGCATCCCCATGTACCTGTTATCAAAACTCAGGAGCTGGGCAACTGGTATGTATTTAAGATGGTTGCAAGTGTCCTGGGATCAACCTTTTTGCCACCTTCTGACAAGTAAAGTCAATGGGGAAGGCAGATTCACTTAACAACCATGTTATTCGCTTAACAACTGCACTGACTCGCTTAACAATTGTGGCAAGAAAGGTCGTAGAGTGGGGCAGGACTCACTTAGCAGCTGTTTTGCTTAGCCCTAGAAATGTTCGGCTCAACTGTGGTTGTTAAGTCGAGGACTATTGTACGGAAGATCTTGTCTACATGGTTGCCAGGAGTTGAAAATGACTTGAGGACAATGTGCTGAGCTGATCGATCAATCAGAGCCAAAGATGGATTGATTGACAAGGAACCATGCACGTTCCTTATGGAGAACCTCGGCAAAATTAAGTAGTCTTAAGCAAACACTTGTGGCTCAACTCCCACAATTTCTGTTTATTTTGCTCTTCTGGATAAATACACTAGATTTTTGGTTAAAGCTTGTGTTAAGACCTCTGTTGTGGCCTGCCAGCCGAGCTGGTGGCAGACTCAGGCAGTGAGGAAGTTGGGGAGGAAGATGGGCCAGTCCTGGAGTCTGGGGAAGGATCTGATGAGGGCTCTGTGTCAGAGGCAGAGAGGGGGCCAGAGCCATCTGACAGTTACCAGCTTCTTCAGAGTCATAAACGGAGATTTTTAAGAACAGCCATTTGTCCAAAATGGTGTAGGGGTTGGACTAGACTACCTCCAAGTTTCCTTCCAACTCTGCTATTCTGCTATCTTTCTTTCTTTCTTTCCCTCCTTCCTTCCTTCCTTCCTTCCTTCTCCATCACTGGAGGTTTTTAAGAAGTGACTAGACAACCATCTGTCTGAAAAAGTATAGGCTCACCTGCTTGAGCAGGGGTTGGACTAGAAGACCTCCGAAGTCCCTTCCAACTCTGTTATTCTGCTTTTCTTCCTTCCTTCCTTCTCCATCACTCGAGGTTTTTAAGAAGAGACTGGACAGCCGTTTGTCTGAAAAAGCATAGGCTCACCTGCTTGAGCAGGGGACTGGACTAGAAGATCTCCAAGGTCCCTTCCAGCTCTATTCTGATTGACTAGGATGGTGGGGCAGGGAAAAAACGAACAGTCAGCCATTCAAAACAAGAAAGAGAATCGACTAAGGACAAGGCTCCCTTTTGAGGTCTTCTGTGTTTTGCGCCTCCCCCCCCTCTTGTAACAGAATAAAGTCACCTTAGCAGCCTGATGTCTGAATGGACGACCTTCAAAGGCGGCTGTGTTTGTTTTTCCTGATTAAAGCTCTCTGTCTTCGGCTGCAGAAAAGGAGAACTTTCCACCCCGTCCTCTCGCATCTTTAAAAATGCTTGGGCACGGATCAGATTCCTTCTCCTGTTGCAAAACTTCCCCCAGCAGCTAAAGCTAAAATGCTGTGGTTGACCACAGAGAGTATTTAACAAGGCTCCCTGGTGGAGGGACAATTACAGGCAAAAAACACCAAGGCTGGAAGGGAGGGGAGGGGAGGAAGAAGGGAAGGGAAGGGAAGGGGAAGAAAGGAAAGGAAGGGAAGAAAGAAGGAAAGGAAATAGAGAAAGGAAGGGAAGGGAGAAAGGAAGGAAGAGAGAAGGAAAGGAGCTAGAGAAAGGAAAGGAAGCAAGGAAAGGAAAGGAAAGGAAAGGAAAGGGAAGGGAAGGAAGAAGGGAAGGAAAAAAGGAAAGGAAGGGAGAAGGAAAGGAAATAGAGAAAAGAAAGGAAAAGAAGGGAAGGAAAAAAGGAAGGGAAGAGAGAAGGAAAGGAACTAGAGAAAGGAAAGGAAATAAGGAAAGGAAAGGAAAGGAAAGGAAGGGAAGGGAGAAGGAAAGGAAATAGAGAAAGAAAAGGAAGAGAAAGGAAAGGAAATAAAAAAAGAAAAAGAAGGGAAGGGAGAGGGGAGAAGGGAGAAGAGAGAAGAGAGAGAGAGAGAGAGAATCTAACAAAAATGTGGCTTTTTATCTTTTAGTGTTGCCAATCGACTGGGGTTTGATACGAGATGGGGGGGGGGGGCTCTAAAAATGTTTTAAATAAAATAAAGTAAAAGGAGAGAGGCACAAAGGCCTCTCAAAGGGTGAGAATGTTCATGTGCAACAACCCTAAATGCAACTGATAGCAACTCACACACAGGGCCAGTGTGGAAAAAGGGTCGAAAGTCGCTTTTTTTCCCAGTGTCTTTGCAATTTCATTTACTAAACAAATGGTTGCAAATCAAGGACTGCTGTATAAATAGAGCCGAGGAACCAATGCAAGGGTAAATTATGTAATAATAAAAAATAAAATAAAAATAGATAAGATAGATAAGATAATAGTAAAGTAAAATAAAATAAAGGATGATTTCTTCTTCTGAAAAAGGCACCAGGGAGGGGGTCAGTCAGAGAAACGTATAGGTTGCAGGACAGCCCTCCCCCTGCACCCTGAAAGGCCTCCCCTGCTCTCCAATCACACATTTCCTTCATAAAGCAAATATGTCTCCATCTCTCACAACTTCTTCTCCGTGCCCAAAACGCCAAGCATGTGTTTGGAATTGGAGAATTGGCCTCTTCTGCAGTTCCCCCCCCCAAAAAAAAGCCTGTTTAATGGGACTTTGGCAGAAGACGTCTCTATTTCACAGCAACAGAATTGGGGAGGTGGGCAGTGAGGGGTGCAGGCAGGAGGGGAAGAGAAAGGAAAGAAAGAAAGAGAGATTTTGTAATTGCTGGCGTGCCTTCAAACTCCCATACGCTTTAGCAACATACAGATTTTGATTAAAAACATTTGCTGCCCCACTACGAATTGGGGGTGGGTGGGTGAGAATAATCTTTGTCAGTTTGCCAGATGGTGTCCTGCTCCTTCTGGGAGGGAGGGGAAGGTCAGGGAAGGGGGAGGAAGGGACCGAGTGAGTCAGTCATTCCGGCAGAGTATATAGGTAGTCCTCGAATTATGGCCACAACTGAGCCCCAAAGGTCTATTGCAAAGTGAGTTTTGCCCCATTTTTATAACCTTTCATGCCTCCCCCTCCAAGTGAATCTGGCTTCCCCATTAACTGTTTTCGTTCTGAAGAATGCAAAAGGGGGAGGGGGGAGATTGCATGACCCTGGGACACAGCGACATCACAAACATGCGTCAGTGGCCAAGTGTCCGAATTCTGATCACGTGACCACGGGGATGCTGCAACCGTCATAAGTGTGATAAGCGGTCATAAGCCACTTTTCTCAGTGCCGTCGTAACTTTGAAGTCAGCCTCTTGCCTCCAACAATCTGGCTCCTCATTTTACCCATCGCGGAAGGATGGAAGGCTGAATCAGCCTTGAGCCAGTCAGGATCGAACTGCTGGCAGATGGCAGCCTGCAATACTGCATTCTAACCACTGTGCAGGGAAGGAGGGAGGGTGCACTAGCACTACGATATAAATCTTATATACCACTTCAAGGTGCTTTCTAGCCTTCTCTAAGTGATTTAGAGCATCAGTATCTTGCCCCCAACAATCTGGGTCCTCATTTTACCCATCGCGGAAGGATGGAAGGCTGAATCAGCCTTGAGCCAGTCAGGATCGAACTGCTGGCAGATGGCAGCCTGCAATACTGCATTCTAACCACTGTGCAGGGAAGGAGGGAGGGTGCACTAGCACTACGATATAAATCTTATATACCACTTCAAGGTGCTTTCTAGCCTTCTCTAAGTGATTTAGAGCATCAGTATCTTGCCCCCAACAATCTGGGTCCACATTTTACCCACCTCGGAAGGATGGAAGGCTGAGTCAACCTTGAGCTGGTCAGACTCAAACTGCTGACAGTCAGCAGAATTAACCTGCAATACTGCATTCTAACCAGTGTGCAGGGAGGAAGGGGGGGAAGGAAGGAAGGATGGAGGGAGGGAGGGAGGGAGGGAGGGAGGGAGGGAGGGAAGGAAGGAATGACAATAGCACTAGCACTAATATATAAGAAATACTGCTTCATAGTGTCTTTACAGCCCTCTCTAAGCGGTTTACAGAGTCAGCCTCTTGCCCCCAACAATCTGTGTCCTCGTTTTACCCATCTCGGAAGGAGGGAAGGATGACTCAACCTTGAGCCAGTCAGACTCGAACTGCTGGCAGCTGGCAGTCAGCAGAATTAACCTGCAATACTGCATTCTAACCAGTGTGCAGGGAGGAGGGGGGGAAGGAAGGAAGGATGGAGGGAGGTAGGGAGGGAAGGAAAGAAGGAAGGAAGGAAGGAAGGAAGGAAGGAAGGAAGGACAATAGCACTAGCACTAGTATATAAGTCTTATATACTGCTTCATAGTTCTGTTACAGCTCCCTCTAAGAGGTTTACAGAGTCAGCCTCTTGCCCCCAACAATCTGGATCCACATTTTACCCACCTCGGAAGGATGGAAGGATGACTCAACCTTGAGCTGGTCAGACTCGAACTGCTGGCAGCTGGCAGTCAGCAGAAGTAGCCTTGCAGTACTGCTTCTAACCACTGCGCCACCGCGTTTCTTATTCATTTTATAATGAATGTAATATTTATATTCATTATAAATGAATAACAGCAGTGTCATCAATGCATGGACCACCCAGCAGGAAAGGGCGCGCTCTGTGTGAGTGTGAGTGTGTGCGCGCAGACAAAACGAAACGTAATGACACAATCGGAGTTATATACAATAGAGATTCAAAAGGATGTCCGAATAAGCCAACCCAAGGTCAGAACTCCAAGAGAGGAAAGAAGGGATTTGGAAATCCATTTGGCTGGGATGATACAAGTAGTCCTCTACTTACAACAGTTCTTTTAGTGACCATTTGAAGTTGAAATGGCACTGGGGGGTGAAGAGGGACTTACGACCGTTTTTCACACTTGTGACCATTGCAGCATTCCCCATGGCCACATGATCACAATTGAGATGCTAAGGAGACCGGCTCAGAATTTAGGATCCGTTGCAGCGATCACCTGATTCCCTCTCTTGTGACTTTCTGAAAAGCAGTCAATGGGGAAGCCAGATTCACTTAACAAAATTGCATTACTAACAGTGATTCGTTTAACAACTGTGGCAAGAAAGGTCGGAAAATGGAGCAGGTCTCACTTAATAACTATCTCTCTAAGTAGAGGATTACCTGCATAAGACCCGGGGGTTGGTCTAGAAAACCTCCTAGGTCCCTTCCAGCCCTATGATTCCTGATTTAAGGAACCACATTGACAAGGCACAATCGTTAAATAAGTGCTTCTCAAATCAATCCCCCCCAATTAGAAATAGATCTCATCTCATCCAGAAACCCCTACGCCTTCCTATTCCAGTTCTTTGCTGTTCTTGTAACATTTCAGCCTTAGCCAAAGAGATAACAATTACTTTTTCTAGCCACCTTTATTTTTTAATGAGCTCTGGGTCCCTTTGGAAGGGCTTCAAGCTGCCGCACACAATATTCACATGCACGCACAGGTGCGTGCATACACACAGAGAGAGACAGACAGACACACAGAGAGACAGAGACAGAGAAACAGTGAGAGAGAGAGAGAAGCAGAGAGAGAGAGTGACAGACACAGAGAGACAGTGAGAGAGAGACAGATAGAGAGAAGCAGAGAGAGTGAGACAGAGACAGAGAGAGGAGACAGAGAGACACAGAGAGACAGTGAGAGACAGATAGAGTCAGAGAGAGACAGAGAGAAGCAGAGAGAGACAGAGAGAGACACAGAAATAGAGAGTCAGAGAGAGACAGACAGAGAGGAGCAGAGAGAGACAGAGACAGAGAGAGGAGAGAGACAGAGAGACACAGAGAGACAGTGAGAGACAGACAGAGTCAGAGAGAGACAGAGAGAAGCAGAGAGAGAGACAGAGACAGAGAGAGGAGAGAGAGACAGAGAGACACAGAGAGACAGTGAGAGACAGAGAGAGTCAGAGAGAGTCAGAGAGAAGCAGAGAGAGAGACAGAGACAGGAGAGAGACAGACAGACAGACAGAGATAGAGAGAGGAGACAGAGAGAGACACATAAATAGACAGACAGAGAGAAGCAGAGAGAGACAGAGATAGAGACAGAAAGACAGAAACAGAGAGAGGAGAGAGACAGAGATAGAGAGAGACACAGACAGAGAGACAAAGACAGACAGAGGCAGTGAGAGAGAGGGGGGACAATACCTGATTTGCAAAGGCATATTATATTATTACCAAGTCTGCAAAGAGCAGTTTTCTATTAAAGGAAAAAGAAAAAGAAAACATCTTGTTAAAAAAAACACGTTTGCAGCAGATGGATAGAAGACCTCACACAATAGAAATGCCTGAGGACCTTTCATTGTTAAGGTGAAGAGATTTCTCTCTCCCTCCACCTCCCCTTCACCACCACTTGTCCCTCATTAAGAATGAAAAAGCAGCCAGGCAGGAAGGGGGAATTGGTTCCTCCTCGGAAAAATAAAAGGCAGAATGAATAAAGCTGGGCGAAAATGTATCAGATTGTCAGCTTGCCAATAAATCCTGATGCTCTTTTAATACCATTCATCCCTCGGCGTCTTGGGGTGCTTAAAAACACTGCAGTGTGGATTCTCAAGCATCTAGGAAGGTAAAGCAGATGGTTTTCCCAGTTGTAATATATGGCTGTGAAGGTTGGACCATAAGGAAGGCTGAGCGCCAAAGAATGGAGGCCTTTGAACTCTGGTGCTGGAGAAAACTCCTGCGAGTCCCTTGAACTGCAAGGCCATCCAACCGGTCAGTCCTAGAGGAGATCAATCCTGACTGCTCTTTAGAAGGCCAGATCCTGAAGAGGAAACTCAAAGACTTTGACCACCTGATGAGAAGGAAGGACTCCCTGGAGAAGAGCATCATGCTGGGAACGTTGGAGGGCAAAAGAAGAAGGGGACGGCAGAAAAGGAGGTGGCTGGGTGGAGTCACTGAAGCAGTGGCATGAGCTTAAATGGACTCTGGATGGTAGAGGACAGGAAGGCCTGGAGGAACGTGGTTCATGGGATCACGATGGGTTGGACACAGCTTTGCAACTACCAACAACAACAAAGCGGATGCTAATAAAGGAGAGTATTTGTAACTCAGGGTTGAAATGAGGGCTCCTGGGTGCTCTCTGAGTTTGGGGTCTTTCTTGCAGATATTTCATGATCCAACTAGGTGACATCATCGGTAGCAATCCCTGCTCCCTTCTAGCACTGATTATGTTTCCTAGTTGGGTCATGAAACATCTGCAAGAAAACAACCAAACTCAGAGGGCACCAAGGACTCCACAGTTTTTTTTCCTCCTCCTCCTCCTCCTCTCTTCCTCCTCCTCCTCCTCTTCCTCCTCCCTTCTAGCACTTATGATATTATCTACTTGGGTCAAGGAACATCTTCAGAAAACAACTCAGAGAGCATCAAAAACCCCACAGTCATTGTCGTCCTCCTCATCTTCTCCTTCCTTGCAAACCCCACTCCTTTTCAGTATTGATGACATTACCTAGTTGGGTTATGAAATGTCTACAAGAAAAGAACCAAACTCAGAGAGCACCAAGGACCCCAAAGTCCTCCTCCTCCTCTTCTTCCTCCTCCACTCCACTCCACAAACCCCACTCCCTTCTAGCATAGATAGTTACCTAGTTCAGTAATGAAACATCTGCAAGAAAACAACCAAATTCAGAAAGCACCAAGGACCCTAGAGTCATAGTTGTTTTTGGCCTCTTCCTCCTCTTCCCACCTCCTCTTCCTTGCAAACACCATTCCTTTTCAGCCTTGATGATGTTACCTAGGTGGGTTATGAAATGTCTACAAGAAAAAAACCAAGCTCAGAGAGCACCAAGGATCCCCTATTCCTAATTCCCCCTTCCCATCCTCCTCCTCCTCCTCCTCCTCCTCTCTACAAACCTCACTCCCTCCTAGGACAAATAATGCTGCCTAGTTCACAAATGACATTACCTACTTCAGAACCATCTGCAAGAAAACCACCAAACTCAGAGAGCACCAAGGATCCCCTATTCCTAATTCCCCTTTCCCATCCTCCTCCTCCCTACAAATCTCCCTCCCTCCTAGGACAAATAATGCTACCTAGTTCACAAATGATGTTACCTACTTCAGAACCATCTGCAAGAAAACCACCAAGCTCAGAGAGCACCAAGGGCCCCTCAGGTAAATTTGAGCTGAGTAGGGTTTGCATTTTAGCAGAAGTGCTGAGAACAGCCCCCCACCCCCATCCCAGAATGAAATAAAATAAAATGGTTGAAGCCATGAGGATTTAATAGACTTCCGTGCCAAGGCACACACCTGTAGTCCTTGCCGTTTATTATTGTGCCTCTCTAATTTATGGGTTGCGCTTTCCAAGTTAGTAATCCAGCCCTGTTGGGTACATCTATCTGCAGGGCAGACACCACATCCAGTCCAATGATCAGGGCCAGCCTAGCACAAACACTTCTGGGATATTCACTTTTTCCCCTCCCCAAAAGAGAGTTCCACACGGGTGGAATTCCCAGAGAAGTGTCTCTTATCGCCTTTGTCTCCGATTCCCTTCGCTTCGGAAAAAAGGAAATCATATTTTCCCCCCCCTCCCCTGTGTTTCACAGCTGGCTAAAAACCTAGCAGCATCTTGCGCACATTAAACGAATACTTATCAGCCTGAAGTGCTTTAGAAACGGAAATCTAAAAGGATGAAATGAATCCCGCGGCAGCATGACAAAAAGAAGATTGGAAAACCAGTTTTCTCGCCAGCTCAAATGCTGGAAGAAAGGAGGGGGAAATGGAGGCTTTCTGGCTGGGGCAAATGCATGCCCAAATACATCACAGATGCAGAAGCTATAGAGGGGGAGTGGGTTACAGCCCAGCACTTGGGCAGCCCAGAAATACTAAATAACCCAAGCGAGGAATTATCGACGTAGACAGTCAAACAATAAACAGCAGCCTAATGAAGGAACCAGGGAGATGGTGGCTCAGTGGCTAAGACTGAGCTGAGCTTATCGATCAGAAAGGTCGGCAGTTCGGCAGTTCGAATCCCTAGCACCACGTAACGGAGTGAGTGCCCGTTATTTTCCCAGCTTCTGCCAACCTAGCAGTTCGAAAGCACGTAAAAAATGCAAGTAGAAAAATAGGGACCACCTTTGGTGGGAAGGGAACAGCGTTCCGTGCATCTTCGGTGTTTAGGCATGCTGACCACATGACCAGGGCGACATCTTCGGACAGTGCAGGCTCTTTGGCTTTGAAACGGAGATGACCATTGCCCCCTAGAGTCGGGAATGACGAGCACATATGTGCGAGGGGAACCTTTACCTTTTGATCAAGGAACCAGCAAAACCCTTCCAATAACACTGATTGGGCAAGCCACTAGTATATAAACAGAGAGCAAACCCTACTTCCTTGTAGCACTGATGATGTTACCTAGTTGGGTAATGAAACGTTTGTAGGAAAGCACCAAGGAGCTTCTTCCTTCTCCTCCTCTTCCTCCCCTACCCTCTTCTTCTCTTTGCAAATCTTACTCCTTTCTAGCACTGATGATGTTACCTAGAAACGTCTGTAGGAAAACAACCAAGCTCAGAGAGCACCAAGGACCTTCCTCCTTTTCCTCTTCCTCCCGTCCCCTTTTCTTCTCTCCACAAATCTCACTCCTTTCTAGTACTGATGTCTTTACCTAGTTGAAACATCTGCAAGAAAACAACCAAGCTCAGAGAGCACCAAGAATTCCAAATTCTGCTTTTTGTTGGACTATTTCTTCAGAGCTTCTTAATTTAATTCTGTAACTCCCTGAGCTTCAAGAACGAAATGGGTGTGAATCCTTCCATAAAGACATGTAGCCGAGACACTTGAAGGACAAGTGTTACACAACCTCTCTTAAAAGGGCCTTATCTTCAAGACACAGAGTGTTGACACGGACAACATCTGGATTGGGTCAGTGCTGAGGTGGAAGATTACTTTCTCCTAGCATGCAAGAAAGGGCCCTCGCTTACCACTGGCAACACTGTCGTGTCTTGGATATTTTGGGATCTCCAAAGCACACACTTAAGCCAAGTGTGTTGCGCCTTGAGCCACACCTTCTGGGGTGACTTTGGCTGAGTCTGACTTCACAGGGTGTTTGGTTGTGATGGTACAAGGAGGTCCCAATGTAAAGTATGGACCAGGGGTCTCCAACCTTTCAGACTTCAGGGACCACTAAATTCATAATTTTAAATCCCGCAGACCACTAATACAATCTGCCTAATGACCGGCTGGGTGGGCGTGGCTAGGCGATTATGTGACTGGGTGGGTGTGGCCAACTCAATATCACTCACATCGAGGGGCGCCTCGCCAGCCTCTACTCATCTTTCCCCTCCCAGCCCCTCCTCACCTAACTGCCTGGGCTCCTTAGGGCCCCAACTGGAAGCAGTTGCTGGAGCTAAGCAGCCACCAGGAGAAAGAGTTGGCAAAACAGCTCAGTTCAAATTGGATCCGGCCGAGAAGGAGGCTCAGCAGAAGCAACTCACTGAGGACTACGGGCATAGACTTTCCAAGCAGAGGGAAGACGTGCGGGAGTGCAAGGACAGGTACTATCGCCTGGAGGCTCAGCGGGCTGAGATGGTCAGCCAGTTCCAGGCCATGATGCAGTCCCACTGGAACGAGGCCCTCTTTGCCACCAGCCTTCGTCCAAAGCCCCACACCAGGAGGCTGAAGCAGACCCCAAGTTGGAATTTCTGCCCCACTCTGTCCCTCCCAAAAAGATCCCAAAGGGGGAGACTCTGCAGCAACACAAACGTTCATTGCATGTATCCATCCCAGGGGCCATAGTTTGAGGACCCCTGATTTAGTCAATAAAATGTAAATGATTTTTCTGCAGACCACCAACATTTTCTCGTGGCCCACCAGTTGGTGACCGCTGGTCTGGAGAGTCACTTGTCTGAGATGGCATCGGTTCTCCTGCTTGAGCGGGGGGCTAGACTAGAAGACCTCCAAGGTCCCTTCCAGCTCTGATTCTATTCTACATTTGCTCCTGTGGGGGAAAATGATGGCATGTATACAGTACTTCTAATATTTCTTTGTTGTGTAACCAAAACCTAGAAGCTTTAAAAAAAACCGCACACATTTGGGTGGTTTCTATTACCACTTCTTTTATCTATGTTTTGTCTTCTTGGCTATTGCTCAGGGCACCTCTGGGAAGAAGAGATTAGAAAACAAACAAATCACAGGACGATCAAGCAGGGCTTGACGTAGGTGTGAAAAAAATACCAAGGCTTTCTTACAGCACAGACAGCAGTTTTCCAGCCTCTCGGGAGACGGAAGAGATCCCAGCTGTTGACTGATGTTCCATCTCAGAACATGGCTGTATCTTTAACCTTTCTTAAATAATTAACCTGCCTTCGCAGAAAGAGAGGCAGGGCTGTTCAACCTGCAGGGGAAGGAAGAAGGGGAAGCAGGAAAGAAAAGGAGGCTTGCACTGCTAAATACTCAGCGAAGAGACCCAAACCAACCTGTATCTGTCACTCTCTCTCTCTCCTTTTCTCTCTCTTTCACTCATTCTCTCTCTTCCTCTCTCTCCCATTCTATCTTCCTCTCTCTGTCTGTATTTTCCTCTCTCCCCTCTTTTATTCTCTCTTCCACATTCTCTCTCTCATTTTTACCTCCCTCATTCTCTCTCCCCTCTTTCTCTCCCTCTCCCACTCTCATTCTCTTTTATTTTCTAATCCCGCTTTCTCTCTTTCCTCTCTATCCTCATTCTCTCCCTTTCATTTTCTTTCTCTATCACTCTCTCCCACTTTCTTTCTCCCTCCCGTCTTTCTTTCCCCATTTCTCTCATTCTTTTATTCTCTCCGTTTCCCATCTTTCTCCCCCGATTTCTCTTTTATTCACTCTCACCCCCTCTCCACCTTTTCGCTCCCTCCCTCTCTCGTTCTCTTTTATTTTCTAACCCCTTTCTCTTTTTTCTATCCCATTCTTCCTCTCCCTCTCTCCCATTCTCTCCCTCTCATTTTCTATCATTCTCTCCCCTCTTTCTCCCTCCCCTTTCTCCCTCCCCTCTTTCTCTCCCCCTTTTATTTTCTCCCCCTTTCTCTCCCTTTCATTCTCTTATTCTTTCCCTCATTTCTCTCATCTCTCTCTTTCTCTCTACTCTCTTCCTCTCCCTTATTCTCTCTCCTCCTCTCTTTCTCTCCCTCTCTCTCATTCTATTTTATTCTCTCCCTCATTTCTCTCATCTCTTTCTCTCCCCCTCTCTCATTCTATTTTATTTTCTCTCTCATCTCTCTCTCTCTCTCTCTCATTATTCTCCCCCCCTTCTCTCTCTCTTTGAGGTCCCCACCAACCATCACAGCTCTGCAGGAAGACACTTATTGTTTTCCATGTTTACAAACAGCCCTTTCAGATCTCCGTCCCCCGAGGAGGCATGCATTATAATAAATTCACAGTAGGCATGGCAATGATTTAAACAGCTTTGGAGTGGTGGGTTTTAATGACTTTGTTTCCCATTTGTCAGCCTGTCCTACCTGTCAAGTCTGCATGTCGGCAGAAGGCATTTGTCAACTCCCTAAAGGAGATGTGGGTTCCCCCACCCCCACTCTTGTTATCGGTGGCGGGAGGGGTGGAAGGCTTTCTTGGATGGAGGGGGGGGACCCATAATCACATTTGTCTTCCAAGTTTTTGAAGCTGGAGATCTCCTCTGCCTTAAGCCTCTGAGGGTGATAGGGAGCTGAAATGTTATGGGTTTAAGATATACAGAATAACAAGAGTTGGAAGGGACCTTGGAGGTCTTCTAGTCCAACCCTCTGCTCAGGCAGAAAACCCAACCATTTCAGACAAACAGTTGTCCAGTTTTTTCTTTTAAAAACCCCAGAAAGCACCCACAGGTTCTGAAGGCAAGTTCTTCCACTGATTAATTGTTCTCACTGTCAGGAAATTTTTCCTTAGTTCTAGGTTGCATCTCTACACTCATTGCTTCTTTTCCTACCCTCAGGTGCTTTGGAGAAAAGCTTGACTCTCTCTTCTTTGGGGCAGCCCCTCAAATATTGGAAGATTGCTGTCATGTCTCCCCTGGTCCTTCTTTTCATCAGACTAGACATACCCAGTTCCTGCAACCGTTCTTTATATGTTTTAGCCTCCAGGCCCCTCATCATCCCCTAATAATCCAGACCCTGCACCATTTTTGACAGATGGCAGTCCAATTTCTTCTTAAAAACTTCCAGTGTTGGAGAACCCACAACTTCTGGAGGCAAGTTGTTCCACTGATTAATTGTTCTCACTGTCAGGAAATTTCTCCTTAGTTCTAGCTTGTGTCTCTCCTTGATTAGTTTTCACCCATTGCTTCTTGTTCTGCCCTCATGTGCTTTGGAGAATAGTTTGACTCCCTCTTTTTTGTGGCAACCCCTGAGATATCGGGAACACTGATATCATGTCTCCCCTAGTCCTTCTTTTCATCAAACTAGACATACCCAGTTCCTGCAACAGTTCCTCACATGTTTTAGCCTCCAGTCCCCTAATCATCTTTGTTGCTCTTCTCTGCACTCTTTCTAAAGTCTCCACATCTTTTCTACATCATGGCCACTAAAGCTGGATGTCATATTCTAAGGGTGGCCTTACCAAGGCATTATAAAGTCTTAGCTTCCAGTCCCCTAATGATCTTTGTTGCTCTTCTCTGCACTCTTTCTCTATATATTCTCTGTCTCATCTGTCTGTCCGTCCGTCTGTCTCTCTCTCACACACATACACACACACACACACACACACACACACACACACAGACACACAGAGAGAGACAAGAGAAAGACAGAGAGACAAAGACACACAGAGAAAAAGACAGAGAGACAGAGAGAGAGAAAGACAGACAGAGAGAGAGAAAGACAGAGACACAGAGAAAGAAAGACACAGAGAAAGAGAAAAGAGGGAGGGGGGAGGGAGGGAGGGAGGGAGGGAGGGAGAGCATTTATTTCCTTCTCTGACCTTGCAGTCTTTCACTCACTTCCAAACCAATCCCCAAAGCCGACTCCGCCACCCACCACTGCAGAATTTCTTTTATATATTGCTGACTAAATGTTATTGCTACGTGATACCAATGAAATGACAAAGTGTACGGCAGTAAACCGAGCGTGGAAAGATAAAAGTAATTATAACTTGGCAAACATGAGCCCTTTAACTAGACTACTAATGAGGGCCTCTGCACCCACCCACCAGGGAGCAGAGCGTGGTATACGTTTTGCACGTTGCCCTTGCCTCTCCGCACCCGTCCTCAACTTATGACCGTTCGTTTAATGGCCGTTCAAAGTTTTTTTTTATAAATAATCCCAAAATGACAAGCGTACCGAATACAGGTAGTCCTTGACTTACAACAGTTCGCTTAGTGACTGTTCAAAGTTACGACAGCACTGGAAAAAAGGTGACCCACGATCATTTTTCATGCGCGATCAAAATTCAGATACTTGGCAACCAACTCATATTTATGACGGTTGCAGTGTTCAGAGGGTATGCAATCCCTTTCTGATGAGCAAAGTCAATGGGGGAAGCCCGATTCACTTAATGACTGTAACACTGACTTAAAAACTGCAGCGGTTGGCTTAACAGTTTGTGGCATGAAAGGCCGCACAGAAAGGGGCAGAACTCATGTTAACCACTGTCTCGCTTAGCAATGGAAATTGTATGAAGATATAAATGCAGGTACAAGATTACCGGTACAAGATCGTGATTATGGGACTGCCTGAATTATGACCATAATGGGCAGGCTCCGTTATAGTCATAAGTCGAAGGACTACCTGTATTCAATTTGGAGAGGCAGAAGGGCTGAGAACGGTTGCTGGAACTGGGTATGTCTAGTTTAATGAAAAGAAGGACTAGGGGAGATAGGATAGCAGTCTTCCAATATCTCAGGGGCTGCCACAAAGAAGAGGGAGCCAAGCTATTCTCCAAAGCACCTGAAGGCAGAACAAGAAGCAATGGGTGGAAACTAATCATGGAGAGAAGCAACTTAGAACTAAGGAGAAATTTTCTGACAGTGAAAACAATCAGTGGAACAGCTTGCCTCTAGAAGTTGTGAATGCTCCAACACTGGAAGTCTTTAAGAAGATGTTGGATAGCCATTTGTCTGAAACGGTATAGGGTTTCCTGCCTAGGCAGGGGGTTGGACTAGAAGACCTTCAAGGTCCCTTCCAACTCTGTTATTCTATTCTATTCCACTCTAAGGAATGAGAGGAAATTCTCAAGAGATAAAAGTTGGGAGAGCGAAGATATAAAAATACCCTTCAGGTAGAAGCTCACACATTTGACAAGATTCTCTTTGTCTCTGCAGGAAGTCCCATACACATACACACACAAATGCACATACAAACTTAAACACACACCTACACACATACACAGCCTCTGCATTGAGAGCCTCGAGTCTCACATCAGGGCAAAGTGCCAAAGTCTCACAAAAGCCGAAGGAAGGGAAGTACATCAACGTGACTTGAGGTTTTCCACTCTAGGCAGAGATAAGTACAAATGCAGGTGGCTTTGACAGAGAAGACCCTTGATCATCATTAATTGAGGAACAGTCCTTCTGAGAATTACATCTCCCCCCATTCCCACCCCCGTTTCGTGGGATGGGTGAAGATCACAGATCGAAGAGTGAAAAGTTGGGTTTTTGGAGGGTTTTCTCCCCCCCACAAAAGCTACTTAGATTTAAAGGGGTCCTCGGGCTTCAATGCAGAAATTAACTCGGTTGAGTGAAATGTTAAAAACTCTGGAACTGCTCAAGAGCTATCTCAGTTTGTTTTGGGAGAATGTATGTAGGTGTGATATCTTATTCCTTTGACCCAGCCTGAGCTCTCCCCTCCTTCGCCTTTGTATGGAGATGTCTCCATACAACCTCATCTCTGCTACAACAGACGCTCCTCTATATGAAGGTTCCTCTTTGCAATTAAAGGAGATGGCGGGGGAGTGAACAAAGAGGGGGGGGGGCAAGGGAGAGAGAGACAGAGAAAGACAGACAGAGAGAGTGAAAGAAAGAGAAAAACAAAGAGAGACAGACAGAGACAGACAGACAAAGAGAGACAGAGACAGAGAGAAAGAAAGAGAAAAACAGAGAGACAGAGACGCAGAGAGAGAGAGAAAGAGAAAGACAGAAAGAGACAGACAGACAGAGAGAGAGACAGAGAAAGACAGACAGAGAGAGAGAGAGAGAGAAACAAAGAGAGACAAACAGAGAGAAAGAGAAAGACAGAAAGAGAGAGACAGACAGAGAGAGAGACAGAAAGAAAGAGAAAAACAAAGAGAGAGAGACAGAGAGAGAGAGAGAAAGACACAGAGAGAAAGACAGAGGGAGACAGACAGAGACAGACAGACAGAGACAGAGAGAAGGCAAGATACTGTAATAATAATAATAATTAGGCATATGGGGGGGAAGGCATCTCCAGGGCACCTACACTGGCACACAATTAAGATGCTTTTCTTCTCCTTCTGGAAATCCGTACTGATGTTCCAGACGGACAATCAAATGGCCAGAAACTATTGATCAGAGGTTCAACTCATGACCCAGGGAAAGCATATTTAGGATAAAATATTTTTATCCTGCCCTTATTATTTTTATAAATAATCCAAGATGACGGACGTACCGAATACAGGGAGTCCTTGACTTACAAAAGTTCATTTAGTGATGGTTCAAAGTTATGACGGCACTGAAAAAGGCATCTTATGACTAGTTTTCACACTTCCGACTGTTGTAGCATCCCCGTGGCCACGTGATCAAAATTCAAGTGCCTGGCAACTGACTCATATTTATGACGTTTGGAGTGTCCCAGGTTGTGCGATCAACTTCCGACAAGCAAAGTCAATGGGGAAGCCGAATTCACTTAACAACCGTGTTACTGATTTAAGAACTGTAAATGATTCACTTAACAAAGGTGGAAAGAAAGGTCCTGAAATGGGCAAAAATTCCTTGAACAAACGTCTCACTTAGCGACATAAATTCTGGGCTCAGTTGTGGTTGTGAGTCAAGGACTTCCCTATCCTTCCCAGTTACCAGGTCCCCAGATTTTGATCACATGGCCATGGTGGGGGCGGCTGGAAAGGTTGTAAGTCCGAGGACTGGATTCTTTTTTTTTCAAGTGGCCTTGTGATTTTCAAAGGTCACCAAATGGAAGGCTGTAAGTCATGGACGCAGTGACTCAGGGGCTAAGACGCTGAGCTTGTCAATCAGAAAGTTCAGCGTTTTGAATCCCTAGCGCCACGTAACAGAGTGAGCTCCCGTGACTTGTCCCAGCTTCTGCCAACCTAGCAGTTCAAAAGCATGTAAAAAATGCAAGTAGAAAAATAGGAACCACCTTTGGTGAGAAGGAACAGTGTTCTGTGCGCCTTCGGCGTTGAGTCATGCTGGCCATGGAGACAGCGCTGGCTCTTCCGCTTTGAAACAGAGATGAGCACCACCCACTAGAGTTGGGAACGACTAGCAAGGGGAACCTTTACCTTTTTAAGTCAAGGACTGTCTGTATTTTTCCTTCCGGGCACAAAATGCAAATCACCTGTAATACCAAATCTCCTTTTTTTAAAAAAGAAGGCAGTGGCATAAGGTTAATAAAGTAGGAGTGAGGGGTCCAGAAACAGGGAAGGCTGCATTTTCTAATTCTGGCAGACAGCAAAACTAGATTTTTAACATGCCAAAAAAACCCGGTTCTTTTCTTTTCCTCTTCTAATACTTTCCCCCCACTGGCCCCACGCAAGGAAGTTTGGGGGAAAAAAACATTTTATTTTTAGCCCTAGCAATGTGTTCCTTAGTTCGCTCCAGTAAATGCCGCTGCATCACAGTAAATGATCCTTTACAGAGGCAGCACGGACTATGGAGCCGAATAGGGAAGGGCTGAGTCGATACGAAAAAGCATTGACGGCGCTATAAAGGACCTTAAAAAGCCAAAGGAAGGAAGGAAGGAAGGAAGGAGGGAAGGAGGGAGGGAGGGAGGGAGGGAGGGAGGGAGGGAAGGAAGGAAGGAAGGAAGGAAGGAAGGAAGGAAGGAAGGAAGGAAGGAAGGAAGGAAGGAAGGAAGGAAGGAAAAAAGGTACATCAACGTGACTTTGAGTTTTTCCACTCCGGGCAGAGATAAGTAACTCAATCCATACTTGTGAGTCAGGAGCCAAGCGCATTAGTCCAGCAGGGGAAGGATATATTTTGATTTATTTATATCCCACCTTGATTGATTTTTTTACAAATAAGTCAAGGAGGCGAACATATCCGAATGCACCTCTGACTTTCCCCACAACAACCCTGTGAGGTGGATGGGGGGGAGGGGGGAGGAGAAAGATCTCCCTCCCTCTTCTTTCTCTCTCTCTCTCTCCTTCTTTCTCTTTCTCTCTCATTTCTCCCCGTCTTTCTCTCTCCTTTCTTTTTCCCTCGCTTTCTTTCTCTTCTTCTCCTTCTCTTTCTCCCTCTCCCTCAATTTTTCTCCCTCTTTCCTTCTTTCTCTTTCTCTCTCCCTTGCTTTCTTTCTCTCCCTCTTTCTCTCTCTCCCTCTTTCTCACCTTCTCCTTCTTTCTCTTTCTTTCTCTCCTCTCTCCCTCTTTGTCTCTCCCTCCCTCTTTGTCTCTTTCTTTCTCTTTTGCTTTCTTTCTCTTCCTTTCTCTCTCTCATTTATCTCCTTCTTTTTCTCCTTTCTCCCTCCCTCCTTCCCTCCCTCTCTCTCTCTCTTTCCTTCTTAAGTGGAAACCAATTAGCAGCAGTATCTAACCAATTTGCTATAATAGTTATGCTTTTAAAGGTTATCAAAAACCCCAAGGCTAATAGCCACGCTGCTCCCTTTGCAAGAGATAAGGGGATGGGCTCTTTTAAATCTGAAATCCTTCTGTTAAATAGATCATTAACTCAAGGGATTCAACAATGGGACATTATGCCCACCCGATTGCCCTCTCAAAGACTGTTGCCTGCAATGGCTTAATTTTAGATACTACACTGTGATCCACATAGTTTGTTTTTAACTATACTTGCTGAAGAATTATTTCAATAAAAAGACAGGTGGGTCATCTGAAATATTTATAAGCTGTAATTGGCAAACTGGCCTCCAGTATACCACACGGCAGTGTGTTCTTCAGTTTTCACAGTTACATCGGACAAAACTCAACACTCTTTCCTTTCTTTCTCTATTTCCTTTCCTCTCTTTCCTTTATTTTCTCCAATTCCTTTCCCCTTTCATTTCCTTTCTTTCTCTAGTGCTTTCTTCTCCTCTCCTCTACTTTCCTTTCTCTATTTCCTTTCCTTTCCTCTTCTTCCTTTCCCTATTTCCTTTCCTTTCCTTATATTTCCTTTCCTTTCTCTACTTTCGTTTCCCTTTCTTCTTTATTTCCTTTCCTTTATTTCCTTTCCTTTCTCTATTTCCTTTCCTGTCCTTCCCCTTTCCTTTTATTTCCTTTCCTTTCTCTACTTCCTTTCATTTCCTTTCCTTCTCTATTTCCTTTCCTTTCCTCTTTCCTTTCCTTCCCCTCCCCTCCCTTTCTCTTCCCCATTCATTTATTTCCTAACCTTCCCATGCATACTGGTTGCATTGGATAGCAAAGTCCACCCGGCAAGGCTGGGCTCAGGAGCTAAGAAGGATTAGACCTGGATATTTTTTGAATGAGAGATTAGCAGAAAATCCCAGGACTCTAGGCTGGTAACAGAGGTGGGGAGGCTGGCAAAGAATTACAAGGTACAGTAGAAAGCTCATCAGTAAAGGACAATATCTGTAGCTCAGGGTTGAACTGTGAGGTCCCTGGTGCTCTTGGAACTTGCTGGTTTTTTATAGACACTTCATTACCCAACTGGGTAGCATCCTCAATGCTGAGATGTTATCTAGTTTGGTAATGAAACATCTTCAAGAAAACCACCAAGAGAGCAGCAAGGATCCTTCAGATGACAGCTTATTTCATTAAATGGCAATTTAGGCCCAATTTGGGGGGGGATCTCAAAATATTGAGACTCTGCCTTAATTAACTCACTGTACATGGATGTAGAACATTCCTATGACAATTCTTAAAATTCAGTGATTTACTTACTTAAGAGGACTTATAGGGATGCCTATTTGATATCATAGGGACGCAGTGGCTCAGTGGCTAAGACCCTGAACTTGTCGATCAGAAAGGTCGGCAGCTCGGCGGTTCGAATCCCTAGCGCCGCGTAATTGAGGGAGCTCACTTTACTTGTCCCAGCTTCTGCCAACCGAGCAGTTTGAAAGTATGTAAAAAATGCAGATAGAAAAATAGGAACCACCTTTGGTGGGAAGGTAACAGGATTCTGTGCGCCTTTGGCATTGAGTCATGCCGACCACATGACCATGGGGACGTCTTTGGACAGCGCTGGCTCTTCGGCTTTGAAACAGAGATGAGCACTGCCCCCTGGAGTTGGGAACGACTAGCACATATGTGTGATGGGAATCTTTTCCTTTACCTTATTTGATATCATGATTCCAGGAGGTTCACGAGCAGCCATAAAAAAATGAGATTAAAAACTCGCAGACAGGAACATTAAAGAGACCTTATTGAAATCCATACACCATTTATTTCCTTAGTCTCACTGATTTGAGGAGGGCCCCAAAGATAGACCTGGAACGCAATAGCCAATCATTGCTACACTATTATCAAGAAAACCGCATGGAAAGGTCTATTTTATTGCACTTGTCAAGCCTGACCTCTTGAATGTGCTCTGCCAGAGGCATTGAAAAACAGACGGCCAAATTTGTGAGAGTTTAGCAGGCGGCCCTTAAAGACTTATTTTACCCGGCAATTATCTGAGAGCTTCTGGCCTTGAGTGCGTCATTCTTAAAACTGTGAAACCCCACCTATTGTCTAGAGGAATCAAGGCAGAAATTGTGTTGTGGTTTACAATTCTTGGTATATCCTCGAAAGATGGATTTCAGGAGGAGAAATGGGACCGAGATCAAATAGTTTTGAGGATGAGTCAGGGTTGTGTTTTTTTTAAAAAATTGGATCTCCCTTGCCTTGAGGTGACAGGTTAGGACCAACTTTGGCTGAGCTCATCAAACTAAAATGATGTACCGTATTTTTCGGAGTATAAGACGCACCTTATTCCCCCACTAAAAGAGCGTGGAAATGCTGGTGCATCTTATACACAGAATACAGCCATTTTTGGCCTCATGAAGGTCCCCCTCCCACATCCCATTTTTGCGAAAAACGAATGAAAAATGGGTCGTTATTCAAAAAACTGGGGTGTTTTTGCCTTCCCCCAGCCCCTAGGAGCACTCTGCAGGCTTCATCAGGGCTGGGGGAAGGCAAAAATGTATTTTTCTTACTTACCTTTTCGAAATTTTGGTGAGTCTTATATACCAGCCTGTCTTATAGTCCAAAAAATACAGTAGCTATTCTTAGTAAGGTGGGTAACCTGAAATGGCTGAGCAAATACAAACGTACTTTTCAAGTAGGCAGCTATTTGAAGCTACAACTGCCAAAACATCTTAGGGAGATATTTACATGAGTGAGATTCGAACAGCTGGACAAAACGGTCAGATGTGGGAGATTCCATTCTATACCCTACAACAAGCGTCTCTGCATTTGCGGAGCGGCAGAGGGAGAAAGCCTGGCTCACGTCCTATTGGACGGTTGCTTGTATAAGGAGGTGAGAGGCATTTACCTTGGTCCATATACCAAACAAAGGACCCATTGGGATCATCATATCAAAACAACTTACTTTATGGGTGTCCAGAACCTGAAAATAACATTGAACACAGTACAATACTGAAACAAAACGGTTCGCTTGATATCTGCAGACGTGGGACTGACTAGGGTAGATTGGCACTGAAATATAATTTTCTATTCCTTTTATTCTATTTTTATTAATCATTTTATTCTATGTAACATATTTATGTATTAAATTATATTGCAACTTATCCTATAACTATTCTTTGTTTCCCAAAAATAAGACAGGGCCTTATTTTAAGACTTAAGACAGGGTCTTGTTTTCTTTTGACCCTCAAAATAAACGCTTGGACTTATTTTCAGGGAGGTCTTATTATTTTTGAGGTGCAGGAGGAGGCGAGCGTGGTCACCTCACGGCTGCTGCTGTGTTGCAATATTTTTGGGGAGGGCTTATTTTAGCGCATGTGCTCAAAAGCCCGATTGGGGTTATTATCTGGGGAGGTCTTATTTTGGGGAAAACAGGGGTATTTTACCCTACTCTTATTTTATTTATATGATTGATTGATTGATTGATTGATTGATAGATAGATAGATAGATAGATAGACAGACATATATATAGATAAATAGAAGTATAGATATATAGATATATAGATATAGCTAGATAGCTAGATAGCTAGACAGACAGACAGATATACATACATACATACATATATATATATATATATATATATATATATATATATATATATATATATACATACACACACACACACATATACACACACACACACACATATATATACACACACACACATATATATATATATACATATATAGAGATATATAGAAGTATAGATATATAGATGTATAGATGTATAGATACACACACACACACACACACACACACACACACACACAAAAGCTAAGCAGAATTAGACCTGATGGTGTCTTGAATAGACTGGAGAGCTTGAGGCTGCAGTCTAGCCTGGAAGCCATCAAAGGCATCACGAGGAGGCTGTGATGAACCATTTCTGCCACGCGGCCAACAAAACCAGAGGCACGTGTCAAAGCCGCCTTCAGCAAATGAGCTGGGCTCAAGGGAGGCTTTGTTTTATGTCAACCTCAAGAGCAGACAAGCTTAGGCAGGGCAACGTCCATGAGATGAATAAAACCGTGCCATCTTTCTGCAGTGAAGCTCGGTTCTAGATACAGGTTGTTGTTGTTGTTGTTTTAACTAGCAGCATGCCTATTTCAGGACTTAACTTGCCTATCTTCTCATCAGCTTTCCAACCCAGCTGACTTTCATGCCTAAGGAGGGACTAGAACTCACCGTCTCCTGGTGATTGGCCCAAAGTCACCCAGCCGGCTTTCATGGCTAAGGTAGGACTAAAACTCACCGTCTCCTGGTGATTGGCCCAAAGTCACCCAGGCGGCTTTCATCAGTAAGGCGGGACTAGAACTCACCATCTCCAAGTGATAGGCCCAAAATCACCCAGCCAGTTTTCATGCATAAGGCGGGACTAGAACTCATGGTCTCCTGTTTTCTAGCCTGATGCTTTAATTTTCTAGTCCATAACCAGGTCTCAATATAGTCTGCAGGTTTTCATTGAGCAACCTTTGATAATAACCAGCTGGATTTCCCATGCCTAGCTACGTAGGTGTTTACCTGTGCTATTCTATGTTATGTAAGGCAGTGTTTCTCAACCTTGGCAACTTGAAGATGTCCGGACTTCAACTCCCAGAATTCCCCAGCAAGCATTCGCTGGCTGGGGAATTCTGGGAGTTGAAGTCCGGACATCTTCAAGTTGCCAAGGTTGAGAAACACTGATGTAAGGTAATGCTACCGGAAACTTCCCAACATGAACCGCAAGAGTTCTGTTGTGTTTTTTCCTCCCTTGCATAATTACTTCTCAAGACTATTGCTGTGGTTTTAAAGAACAACCGAATTATCAGCACAACCTGGCACGAAAACCCAACCCAGCTTCGATAGTGTCGGAATACAACGCCTAATTGTAAAAAGAAAAGAAAAAAATATTAGAATAGAATAGAACAGGGTTGGAAGGGACCTTGGAGGTCTTCTAGTCCAACCCACTGCTTAGGAAGGAAGACCTACACCACTTCAGACAAAGGGTTATCAAATTTCTTCTTAAAAACTTCCAATTTTGGAGCATTGACAACATCTGAAGGCAACTTCTGTTGCAAAGGACGGTTTTGCTGGAGTTTCTCCTTGGAAAAAAAGAGAAACAGAGAGAGAAAGGGACAGACAGACAGACACACACACACACACACACAGAAAGAGACAAAAACACAGAAAGAGACAAGAGACAGAGGGGGAGAGAGAAGGCTGAGAAACTGAACAAACCCTGTTTCTGAAGAACTGTACAGGAAGAAAGTTTTGCAGGGGAAAACTCTCCTCAAGAGATTATTCAGTTGGCAGGAAGGACCATGCAGTTCCTTTTGTGAGTAAATTCTACATTTGGTCCGAGTTTTCTATTCAGAAATACCATAATTGAGCAGTTGTCTTTGCTAACTGCAATACAGGTGGCCTCCTTAGGCTCACTGCTGACTAACCTTAATGGCAAATCAGGTATTAGAATTTAGCAGCTTAAGCATTTAAAAAGAGCTGGGAGCATTGAGCTGCAATTGGTTTCTGTCTTGTGGGGAGAGAATGAAATAGAACAATAGAGTTGGAAAGGACCTTGAAGGTCTTCTAGTCCAACCTCCTGCTTAGGCAGGAAACTCTACACCACTTCAGACACATGATTATCCAACCTCTTCTTTAAAACTTCCAGTGTTGGAGAACCCACAACTTCTGGAGGCAAGTTGTTCCATTGATTAATTGTTCTAACTATCAGGAAATTTCTCCTCAGTTCCAGGTTGCTTCTCTCCTTGATTAGTTTCCACCCACTGCTTCTTGTCCTGCCCTCAGGTGCCTTGGAGAATAGTTTGACTCCCTCTTCTTTGTGGCAATCCCTGAGATATTGGAAAAGTGCTATCATGTCTCCCCTAGTCCTTCTTTTCATTAAACTAGACGTACCCAATTCCAGCTCCTTATATTCTTCATATGTTTTAGCCTCCAGTCCTCTAATCATCTTTGTTGCTCTTCTCTGCACTCTTTCTAGGGTCTCAACATCTTTTTTACATCGTAGTGACCAAAACTGAATGCAGTATTCCAAGTGTGGCCTTACCAAGGCATTATAAGGTTTAACACTTCATGGGATTCTGCTGAATGCAAGCGGGGATTCAACCCATCGGCAAGGAAAGAATGAATGTGAAAGGCAGGTTTTTTTGTTTTTTGTTTTGCTTTTCCTGTCCTTAATCCAGACTTCTCAAAGTAAACACCAGCTAAGTTTCCGGACACTAACCGCAGAGCCTGGGAGCTGCTCACAGTGGTTTCGGTTTATTCTATATTAGTCTCTCTGTGTTTTTATTGTGATCAGGGCAATTTTTCACATTTGGCTAAGTATGCTTCGTGCAGAAGGAAGAAGTTAGTGCCTGAATATAGGCACTGTTCCCCTTTACTCTTATGTAAAGTTTTATACAAAATTCTTTATTTTGCAGTGGCTGATCTGGGAAAATATTTTGGTTTTGTGAAAAATAGCAATAGCACTTAGACTTACATACTGCTTCACAGTGCTTTTACAGCCCTCTCTAAGCTGTTTACAGAGTCAGCCTCTTGCCCCCAGCAATCTGGGTCCTCATTTTACCCACTTCTGAATGATGGAAGGCTGAGTCAACCTTGAGCTAGTCTGGATCGTACTGCTGACAGTGGGCAGAATTAGCCTGCAATACTGCCTTCTAACTACTGCATACTATGGGAAGGAAGAAAGGAAGGAATAAGGGAAGAAGAAAAGGAATAGCAATAGCACTTAGACTTACATACTGCTTCACAGTGCTTTTACAGCCCTCTCTAAGCGGTTTACAGCCTCTTGCCCCCAACAATCTGGGTCCTCATTTTACCCACCTCTGAATGATGGAAGGCCCTGCAGCCTGAAACAGCTGATGATCGGGAGGCCCACACTGAAATTGAAAGTGAAACTTGTTGTTTGCTCCACAAGGCAAATTGCTGGGAGGCAGATTTTTTTTGTGTGTGTACTAATCAGGCTGTTTGCTGCAAGGAGGTAAGTCAATAACTATAAATGCCTATAGAATGTTCAAATTATTAGACTTATTTTTTAAAGACTGATTTATTATTGTTCTAGACAACTTAACAAAATGAAGAAGCTTTTTAGAATAAATGCTTGATCTGAAGAGGTACGGTGCTATTGTATCTTCTTTGAAATAGTAGACAATAACGTATACTTCCAGAAAGTCACACCAATTTTAACAGCATCTGTACAAGTATAGCCTGAAATGTAACACCACAAACAGTGTATATCTTCTGTAGATAGCAGAAGTAGTCTGCAGTACTGCTCTCCAACCACTGCGCCACTGCAGCAAATGGATGAAGACCAAGTAACAGGAGAACCAGTTAGTTCTAGCGGTTAAGGCACTGGTCTGGAAACTGGGAGACTCTGAGTTCTAGTCTTGCCTTAGGCATGAAAGCCAGCTAGGTGATGTTAGGCCAACCACCAGGAACTGTGAGTTCTAATCTTGCCTTAGGCAGGAAAGCTAGGTGACTTTAGGCCAACCACCAGGAACTGTGAGTTCTAGTCTTGTCTTAGGCATGAAAGGTGGCTGGGTGACGTTAGGCCAATCGCCAGGAAGAGTGACTTTTATACATTTTATCTGCACATGCCTTCTCTAGATTCACGTTTCTCTCTTGATCGAATAGAATTTTTGTAGTTTAGTTTTGAAGTGTGGGATCCTCAGTGCTCTCTGAGCTTGGTGATATTCTTCCAAATGTTACTTGTCCCAGCTTTTGCCAACCTAGCAGTTCGAAAGCACATAAGAAATGCAAGCAGAAAAATAGGAACCACCTTTGGTGGGAAGGTAACTGCGTTCTGTGCACCTTTGGCATTGAGTCATGCCGGCCACGAGACCACGGAGACGTCTTTGGACAACGCTGGCTCTTCGGCTCTGAAACGGAGATGAGCACCGCCCCCTAGAGTCAGGAACGATTAGCACATATGTGCGAGGGGAACCTTTAGCTTTACCTAATCATGTTTCTAAACTGGTGTAATAAGCACAGAAAGAGAAGTAAATGACTGTTGCCCAGTTATTCTCTTTGGTTCTACATTACAAATCAACACTCATGGAATGCTCTACTGATCAATATTAATAGAAATGATTCTATCAATTTAACCCAGCATGGAATCAGGTTGTAGATCTAAAGGCTTTCCACCAGGGGTGAAATCCAAGCAGGTTCTGGAGAATCAGTAGTGGAAACTTTGAGTAGTTCAGAGAACCGGCAAATGCCACCTCTGGCTGGCCCCAGAGTGGGAAATGAATGGGGATTTTGCAGTATCATTCCCCTGCCATGCCCACCAAGCCACACCCACCAAGCCCCACCACGCCCACAGAACCGGTAGTAAAAAAAATTCACCACTGCTTTCCACCCAGGTTATCCACAGAAGAGCCCCTTTTAAAAGGGGGAGTGGGGGTCTCTTTTCACCTCCAAATTTGTACTATTTAGTTTGAAACATCAATCGTCAGAGCTTCGGGGACCTGGCTGTGATTGTGTCTTGCCGGTTGCGGGCTCGGCTGAGGCGGTTTCAGAGTTCCAAGCAATTAAATCCCTCTTCCGAAAGTTCCTGAACTCATTCCAAAAGCTCATTTCCTACTTTGTCAGGAAATTGTTTTGCTGCCTTATTGCTTGAGCTGCAAAATAATCCCAAAGAGAGGAGGAAGCTGGCTAAAGAGCTTTTTCTCCCGGCATCATTACAGCTGGCACAGCGAGAAGGAGGAGATGGGGGGAGGGGCAGGAGGAGGGGAAGAACTGTAGTGAGATGCGTTGCTACTTCTCATTGCCAACCATGGAAGCTGAAATGGCTTCCTCCGAAAACAGAATTTTAAATTCCTGCCGGTGAGCTTCCAGAGAACCATCTTCTGGTTAAGGAGTTGGGATGAAGCTGCCAGGGCTGAGGGAATTTAAGGGCTCTCAAGATAACGTCAGGATGGTGTTTCCTGGAGATATCCATGGTTGGTGGAACGTTCTTTCAAAAGAATGGGACAATATTGTGGCCTGCCAGCGGCCAGCAGAGCTGGAAGCAGAGTCGGACAGTGAGGAGGTCGGGGAGGAACATGGGCCAGTCCTGGAGTCTGGGGAAGGCTCTGATGAGGGCTCTGTGTCAGAGGCAGAGAGGGGATCAGGGCCGTATGCCAGTTATCAACTACCTTCAGATTTGGACATCAGTGAGGCAGACAAACAGTTGGAGCCTGTTCCCAGTGTGCGCATGGACAGAGTTGCCAAACGAAGGGAACAGCTAAAGAACAGGGGTCAACTTGGGAGTAAGGCCACAGGTGGACGATGAATGGCCCCTCCCAGAAGAAATAAAAGAGGAGCGAAAGGGGAGTGGAGTTTTCAGGAGACAATTAGTTCACTTCATTGGTTCGTGACTCTCCGAGGCTCCTTGCCAAGTTCTGCAGATCTCGGCCTGGCAGCTCTCCAAGCCAGATGAGGTCTGTGACTGTAAATCCTCCCTGGGAAGACTTTGCTGAATGAATGAGCAGAATTCAGTCAATTAATAAAAAGGGTTTTTTGTCAGACAAGGAGTCTGTGTCATGCTCTTGGGAAACCTCAGTCGTAACAGGTGGAACATTCTTTCAAAAGAATGAGACAAACTCACAGGGATTACGTCCGTCAATTCCCAAGAGTATGCAAAATCACACTCCCAAATTTGTGACCTGCATATGGTGGGAGGAGGGGCATTGTTTATATTTCTCCAGGTTGTAGTTGGGAAACAGGTCTTTCCAGCAGCAGTAGAGCTCATGTCTATTTCTTGGTTTTCAAGTTGTCCCTTTGCATGGGAGATTAATGTTACTTTAATTTATTTCCATAACTCAAGGCAGTAAACATACCCAACACACCTTCCTCCTCCTATTTGTCCACAACAATAACCCTGTGAGGTGAGGTGAGGTGAGAGAGAGGAACTGATCCAAAATCACCCAGTTGGTATTTGGGCCTAAAGCGGGACTAGAACTCACAGTTCCTGGTGATTTACCTAAAGTCACCCAGCCACCTTTCATGCCTAAGGTGAGACTAGAACTCACAGTTCCTGGTGATTGGCCTAGTCACCCAGCCACCTTTCATGCCTAAGGTGAAACTAGAACTCACAGTTCCTGGTGATTGGCCTAAGTCACCTAGCTGGCTTTTGGGCCTAAGGCAAGACGAGAACTCACAGATCTCAATAACAGATTTCATGCAGATGACAGAAAGGTCCCAGAAACTGCTCTTCAAAACTGATCTCTCATTGACATATTAGATTAAAACCAGAAGATGATTAATTTTTTTTAAATTCCTGCCCCCAGAGCCCTGAAGAGTTACGTAGAATACAAATGCTGTTAAAAAGAACCTCTATTCAAAAGAAATTCCAGTAATCCAAAATAACAATACTGTAGTATTGGTCCTGAGGACGCTTGCTCCTAGGGAGGAAAGCAATGGCAAATCTAGACAGCATCCTAAAAAGCAGAGACATCACCCTGCCAACAAAAGGGTGTATAGTCAAGGCTTTGGTTTTCCCAGTTGCAATGGATGGCTGTGAAGGTTGGACCATAAGGAAGGCTGAGCGCCAAAGAATGGAGGCCTTTGAACTCTGGTGCTGGAGAAGACTCCTGAGAGTCCCTTGGACTGCAAGGCGATCCAACCGGTCAGTCCTGGAGGAGATCCACCCTGACTGCTCTTTAGAAGGCCAGATCCTGAAGAGGAAACTCAAGTACTTTGGCCACCTAATGAGAAGGAAGGACTCCCTGGAGAAGAGTCTCATGCTGGGAACGATGGAGGGCAAAAGAAGAAGGGGACGAAAGAGAATGAGGTGGCTGGATGGAGTTACTGAAGCAGTCGGCGTGAGCTTCAATAGACTCCAGAGGATGGTAGAGGACGAAGGCCTGGAGGAACGTTGTCCATGGGGTCGCGATGTGTCGGACACGACTTCGCAACTAACAACAAGTATTGGTCTATATTAGAGCTCTAGCAATTAAAAAAAACTTATCAAGTCATATAAGATGTGTAACTTTCTGAACTGTTTGGATCAAGAATGGTTGGAGGGAGGGAGAGCGGGAGGGAGGGAGGGGTGATAAACAAACAAACCTGAAGTTAAGAAACTTGCCAAATGTATAAAAAGTGAATAACTTAAACTCATTCTATCAAGAATAACAACTTTTCTCACAATTTGGAACAAGGGCACAGAGAAACCCACATTCTGACAGAGCTGGTCAGAGCAGGGTTCAACTTTTCTTCCACCCTAGGCTTATGTAGTTTAACACATGATTCTAAGACATAATAGGGTGGGGGGGTTGTTTCTTGCTTTCTCTGATGTACAAACCGACTCCAATCAAGAAATCAACATTTTTCTGGCAGGGCAGAGGGTCAACAATGTATTATTCAACAAAATCTTCGTGTGTTGAGGCTATGCTGAGTTGTCAAAGCGAAACCCAGATACTTGGCTAATTCCTTATTTTGGGCTCCATCCTCTGGTAATTTGGAAAGACAAATCAGGACTCCCCCCTCCCGAACCAGTCACCATTGTTCATCGGAAAGATTAATTCTGGCTCAGCAAGCAATAGATAAAGCCCATCTTGACTTAATGCTGCATCTAATTACAGCTTCCATCAATAAGAAGACAGACAAATGCATACCCAATCAGTCCCCCTTGCACAAAGTGGCTGAATATAATTCTCCGGTTATTTAGTTATGGATTTCTTATTTAGAATTATTGTGGCTGTTTTATGCTATGTATCGTCGTTTATTAACTGCCAAGGGTTTTAGCAGATTACAGTGGATTACAAGTCAGAGTAACTGCAAACATACATAAATATATACACACATTCCAGGACTGTCAGTTAAATGGATTTAGAGCTAGCATTAGGATGTTATCAAGCAGCGCTAATAAATATAAATATAAGTAATATAAATATAAATATAAATGTATATATGTGTGTATGTGTGTATGTGTATATATGCATATATGTATATAGTGTGTGTGTGTGTGTATCTATATATCTCTATCTCTATCTCTATCTCTACCTACCTACCTACCTACCTACCTACCTATAATGAAATCTGGCTCTCTTACATCCATCAATTATATTTGGCAACCACCGCTGGTAAGGAAAGAGAAATGGTTAAGAATGCCAAGCTGCTAAAAAGCTCCTTTTTTTTAATTTTTCAAGCCCTTGAAACATAGCTATCTGTTTCAAAATTGTGGCTTGGACAAATTAATGTTTTGGCTTGCACAAACCCTCTTGAATTCCATGGGCAGCTAAGGCAATGTTTCATCCTAAGCAAAACTGTCAAAACATTTGGAGATTCTTGGTGGGGCAGAAAGAAAAGGGGAATTCAGTCCGCAGGATGTTTTTCGGTTCTTAATATTTGTGATTTCTCTGTTTGGGAACATGAAGAGGTTTGTCAGACTAAACAGGAGACACACTTATAGGATGCAAGGAAGAAAAAAGTTTCTCATCTCCTTAACACATTTTTTTTCCTTTTTGGAGAGGAGGGTCCCTCTGCAACAGGGGTCACCAACCTTTCAGACCTCAGGGACCACTAAATTCATAATTTTAAATCCCACGGACCACTAATACAACCGTTGGGTGGGCATGGCTAGGTGGTCATGTGACTGGGTGGGCATGTTCAATTTGATGTCACTCACATTGAGGGCGCTTTGCCAGCCTCTATTTGACCTTCCCCTCCCAGCCACTCCTCTCCTGACCGCCTGACCGCCTTAGGGCCCCAACAGGAAGCAGTTGTTGGAGCTAACCAGTGATGAAGCTCTCACAACTTCTGAAGGCAACTTCTGTTCCATTGGTTGTTGCCAATAAGAATTGACAATGACTTAATGGCATATAGCGCATCAATGAAATACACACACTGATCCCACAGATTAATCTGGAAGTACCATTTTCTCAGGGACTTATTTTCTTTTGATCCCCCAAAATAAACGCTTGGCCTTATTTTCAGGGAGGTCTTATTATTTTTGAGGTTCAGGAGGCGGTGAGCATGGTCATCTCATGGCTGCTGCTGTATTGTAATATTTTCAGGGAGGGCTTATTTTAGCACATGTGCTCAAAAGCTCGATTGGGCTTATTATCCGGGGAGGTCTTATTTTGGGGGGGGGGAAAGGGTATGATATGGAAAAGAAGAATGTAATGGTGTTAAACAAAACAAATAACAAGGAACCCTGGCTTGTAACTCATCCAAAGATGCAGAAATGTAAACCCACAAAGTCAGCACTCTCGTCTCAGGCTATATCAATTTTCCTTTCAAGACATCAAAGGGAACACCTTTAGAATTGTCAAGGTATAAAGCATCCTAAAACCATATTTGTACAACCTCTTTGTTTATGCTTAGAAGTTCCCGCGGTTGCTTTAATGTCTGTCCAAAGAGAGACAGAGACAGAGAGACAGACAGAGACAGAGAGACACACACAGAAAGAGAGAGACAGACACAGACAGAGAGAGAGACAGACAGAGAGAGAGACACAGACACATAGTGAGAGAGACAGACAGAGGGACAGAGACAGACACACAGAGAGATAGAGAGACGAAGAGAGAGACAGGGAGAGACAGAGAGAGAAAGAGAGAGAGGGAGGGAGGGAGAGAGAGAGACAAGAGCCACAGAGAGAGAAAATAAAGAGGGAGCAAGGGGAAGGGGGGGGGGGGAAACCTTTAAAAAACAAAGTACACAGCGTCAGCCTCCGGCTACTTATTCATGCTTCTTTTGAAGACTGCCAGGGTTAAGTTCAGCTCCAGTGATTCCCAAATGTTGTCAACAAGGACAATGGTCCTTTGTAGAAGAGGGGAGGAGGAGGGGAAAAAACCGGACTGGAGAACTTGAGATATTCTCTCAGGAGTTTGTGATCCACCCAGAAATTATCCCCACCTGGTCAAAAAATTTAAATAGCCTGCTCTGTTCTTTTCCATTCCACCAAGCCACAAAGACACTTTCCCTCCGGGATTTGGCAGAGGTTGTTGGTATGACAAAAGCGGCATTTGTTTTTGCGCGTCCTCAAACACACACACACCCCAAACACACTTCAGCTGCACATCCTTGCCGCCCTTAGGAACAGGCCAGAAGTTAAAAACACAACTCTGGAAGACTTTCCTAATCGGGTCTACGACAACTGGCCACGCAGCTAAACTCGCTGTGGCCAATTCTCCATGGATGGGCAACTTGCTGCGGGACAAGAGTTACAGTAATATTGAGGGGGGGGGGACGACCAGTGGTTAGAATCATTAAAGAAAGGATGCCAAAGGAGGGTCAAAAATGAAATGTGAATGACAAAAACTTATATATATATATATATATATATATATATATATATATATATATATATATATGCATGCATGCATGCATGCATACATACATACATACATACATACACATATAGATATATAGATTATATAAATTATAGATAGATATGCTATAGATAGATAGATAGATAGATAGATAGATAGATAGATAGATAGATAGATAGATAAGATAGATAGATAGATTGATTTAAGTGATTCAATTGAATTGTTGTATTGTCCCACAATGACTTGTCCCATAGGGAGTTGTCCCGTGCCCCTCTTAATCGCCTTGATCAATTTCCCATCCTGGCCCCACTCTCGGGAAGACTCCACACTTTCTTGACAAGCCATAGAATTTGTTTGCACAGAAGCCTCTGCTCTTTTTTGTTTAGTTTTTTGTTTGTTTGTTTTGATTAGGCAAGGAGTATTTTTAGCCACTGAGCTGTTGCAGCAGGATGCTTCTTTCTCCCTTCCCCTTTCTCTAGCAGACATTCTCTCTCTCTCTCTCTCTCTCTCTCTCTCTCTCTCTCTCTCTCACGCACACACACACACACACTCCTTCACACACACACATTCTCTCTCACTCTCTCTCTCTCTCACACACACACATTCTCACACACACATTCCCTCTCACACACATGGACATTGTTTCTCTCTCACATATTCTCTCTCACACACATTCTCTCATTCTCTCTCTCACACACACACACATTCTCTCATTCTCTCTCTCTCACACACACACACTCACTCACACACATACACACTCACACACACACATTATCTCTCTCACATACACACGGACATTCTGTCTTTCTCTCACACACGGACATTCTCTCTCCTTCACACTCATGCATTCTCTCTCTCACACACACAAACATTCTCTCTCTCACATACATGCATTCTCTCACACACAGACAATAACACATACACATATTCTCTCTCACATGCACATTCTCACTCTCTCACACACACATTCTCTCTCACAGAGAGAGAGAGAGAGAGGGAGGGAGGGAGGGAGGGAGGGAGGGAGGGAGGGAGGGAGAGAGAGAGAGAGAGAGATAGATGGGTTTTTGCTTTCTCTCTAAGTGGGAAAGTGAAAAATGTGGCTGATCTTTCTGGCAGTCGACCCGATGCATCTCAATTTGGTGCTTTCATGAGGCAATGCAAATGTTGTTATACTTCATACTTCAGCTCTTAGGCAAAAGGATCATAAAAAGAACAAGCTGTTTCTCCACGCTTTCCCAGCCATTTTGAGCTGGCTCCCCCCAAGGTTCAGAGAAGCAACTCTCCTGAGAGAATTAGCACGAAGGGGAAAAAATGTATCGTAGACGGGATGTGCTCTAATGAGTGCCAGAAAGTGCTTATTCCATTGGTTGAAGTGTAATTTGTATTTGTTCGTGGGCCCATGCCTCACTCAGGAAGAGAGGGGGAGGGAGGGGGGAGAGAGAGGGGGGAGGGAATGAAGGAAGGAGGGAGGGGGAGGGAAGGGGGGAGGGAGGGAGGAAAGAAGGAGATGGGGGAGAGAGAGGGAGGGAAGGAAGTGAAGGAGGGAAGGAGGGAGGTGGGGGAGAGGGAGGGAGTAAGGTGAGCAGAGGAGGGGGAGGGAGGGAAGGAGGGAAGGGTGGGAGGAAGGAATTCTTCATGAATATGTTTTGAAGGCTGGAAAAGATCAGAAAACTAGGATATTCTGGAGGGGGGGGTGTATACACCCATTAAAGAATGAGTACAGCCATTGTAGTGATTCAATGCAAGTCTTAGAATCCTACAATTATAGAATCCTAGGGCTTGAAGAGACCTTGGAGGTCTTCTACTCCAACCCTCTCTAGTCCTTATATTACTCTGGATAAATGGTTGTCTGATCTTTTCTTGAAAACTCCACCAATTAATTATTCTCACTGTCAGGAAATTTCTCCTGAGTTCTAGGTTGTCTCTCTACTTGTTATGTTTCCACCCGCTATTTCCACCAAAATAGCTATCGCTTGGATACTGAAATCAAACTTTAAAATCCTTGTGTTTCCTTCTCGTTTCCAAACTGCAAGTGGGATGCAAAACTCCCTCTGTTGATAAGAGCCCCATTTTCCACCTGCTTGGGGAATAGACAGACTTGGTATCATATTGTTTAGTTTTGGGCTGTTTGAGAATTCACTCCCATGCGCACCTGAGAACATTTGATGAACTGCCTTTGGAAAGAGCTGGTGGGATTTTTTTTTGGAAACTCCTGTTGATAGCAAGCAAGACATGAAGGCAAATTCACTCCAACTATTCCTTCAGAGGATAATCAGAACTGCAAAAAAAAACAATGGCTATCAACCTGCCTTCCATGGAGGATCTTGTACACTGCAGGAGTCAAAAGAGGGCTGTGAAAATATCTACAGACCCCTCACATACTGGACATAAATTGTTGCAACTCCTACCCTCAAAACGATGCTGTACAGCACTGCACACCAGAACAACTAGACACAAGGACGGTGTTTCCCCCGAATGCCATCACTCTGCTAAACAAATAATTCCCACAACACTGTCAAAGTATTTACTAAATCTGCATTACTATTAAAACTTTTCAGGGTTCATATCACCCATGGAAGCACACTTATGATTGCATGACTTTAACTTTGTTGCTTGTATCCTTACGATTTATATTGATTGTTTCTTATTATGATTTGATTGCTTACTTCTACCCTCTGACTATCATTAAGTGTTGTACCTTATGATTCATGATGTATGTATCTTTTCTTTCATGTACACTGAGAGCATATGCACCAAAGACAAATTCCTCCTGTGTCCAATCACACTTGGCTAATAAAGAATTCTCTTCTCGGTGGGAAGAAAAGGAAAGACTTGATAAGGGAAGTAGAGAGGGATAGGAGAGAGGGTAGAAGTGGGGAAGAGGAGGAGAGAAATGAGGAGTGGAAAGGGGAAAGAGGAGTTGGAGAGAGGAAAGGGAAGTAGAGAAGGGAATGAGGACAGAAAGGAGGTAGGGAGGGGGATGAGACAGGGAGAAGAAAGTGAACACACAAATATAGTGTATAGAGAGTAGAAGAGCCAATAATGGGTTTTTTTTCATTTTCTTTTGGAGAGTTGATGGTAAAATGAATTGATATAAACATTTAATAATACAATACAATGTTGGCTATGTACCATATTTTTCGGAGTATAAGATGCACCGGAGTATAAGACGAGTATAAGACGCACCAAGGTTTTGAAGAGGCAATTTTTTTAAAAAGTAGGTAGGTAGATAGAGGGATAGAGAGGGAGAGAAAGAGAGGGAAATACAATAGGTAGGTAGAGGGAGAGAGAGAATAGTTAGGTAGGAAGGTAGATAAAGGGAGAGAGAGAGAGAGAGAAGGTAGGTAGGTAGGTAGGTAGGTAGGTCGAGGGATAGAGAGAGTGAAATAGAAAGAGAGAGAAATATAGTAGATAGGTAGGTGGAGATAGAGAGTAGTTAGGTAGGTAGGTAGAGAAAGGGAGAGAGAGAAAGAGTAGGTAGCTAGGTAGGTAGAGGTATAGAGAGAAATAGAGAGAAAAATACAGTAGATAGGTAGAGAGAGAGTGTGTAGTAGGTAGGTAGAGGAATAGAGAGAGAGAAATAGAGAGAAATACAGTAGATAGGTAGGTGTTTCAGCTGGCACAGCACTTGATCAATACAATTCTCATCAATCAGTTAAAGAGCTTTCCAAAAGGAAAACAAAAAGTTTTTGCACTCTGCAAACCTCCCAAAAACGGTCCATTTTTCACGAAAACAGGCCCATTTTTTGCCAAATAAAATTTCATGCATAGCCTTATGGAGTCTTATAGAATGCTGCTGGGGGCTGGGGGGGGGGGACAAAAAAGAGTCCATTTTCTGCTCATTTCTGCCCACCCCAGCCCCAAGGAGCTCTCTGAAAGCTTCCATAAGGGTATGCACGGCCATTTTGGTGAAGGGTTGGGGCTTTGGGAGGCAAAAAAATTATGTATTTTGTATATGATGCACCCAGTTTTTCAGCCTCTTTTTTGAGGAAAAAAGGTGCGTCTTATACTCCAAAAATATGGTAATAGTATACATACGATTATATGTTATGAAAATGAAAAATAAAAAACTTTATGAAAAAAAAGAATTCTATTTTCTTCTGTTCTCAATTCTTACTCTTCTATTCCTCTCTTCTCAATTCTTATTCTTCTAACTCTATTCTTCTCTTCTCAATTCTTATTCTTATTCTTCTATTCTTATTCTATTCTCAATTCTTATTCTTCTCCTCTCTTTTAATTTAATTCTATTCCTGGTTCTAAACATCGGAGGCAAGCCTGAAGCTAGGATCCAGCCAAAGATATTTTTCCATTCTGAGCCACGTTTGTGGCCCTTCAGACGTATTTAGGAAATGATGGCTTTCCTTTTACAGGCTTCCCCCATTTAAGTGACGCTACTTTAACATATTAATCAAAAATCTGTAGAAATACAGTAGACGCTTGAATCTCTTTGAATTTCTCTAGGTGAACTTCCCTAGATTCATACCTCATGCCTTGAGTCGATAAACAAAAGTGTTCTTTTGTTCCCAATCACAAGGAAGTAGTTTAAAAATTATTTCTGGGTGCTGTTTTTCACCTTCATAGTCGAGTCTGCATCCCTGTGCTCACATCAAACACCAACCCAACGCAACGCTTCCTCAGGATCAACCAAGGTCAACTTGTTCAGTCAGCTGCAGTGATTTAGTCCATTTTACGTCTCCTTTTAAGACAACGTGAATTGGTGACCACTTCAGTTAACAGGGATGTGGCAGCTCAGTGGCTAAAACGCTGGGCTTGTCAATTAAAAAGGTCGGCAATTCGGCGGTTCAAATCCACGAGCGCCGCGTAACAGAGTGAGCTCCCGTTACTTGTCCCAGCTTCTGCCAACCTAGAAGTTCAAAATGCAAGTAGAAAAATAGGGACCACCTTTGGTGGGAAGGTAACAGCATTCCATGCGCCGTCGGCATTGAGTCACGCTGGCCACATGACCACGGAGACGTCTTCGAACAGCGCTGGCTCTTCAGCTTTGAAACGGAGATGAGCAGCATCCCCTAGAGTCGGGAACAACTAGTACATATGTGCAAGCGGAACCTTTACCTTTACAATTAAAGGGAGTGAATTCTCAAACTATGTGTTTCACATTTCCCAAAGGTGCTTTTTCAGGAGGCAACTGGTCTTTCTGTTTTTTCTTTGAAGATGTTTCTCTTCTCACCCAAGAATTTTCTTCGGAGCTTCTGCCAAGCAACGACCGTGGGAAAACTGGATTCACTTAACAACCGGGTTGCTAATTTAAGAACTGCAGTGATTCGCTCAATCAATGTGGTGAGAAAAATCGTAAAATGGAGCAAACTCACTTAACCAATGTCTCACTTAGCAATGTAAGGGTTAGGGCTCAATTGTGGTTGTAAGTTGAGGACTACCTGTATTCAAAGTTATGACGGTACTGACAAAAGTGAGCTAGGGCCGTTTTTCACACTTACGACTGCTGCAGCCTCCCTCGTGGTCACAGGGTCAAAATCTGGGCACTTGGCAACTGGCATGTATTTGTGACAGGCGAAGTGTCCTGGCATCACCACTTTTCCCAACTAGCTTTGAACAAAGTCAATGGGGGGAAACCAGGTTTGCTTAATGACCTCCTGAGTCACTTAACAACTTCTGTGATTCGCTTAACCTTGATGGCAAGGAAGTCGTAAAATGGGACAACCCTCACTTAGCAAACGGAAATTGGGGGTTCCATCGTGATTGCAAGTTGAGTTCGTCCGGTGGCTTAGAGGTGGAGCTCTTGCCTCACCATCAGGAGGCTGTGAGTGCAATCCTAGGTGTAGACACTAATATTTCTCTCTCTCTCTCTGGACATGCTGAGAATAGTATCTGCCGAACGAAACTCCTCATTGGTGACAGGAAGGGCATCTGGCCAGTAAACACTCTGCAAGCTCCCTTCAGTTGTCCAGACTCCACCCCACAAGGGATGATGGGGTTAAAAGAAGATGATAATGATGGAACATCACAGATATTAGGAGTGTTGCGGTGGCCTAGACGTGGAGCTCTTGCCTCATAATCGGGAGGCTGTGAGTTCAATCCTAGGTAGAGGCAGATATTTCTCTCATTGGACACAATGAGAATACATCTGCTGAATACAACTCCGCATTGGCAACAGGAAAGGCATCTGGCCATTCAAACACTCTGCCAGCTCCATTCAGTTGCCCAGACTCCACCCTGCAAGGGGTTATGGGGTCATTAAAAGAAGGTGGTTGTGTTTGCAAGTTGAGGGCTAGCTGCACTTCGGAACCCCAGCATGCAACGGCTTGCAGATTTTCTTTCGACAACGGGGTTGCTTGGCTAGGTATTAATGGTTGCACCCTCAAGGGAACTTCTTTTTCCAAAATAGCAGCTAGAGGGAAAATGCAAAGCCGGAGTTGGCCTCCAATATTCTCTGGCTGTGTTTCTCTTTCTCTTCCTCAAGCTTGTTTCTGCCCGATTTGGAAGCAAAGCGGTGATGATCACCATGGAAACCTTTTAACGGAGGAGACAATGCACAGGCCATCAATCCCCATCACCCCCTTGCACAAGACGTTGGCGCACAAGCTGTGTGAAATATAATTAAGCGGTGATTAACAGAACATCGTAGGTAGAGGCGTCTCCTTTGTCCCTAATCTGCCCTCTGGATAAACATCAACATGATGGGTTATTAAGAAAAGCACGGAGTAAAGAGACGGGATAAAGATTTCTCTTCTTTTTGCATTATCACTGTCATCAGTGCACTGTTGGTCTTAGTGTGTTGTCTTTTTTTTAAATAAAAAAAATAAAAGTGTAACATTTGTTCAAACAGTCTCTAGACTGGACTTCCTTTCTTTGTGTTTTTGCTTCTTTAAATACAGTTTCAACTTGCTTCCATTCATCTACAACGTACAGGAATTCACCTAAAACGTACAGGAAGGAAGGAAGGAAGGAAGGAAGGAAGGAAGGAAGGAAGGAAGGAAGGAAGGAAGGAAGGAAGGAAGGAGAGAGAGAGAGAGAAAGAAAGAAAGAAAGAAAGAAAGAAAGAAAGAAAGAAAGAAAGAAAGAAAGAAAGAAAAAAGAAAAAAAAGAAGCAGGCAGGCAGGCAGGCAGGAAGGATGGATCCTGACAAATTCCAAAAAATAACAATGGAATTCAAATCAAGGGTAGATCAAGGATGAAATAGCAAAAATTTCCTGACCCCAAACTAACTTAAAATGGAAAATGGAAAAATCACTTTTCATTTCCTGGTTAAAGGTAGTTCTCATTTTACAACAAAAATTGAGGCAGCAAGTTGTGCTAGTCATTAAGAGGGTCGCCACATGGCTGTGCCTGATTTTAGAATCATTTTTGTGGCCGTCGTGACTACAGAATGCCTGCAGCCATTAAGTGAACATGTCAGTTGTTAAGCAAATCCATTGTCCGCAGTGGGGTTCTTTTGTCAGAAACTGGTCATAAACCTCAATTTTGGGCAAAACCATGGGAGGCTGGAAATGTCTATAAATGCAGGCTGATTGTTGAGGGCACCAAAGACAACTGATTTCCTTGAGCAGGGGGTTGGACTAGAAGACCTTGGAGGTCCCTTCCAGTTGTGGAATTCTATGTTCTTCCACTAGACAGTTGTTTGAAAATGAGGCATAAATTAAACATACAACCAGCTACCAAGCCGAATGCAAACAGACTGCTAAACATTGAGAAGGGTTGAAGGATTCTGCACGTCAACCCAAAGACTTATTTTTCTGCCTTATTTCCAGAGAAAATTAATTAAATAAAGAGCCACGTTTTCTCTTTGGGGGGCACGAATCTACAAGGTGGATTTGCAGAGCCATGAAGTTTGGAGTCTGGCACTTGCCAGGTTAAGGGGAATGAAATGCAAATTACAGCAACCTGGGACACAGGTGCAATTAACTTCAGTCCTGAAGCTGATGTCTGATTTCCCCTGGGGTTCTAATGTTGAGCACATTGTCTACTCCTGCTCTGCAGTTTATCCTTCCCCAAACTCCTTTGGGACAGGTAGCTGATGTTTTTCCTATCTTTGACTTGCCGAGAGGGAGAGAAAGGGCATTAAAAAAACACCCCCAAATAACCAGGTCCTGTGTACCATTCAAAGCAGGGATCAGGAAGATAGACAGACAGACAGACAGACAGACAGACAAGATAAAAGGTTCTTCTCGCACATACATGATAGTCGTTCCCGACTCTAGGGAGTGGTGCCCATCTCCATTTCAAAGCTGAAGAGCCAATGCTGTCCAAAGACATCTGTCTCCATGGTCATGTCGCTGGCAAATACTTTGCCCTCCTAATGAGAAGGAAGGACTCACTGGAGAAGAGCCTAATGCTCAAAACGACTGAGGGCAAAAGAAAAAGGGGACGTCAGAGAATGAGGTGGCTGGATGGAGTCACCGAAGCAATCGGCGTGAGCTTCAATGGACTCCAGAGGATGGTGGAGGACAGGAAGGCCTGGAGGAACGTTGTCCATGGGGTCGGGATGGGTCGGACACAACTAACAACAACAATATTTGAGGGGCTGCCACAGAGAGGAGGAGGTCAAGCTATTTTCCAAAGGCCAGACAAGGAATAACAGATGGAAACTGATCAAGGAGAGAGTCAATCTAGAAATAAGGAGGGATTTTCTGACAGTGAGAACAATCCACCAATGGAACAGAAGTTGCCTTCGGACGTTGTGGGAGCTTCATTGCTGGAAGCTTTCAAGAAGAGACTGGGCTGCCATCTCTCAGAAATGGTGCAGGGCATCCTGCCTGGGTGGGGGTTGGATTAGATGACCTACAAGGTCCCTTCCAACTCTGTTATTCTGTTATTATTCTGCGAATTCTCAGATTTCCAGTGCCCAAATGTCCACATGTGAGGCACCTCTGAAAAAAAGGCCACGCTTGCACCGCCCCAGGGCTCTTCCTTATCCTGTCACTGACCAATTTCAGCTCAAGGCAGAAGTCTGCCAAAGGTCTAAAACAGAAGAGGAGGGGGGGAGCTGAGTTGGGAAAGGATGCCAAAGAACTATTTACACCCAGCGACTGACTCAGCTGTAACATGACCTTGATTGTCTCTTCTTTGGTAAGGAGAACATGAAGTGCCAATTGCTTCTATTCAGCACCTTTTGCCAAAAAGAAAAAGAAAAGAGAAAAACCAACAAACACGGGCCTCTTTCCTGGGCTGTGTTTCAGCATTCTCCTTCACTCCTTCCTTCCTCTCTTCCTTTGCATTGCTTCCCCCACCCCTTTCCACCCTTCCTTTTCCAGATGGTTTTAAAGGCTGAAAATATTTCTTGCGTTGTTATTTCTTTGGTGTCTACTCAGACCAAAAAGCATTGTTAGAGACCCCCCCACACACACACACACAAACACACACACCACAGTCTGTTTCTATTTGCTCCCCTCCAGGAGGAGGTTTTGAAGTATTTCTAGCAGGACTTCCAGATTCTGTAACAGCTTTGTTCCCTACTCACCAATGTTTCGGACCTCAGGGACCATTAAACATTAGTAAAGTTCAATCCTGACAGGCTCAAGGTCGACTCAGCCTCCCATCCTTCCAAGGTGGGTAAAATGAGACCCAGATTGTTGGGAGAAAGAGGCTGACTCTATAAACTGCTTAGAGAGGGTGGAAAGCACTGTGAAGCGGCATGTAAGTCTAAGTGCTATTGCTATTTTTATGCCACATTGACTTTGTTTACATGAATAATCAACCCGAGTCGTGTAGATAATGTTTTCGTTCTTTCCAAAGTGGTCACCAGGAAGAATCGTACAGCCTCCACTGTTTCTCATCTCAGCAAGGAGCATCTCCAACTTCCAAACAACAAAATACAATACAATACAATACAATACAATACATTACAATACAATACAATAAATACAATACAATAGCAGAGTTGGAAGGGACCTTGGAGGTCTGCTAGTCCAATCCCCTGCCTAGGCAGGAAACCCTATACCGTTTCAGACAAATGGCTATCCAACATCTTAAAGATTTCCAGTGTTGGGGCATTCCCAACTTCTGGAGGGAAGCTGTTCCACTGATTAATTGTTCTCACTGTCAGGAAATTTCTCCTCAGTTCTAAGTTGCTTCTCTCCTTGATTAGTTTCCACCCATTGCTTCTCAGGTGCTTTGGAGAATAGCCTGACTCCCTCTTCTTTGTGGCAGCTGCTGAGATATTGGAACACTACTATCATGTCTCCCCTAGTCCTTCTTTTCGTTAAACTAGTAGACATACCCAGTTCCTGCAACCGTTCTTCATATGTTTTAGTCTCTAGTCCCCTAATCATCTTTGTTGCTCTTCTCTGCACTCTTTCTAAAGTCTCCACAGCTTTTTTTACATCGTGGCGACCAAAACTGAATGCCATATTCCAAGGGTGGCCTTACCAAGGCATTATAAAGTGATATTATGAAACGGTTGAACGGAAGCAAAGCTATCCTCTGCTTTTTCTCCCAGCACTTCTTCGAAAGCTGAACACCGGGGGGGGATGTTCTGCTCTCCCAATATTTTGAAGACCTTGTGGAGTCTTGCAAACGGTTGATCTGCGAGATTTTTGTTTGAATAGCATTCCGTCTGTTTGAAGGGTTATTTATATTTGAAAAGCAGAAAGGGAGAGAATAGGTGTCCTAGTTTTAAAAGAACTGAAAGGAGGGGGGAAGCAGAGGGGGGGAAATGTAATCATTGTGCAGTACATTCTACAGGGTTAAACCAAGATAGCAAGAATTTGTTAGGTGGAAGGGAAATAAACTGTTCTACAGGGCTCAACATTCGGCCACGATCTATTTTGACTGAGGAAAGTTGAATGAACGAGTTCACACGTGATAAGCTACTAGCCCTCATTGATTAAACTACACCACATGATAGCCAAAACAACTGAAAAACCTGTTCCTGGGGGAAAGATCTTTGTTTGCATAAATGCAGAACATACAGTACAGATAGTCCTTGATTTATGACCACAAATGGGAGCAGAATTTTCATTGTTGTGCAAGGCAGTTATGAAGTGAAGGACCCAATTTTTACAATCAATTTTTCTCCGTGGTAGTGAAGCAAAGACGGAGATGCATAAAGAGAAATTTTCTGGCAGTGAGAACAATCAACCAGTGGAACAGAAGTTGACTTCGGAAGTTGTGGGAGCTTCATCCCTGGAGGCTTTCAAGAAGAGACTGGACTCCTGCTTGGGCAGGGGATTGGACTAGATGACCTGTAAGGCCCCTTCCAACTCTGTTAATCTAATCTAATCGACATATTCATTACAACCAATATCACACTGACAGCCCAATATCAGAACACACAACAAATTGCATTTGGAGAATTTTAAGTTTCATGCTTAGCCATTGGACTTGCATCAAGAGGAGTGTGTGATTTCTAGTCCCTATGGTGCTTTTTTAGGAGGCAATTGGAGTTTCCTGTTTTTTTTCTTTGAAGATGTTTCACTTATCATCCAAGAAGCTTCTTCAGCTCTTACCTGGATGAGAAGTGAAACGTCTTCAAAGAAAAACAAAGAAGTCCAGTTGCCTCTTGGGGAAAAAAAAGAAAAGAAAAGCACCCTTGGGATAACCACAACCTGGATGATGGAGAATCTCTACAGAGTTTTAGCAATGCCCTTTGGGATGAATACCCTTGGAATGGTGTGGGAGGAGGAATGGATTTCCAGAGGGGAAAAACTGCAGTTTACAGGAACCATTTGCACCACTCAGGTAACCCTGAGGACACAGATAAACCTCTAGGTGGCCTCAATGACCCTCTAAAAGGATGCAAACCACCAGCTCTCTGCAAGGAGTATAAATCCTTCCATTCCTCACCATCCAGTCAGAGCTGAAGAAGCTTCTTGGATGAGAAGTGAAACGTCTTCAAAATAAAAAAAACAAGAAAGTCCAGTTGCCTCCTGATAAAAAGCACCTTTGGGACAGCCATGACCTGGATGACTGAGAATCTCCACAGACTTACTGCCTTTCTAGTTATTTATCTATTCGGCTGCATTGCTTCCCAAATATAATATCAGAAGGGTAAATCAGATAGCACTCTGGGAGTAAATACCAATAAAGGAGACTTCTGCCCTATGGGAAAAGACAAGGATCAGATGCTTTCTGCGTGGAGCTAAGTGTATCAGTTTAGCTATTTAAATTGCCCTGTTAGTCCTTCAGCTCTCCAAGTCCACAATAATACCTGAATATCAATGTTATTTCCCCACAAGAGGAACTCCATAGGAGGTATTAACAATATAGATTTGCAAAGCAAAAGCATAGAGGTGCATTCTGAACTAGGCTTCCCCAAAAAGCACGAGGCAGAGTCCTGGTCCTGACAAAACCCCTTTTGTTAAATGAACATGGATTCTTCTCATTCACATTCAGCCAAGGCCTGGAAAACAGTCTTTCAAAGGTGAATTTATGACCACAGACCTTATCTAGCTTGGAAAGCTGCCCTGTCAATATTTTCCAAATGAGGGGCTGTGCAAGGAAAGACGGTGCACAGAGTCTCTGAGATTCACAGACAGATCTTCACACTCCTGAAATGAATGAACGAATTGTTTCTTGCAAAAGCCCCCCCGCTTTGGCTCCTCTTTTATTCCCTATGGGAGGGGCCAATCACCTTCCACCTGTGACTTTACTTGCAAGTCAGCCCTGATTTCTGAGTTGTTCTTTTCTTCCGGCAGCTCTGCGCATGCGCACACTGGGAACAGGCTCCAGCTGTTCCTCTGCCTCACTGCTGCCTAGCTCTGTAGGCACCTGATCATTGCCAGACGGCCTCGGCCCCGTCTCTGCCTTTGATGCAGAGCCCTTGTCCGAGCCTTCCCCTGCCTCCAGGACTGGCCCATGCTTCTCCCCAACCTCCTCACTGCCCGACTCTGCTGCTAGCTCTGCTGGCAGGCCACAACAAGGTGCTCCTCCACTTACCACCACAATTGGGAGGGGAACCTCCGTTGCTAAGCAAAGCAACTGTTAAGGGAGTCCTGCCCAAATTTATGGTTGGTTTTTTTTTTGCTTAAGTGAATCACCATGGTTGTTAAGTGAACCATGCGCCCATTAAGCAAATCCAGTTTCCCCATGGATGTTGCTTGTTGGAAACCAGCAGGGGAGGTCACAAATTTATTTATTTGTTTGTTTCTTTTCCTGCCCATCTCATTTCAAAGCAACTCTGTGATCCTGTGCTGGTTACCAAGTGCCTGAATTTGGATCGGGGATGCTGCGGGTCTCCAGTCGCTCTCTTCAGTGCCGTTGTGACTTGTGAACAGTTGCTAAATGAATGTTCTTTGATTCCTACAAATGGTTGCAAAAGCTTGTGGCGTTAGCAGAGATGGCCAAACTAAACAGCTTTGATTAAAGAAAAAAAATCACAATTACTTTGGTTTCTACTTGGAAACCACTTATGGACTTTCTGCTCGGGGTGGGAAAAAATCCAAAAGTTTGATTTTGGGGTTTATCAATTCATAGGCTTGTTGTTGTAGAAATGGCTAGTTTATCTCATTATGTAAAAGTAAAAAAGTTGAGGTTTGATGTTTTATTTGAGTGCCCCAAAGGGAGTCGGAAGGCCTTTTCTTTCTTTTTTCCCCTCTTGCCCCGTGTTTTTCCTTTTTCTTCCCCTGTTTTCCTACTGTTTTCTTTTGCGCTTTGTATTGTGTATCATAAACTAATAAAAATAATAATTACAGCTAAACAAATGGTCTTATGTCAAGGACCCCTTCTACACTTTCTAAATTTATTTTGAAGATAAAGGTAAAGGTTCTCCTCGCACATATGTGCTAGTCGTTCCCAACTCTAAGGGGCAGTGCTCACCTCCGTTTCAAAGTCGAAGAGCCAGCGCTGTCCGAAGACGTCTCCGAGGTCATGTGGCCAGCATAACTAAACACCAAAGACGCAAGGAACGCTGTTCCCTTCCCACCAAAGGTGGTCCCTATTTTCCTACTTGCATTTTTTATGTGCTTTCAAACTGCTAGGTTGGAAGAAGCTGGGACAAGTCACGGGAGCTCACTTCGTTATGCGGTGCTAAGGATTCGAATTGCTGACCTTTCTGATCGACAAGCTCAGTGTCTTAGCCACTGAGCCACCATCTCCCTGCATTTTGAAGATAGTTGTAGATTAAAGAAAATCCAAGTACAATTTCCATGCACCAGCAACCTTGTGCAATGCAGGTCACATCAATTTCAAAACCAACAACAAACATTGAGGTTGCTATTTTAATTGCCTCTCGTGAGGTTGCAAAACTTCTGCTCGTGTCCAAGAAACAGCTCTTTTGGCTGCCCTTAATAATCTGTCTTTTTATCCACACTTTGGCTCACTCTGCAACGGATCATCAACAGTCCAAAGGAGGAGAGGACTGAACAGGGAGGGGGGGGAATGTTTTTTTACACCACCCGCCAATCAATACAGAAGCGTTCTTATTATTTTTCTGAACCGACAATGGAACAAAACTTTTGCAAACAAACAGAGAAGGAAAACCGAAATGAACACCAGTCCACAAGGTACAAAGATAAAAGCAGAATGCCCGTTTCGTTCTAATGAGAACAACAGAGATTGTTTTCATGCTCGTTCTTCCGTACATTCAGAAGCCATAAATAAAAAGCCAGAACAACAGAGCCTGCTCTCCAAGTGGACACACGGTTTGCTACGAGTTTTGTCCGCAATAATCATGCACATACGTGTTCGCACGTGTTAGCTTGCCATTCAGAAACAAGTGCCATTGTTTCAGGAAAGCTGGGGTGGTGGTTTGTTTTTTTTTTTGTTCCGCGCAAAGGCACAATCACTGAACATTGTCTTCCTCTGACAGTGCCGGAAGACTTGGGGAGCATGGTTTTGCAGACAATTAGTACAAATCTGCCTGATGCCGTCAGCGCTTAAAATAAACCCTGCATGCTAAGTAGCATCAAGCAAGTTCAAAAAAAAAAAAACCCTGGGAGGGAGGAGGGGAAGCCAGAAGAAAAATGCAAGGGGGAAGAGGAGAAAAAAGCCCAAAGAATGCAAACAAAAATTTTAAGAAGGAAGCGGCTGGCACACACTGGGAGAGAACATCAGCCTCCCAACGGTGAATAAAAGCAGCTCCTTTTGCATTTTAAAGACTTGGAAACTAATATCCTGTAAGACCGTTGGGGGATTACAAGCCCAGCAGTTTCTAGAATTCATTTGGAAACTGTCCATTTCTCCAAGCGGATAGTAGCCAGGTATTCTGACCCAGGCTTCCCCAAAAAGCACAAGGCAGAGTCCTGGTCCCGACCAAACCCCTTTTATTAAATGAATGTGAATTCCTCTCATTCACATTCAGCCAAGGCCTGGCAAACAGTCTTTGAAAAAGCCCCCATCCCACCCACTCACAGCAGCAGCAACAAAGAGTGCAGAGAAGAGCAACCAAGATGATTAAGGGACTGGAAACTAAAACATATGAAGAACGGTTGCAGGAATTAAGATATGTCTAGTTTAATGAAAAGAAGGACTAGGGGAGACATGATAGCAGTCTTCCAATATTTCAGGGGCTGCCCCAAAGAAGAGGGAATCAAGCTATTCTCCAAAGCACCTAAGAGTAGGACAAGAAGCAATGGGTGGAAACTAATCAAGGAGAGAAGCAAGTTAGAACTAAGGAGAAATTTCCTGATAGTGAGAACAATGAATCGGTGGAACAAATTGCCTCCAGAAATTGTAAATGTTCCAACACTGGAAGTTTTAAAAAGATGTTGGATAACCCTTTGTCTGAAGTGGTGTAGGGTTTCCTGCCTAAGCAGGGGGTTGGACTAGAAGACCTCCAAGGTCCCTTCCAACTCTGTTATTCTATTCTAACAATCAAATCAATCACTTGGTTGATTCCGTCTCCATTCATGGTCCCCTGGCAAAACCACTTTTGGATATAGGTTCTCCTACTTGGAGACCGGACTAGAAGACCTTCAAAGTCCTTCCCAGCTTGTTTCTACTCTTACCACTTTCTCTTTTTTTAATGGGTTTAATTAAGGAGGAAAAAAGAAGAAGCTGGCCTGTTGTAAAGAAAACAAGCCTGTAGCCCTATTTTTATTTAAAGAATGCCTCCTGGCCCCTAAGCATTCTTCAGACATTTGCAAGGCACCAATATGAAGGGTTAGTAGCAACGGCTGAGCAGCTGTTAGCAGCAGCCGTGATGGCTAATAATTATCATGATTAGTCTTCCTTATGAGTTCCTGTTCTTCGTCATTAATGTAATCTATTATTACTGGCTTACGAGCCAAAAGAAGACACTGGAAGGAGAGGGGACCAGGAAGCGCATGCAAAATAATTGCATTTTTTTTCCACTCGCATTAACCGAAATTAGGAACATGGTCCGGAGATACGAGGCAAAGCAGAGGGAAGAGAAAGGCCATTAGCGGAGAGAAAAAAACAGCAAAGATATAGAAGGGAGGGGAATGGTGTTGAGTGCAGAGGTCACCAATCTTTCGGACCTCAGGGACCACTACATTCATAATTTTAAATCCCGCAGACCACTGATATAATCTGCCTAATGACAGGCTGGGTGGGCGTGGCTAGAAGTCATGTGACTGGGTGGGTGTGACCAACTTGATGTCACTCACGTTGCCAGCTTCTACTCGCCCCTCCCCTCCCAGTCACTCCTCGCCTGCCCGCCTGGGCTCCTTAGGGCCCCAACCGGAAGCAGTGGTTGGAGCTAAGCAGCCATTAGGAGAAAGAGTTGGCAAAACAGCTCAGTTCAAATTGGATCTGACCAAGAAGGAGGCTCAGCAGAAGCACCTCACTGAGGACTAGGAACATAGGCTTTCCAAGCAGAGGGAAGACCTGCGGAAGTACAAGGTCAGGTGCTGGTGCCCGGAGGCTCAGTGGCCTGAGATGGTCAGCCAGTTCCAGGCCATGATGCAGTCCCACTGGAATGAAGCCCTCCGGCTCTTTGCCACCAGTGGTCCTTCCCTCCAGCTTTCCCTCCAGCCTTCGCCCAAAGCCCCACACCAGGAGGCTGAAGCAGACCCCAAGTCGGAATTTCTGCCCCCCTCCAGCCCACACAAAAAGACCCCGAAGGGGGAGACTCTCTGCAGCAACACAAGCGTTCATTGCACGTATCCTTCCCAGGGGCCGTAGTTTGAGGACTCCTGATTTAGTGCAATATAAAAAATGCAAATAGTTTTTCTGCGGACCACCAAACTCTTCTTGTGGACCACCAGTGGTCCACGGACCACCAGTTGGTGACTGCTGGTTTTGTGTACAAAAGTCTGTGGTTAAAGCTTCACTGCCATCCTGCTTTCATTAGGTTGTTTTTTTTCCCACTGAGGGCACTAGCAGTGTGTATTTATGAACAACAGCGCTGCTTCTGGTCCAGAGACCACAGCTTTTGCACGGGGAAGTTGCGTTCTTCAAAAAAAAATAAAAACCTTCCCATCCTTACTCTGAGTAAGTTGCAGAAAATAAACAAAACACAGCCACTTTGAGACGGCCTCTCCATCACCATCACTCAGTGATGTGAAAACTCTCCGGGGTGGGAAAACAACAGAGAGAGACAGAGAGAGAGAGACAGAGAAAGACACACACACACACACACACACACACACAAACAGAGAGAGAGACAGTGAGAGACATAGTGAGAGAAAAACAGGGACACAGAGAGACGGAGACAGAGGCAGAGAAAGACAGAGAGAGACAGACAGAGAGAGAGAGAGTCAGAGAAAAACAGAGAGACAGAGAGACAGAGAGAGAGAGAGGGAGAGAGAGAGAGAGAGAGAGAATGTGATTCGAGTGGAAAGTTGAGGATGTCTTGGGTTTTCCCTGGCTAAATTCTTCACGGGATGACCACAGAGAATAACGTGATTGGGAAAAGGCCCCATGGTTCAGTGGGAAAAGTGCTCCGGCATTATCTAATTAAAAGGGATTCTCTAACCCGAGGTTTTGAAAAACCCCACAGCCATCTGGGACAGATGGAACTGCAAAATAACGTCCAAGAGGAACACAACTTGCTGCAGACACTTTAACTGTTTTCCAACCCAGCGCTTTTGGCCTGCGGCTTTCTCTCCACCACAAGGAGCATGTGAAAAAAACATAAAGTGTTGGGTTTTCACCTTCTGCAAAACTAAAAAAAAGCATTGGGTGAAGAAGGAACAACAGTTGGTTGTTTTTTTTTTTTTTTGGAAGTATGCATTCCTACCTAGGAAGACAGATGGCTGTTTTGCGGAAACTATCTCAAGGAAATATCTGGATGGTGTTCACATACCGTTTCCCCAAAAATAAGACATCCCTGGATAATAAGCCCAGTTGAATGTTTGAGTGTATGCACTAAACTAAGCCCTCCCCAAAAAATAAGCTCTCCCTGAAAATATTGCAACACAGCAACAGCCATGAGGTGACCACGCTCACCGCCTCCTGCACCTCAAAAATAATAAGACCTCCCCAAAAATAAGGCCAAGTGTTAATCTAGAAAAGTTTATATGGTCCCTTCCAACTCTACGATTCTATGACTAGCAGCTATGAAGGGCACCTCACAAGTTTGCTTTCTGTAAATAATGTGTTTTGTGGCTTGGCCACTAATACCACAGCTGCCATTTTGTGTATCAACAAAGGTTCCCTTACAGTCATTATTCTGGGAGAACCCTCACAACATTGCAAGAGGAGGAGGAGGAAGAGAAGGAAGGAGGAGGAGGAAGAGGAGGAGGAGGAGGAAGAGGAGGAAGAGGAGGAGGAGGAGGAGGAGAGGAGGAGGAAGGAGGAAGGGGGAGGAGAAGGAAGAAGATGAGTTAGAATTAGGAGGAGGAGGTGGTGGTGAAGGAGGAAGAGGGGGGAGAAGAAGAAGAAGAAGAAGAAGAAGAAGAAGAAGAAGAGGAGGAGGAAGAGGAGAAGGAGGAGAAAGAAGAAGAATTAGAAGAAGAAAATGGATGTATGTAATAGATGAGAATTTCTTATGTTGTTTTTTTATGTTTAAAAATAAAAAATGAAAAAAAAGAAGAGGAGGAGGAAGAAGAAGAAAAGGAGGAGGAGGAAGAATTAAAATTAAATTAGAAGAATTAGAATTAGAATAAAAAAAGAAGAGGAGGAGGAGGAAGAAGAAGAATTAGAAGAAGAAATAGAAGAAGAAGAAGAGGAGAAGTAATAGTAGTAGTAGTCAATGATCACACAGATGGATCCTCCTCAGGACAATTACAGGCGCTGTAATCAAATCCATCTACCTTCCTACTGGTCATCTTCTCTTTCCTTCCACTTTTCTCAGCGTTACAGATTTTCAAAGTCATCTACTCCCCATCTTCCTAATTCTGGATGCATAAAAGGATACCAATGGTAGTATTCTCTACACTGGCACATTTCCACCTCTGGTCCAATTCTGAAAATCTCAAGGAAAAAAGCCCGCGGGGCTTCCAACCGCTTTAATCGATAAACAGTGTATCCAGATGGCACTACACAAGTTTTGGTGGGTTTTTTAAATAAATAAATAAATAAATAAATAAATAAATAAATAACCCACAACGATCAGATAAATAATTCCGGCAGGAGATAAGCGCAAACACGTTCGTGGTTAGCCGTATGACAAATTGCCAAGACAACAATCCCACCACCTAGGAGTCAGCAGTGTTTGGGCAACGACACAACAGGCATTTCGGAAGGCTCCCAAGATTGGCTCGGGTGTCGGCGCTGCAGCTGCAAAGAGCAGCTGGATTTTGATTTAATGCCTGCATTTTTCCTACCGTCCCTCCAGGCACGGAAAGTTAACTTGTCTGCAGCCCGTTTTGACCTCTTTTCCTGGATGACAACAACCCCAAGCCAAACCTACATTTCAAGGAAAACAGAAAGGGGTTGGGGGGGGGGGAAGAGTAGCGAGGCTACGGCTAAGTCGTTTAACGAAACCATCCCAGTAAATGGGTTTTCTTTCCACCCTGCAGCTCTCAAAAGTTTATACGTTGCAGGCTTTTCTTTTTTTAAAAAAAGTCACTCTCCTGAGTGCAAAGCTCCCAAATTGTAGATGGTGGGTTTCTCGCATTGATTGCAAAAGCAGACTTAGCTAGAGAGAGCAAGTGGGTAGGAAAAGCCACCCACCAAAAGCACAGGCAGTCGACTTACAGCAATCCACTTAGTGGCCGTTTGAACTTGCAATGGAACTGAAGAAAGTAACTGGTGAGCGTTTTTTCTACACTTAACGACCGTCGCAGTATCCCCGCAGTCAGGTGATCCAAATCCAGGTGCTTGGCAACTGATTAGTACTTACGACAGTTGCAATGTCCTGGGGTAACGTGATCCTCTTTTCTAACTTCCTTCAAAGCCAGATTATCTTGACCACCATGTTACTAACCTCACTACTGTAGTGATTCACTCAACAACTGTGGCAAGAAGGGTGGTAAAATGGGGCGAAAATCCATTTGCAGCTGCCTCGCTTAGCAACGTTGCGCTCAATTGCAATCATAAGTCGAGCATCAGTTGAGCTGTCCAAATATTTTTGACTCTTGACGTACAACAGCCTCAGGAAATACGCTCACAGCCAAGATTTATGGGAGCAGTCAGTGAATTATAATCTGTTTCGGGAGGCAGGCCAACATTTACCTTGAGTTAGAAATTATATCTACAGTCAAGGTTGTGTGCGTTAAGGGGTGTAGCTATAAACAGAATTAAAACCACCGCAGGAGAAACAGCTTTTAATAATGGCTTTATTAACAGGGGCCATTCCAAAATAGTTGGATGATAAGGCAAGAAAAATAAGAAAAATAGGAAAACTAAGATGGTGGTATCCGGCCCTCTCAATGGGAAATAGATGGGGAAGAAATGGAGGTAGTGACAGATTTTATTTTCCTGGGCTCCAAGATCACCGCAGATGGGGACAGCAGCCAAGAAATCAAAAGACGCTTGCTCCTGGGGAGGAAAGCGATGGCAAATCTAGACAGCATATTAAAAAGCAGAGACATCACCCGGCCAACAAAGTCATAGTCAAGGTGATGGTTTTTCCAGTTGCAATGGATGGTTGTGAAGGTTAGACCATAAAGAAGGCTGAGCACCAAAGAATGGAGGCCCTTGAACTCTGGTGCTGGAGAAGACTCCTGCAAGGCAATCAAACCGGTCAGTCCTACAAGAGATCAACCCTGACTGCTCTTTAGAAGGCCAGATCCTGAAGAGGAAACATTGTCCACCTAATGAGAAGGAAGGACTCCCTGGAGAAGAGCCTCATGCTGGGAACGATGGAGGGCAAAAGAAGAATGGGACGACAGAGGAGGAGATGGCTGGGTGGAGTCACCGAAGCAGTCGGCATGAGCTTCAATGGACTCCATATGATGGTAGAGGACAGGAAGGCCTGGAGGAACGTTATCCATGGGGTTGCAATGAGTCAGACACGACTTCGCAACTAACAACAAGGAAAGGGTGGATATGCAGTTAAGGCTAAGATGGCTAAACCCTGCAATGCAGTCAAAAGGACTCCCAACGGAGCCAAGGTTGAGCCCGTTGGAGCCTGTCCTTCCTTGAAGCTTACTTTGAAGGTTAGAGGCGCTTCTGTGTGTGGTTCTGACCTGGAAAGTCTTCAAGGCTTGCTGTTTACTTAAGACACGGGGGACAAGGTTGTTAATAGAGGGCCTGGGGATGTTAATGGTGATCATTTATAGGAGCATCCCTTGACGTTTGATGAATTCACTGACATTTGTTGATGGCCAGTTTGGTCCAGTGGTTAGGACACCAAGCTAGAAACCAGGGGACAGTGAGTTCTAGTCCTGTCTTAAACCCTGAAAGCCAGCTAGGTGACTTTGGGCTAATCATCAGGACACCCAGAGTTCTTGTCCCAATTTAGGCATGAAATCCAGCTGGGGGACTGTGGGACAATCACCAGGAGACGGTGAGTTCTAGTCCCACCTTAGCCATGAAAGCTAGCTGGGTGATTTGGGCCAATCACCAGGAGATGTGAATTCTAGTCCCTCTGTCTCTGCCCAACCCACTTCACGGGGGGGGGGGTGTATTGTTGTTGTGGGGGAAACAGAAAGAGGAATAGTATAATATGTGCTCACTGTTTTTAAGTTGCTTACAAAGAAACGAAAGTAGGATTGAAAAAGAAATCTAATAAGAAAATCTAATAATAATAATGTTCCTCAAGCTTTTCCCCCCACAGTCACTCCACTCCTCCTCTGATTCCTCTTCCCCCCCTTCCAAAATAACCCCTCTCTCCTTTGACTTGAAGCCAAAGTGCGTGCCCATCACTCACCCTCTTGCTGGAGTGCCAGGCCACTTCCCCCAAGTCTCCAGCGATTACTTAAATTAAACACACCCAGCTGCTTCCACTTAGAGCCTCTTGAGCCCGGAGACCCCCCCAACCCCCCTTCTTAGCCCAGAAAAAAAGGGGAGGGTGGAGGATCAGCGTCAGATTGCCAATGGTCCGTTTCTGCCCACCCTCCCCAACACACCCACTAGAAATGCAGCAAGGGGAGAGAATGCAATCAGGAGCCATGCTGATTTATTTCGTCCAAGGCACTCCTGGCAGGGAGCAGGGAGGGAAGCAGGCGTGTGTGTGTGTGTGTGTGTGTGTGTGTGTGTGTGTTACTCTCTCTCCTCAGAAAGGGCCAGCCTCATGTGCAGCTTGTGCTGGGAAGAACAATGCTCCCATTCTCCGGGCCTCGTTCGGAGCCACCCTGTGCACAGAGCATGCCCTGTTGAAATCAGCTGGTGCGCGATGTTCGGCTGATATAAGGTTACCCCCCCCCCTTTGAATGGCAGGCTGTGCCAAGCCTAGATAGTGCCAGCTCCGTTTATTTACATACACCCTTTCCAGCGGGAACAAAGCGGGAGAACTAGTTTATGACTCCGAGCCGGGTGGCTAAGAGAGGAGTTGCCCTGCGGGGGAGGAAGGCAGGAGGAGGAGGAAGGCAGGAGGAGGAGGAAGGAGAACCGACAGAGGGGGGGTGAAGGAAAGGGTCAGACAGATACTCAGGCCAACAAGGAGACGCTCAACTTGGGCCAGACTGTCCGGAGGACTCCAGGCATGCCTTTGCTAAGGCTCATTCTTCCAAACCAAATGTCCACCCGCCTTTAAGCTGCCACGGTTAAGAAACATTGGTCTAGGAGCAGAGGTGGGTAGCACATAAATGAACAACCAGTTCGCCCAGCACCGAAAATGTAAGCGTGCACGCCATCCACGCATGAGCGCAGCCTTTCGCACATGCGCTTTGCTCGTGCTCATGCCTTGCAAACATGCGTGTGGCATCAAAAACAAGGCTAAACAGGAGAGCATAGCGCCGGGGCGAGTGAGCAACTAACAGTTCGGCCGGACCAGTCCGAACCGGCAGCAGCCAACCATTGTCTAGGATCATGATGGCGATCTGTGTGGCACTGGAGCCCTCTCTGCGGGCACACGAGCCGTTGCATAGCTCAGCTCCACCGCACATGCACACGCGGGCCTCTTGCCGGCCAACTGTTTTTCAGGTCTCTGCTGCACATGAGGGAGACACACGCACATGCGCAGGGGGAAGGAGGAAGGCTCAGATGAGGGCTCTGTGTCAGAGGCAGAGAGGGGGCCAGTTATCAGCTGCCTTCGGAGTCAGACATCAATGAGGCAAAAGAACAGCTGGAGCCTATTCCCAGTGTGCGCATGCGCAGAGTTGCCAGATGAAGGGACCAGCAAAAGAACAGGGGTTGACTTGAGAGTAAGGCCAGAGGTGGATGATGAAGGGGAAATAAAAAAGGAGCAAAAGGGGAGTGGAGTTTGCAGGAGACCATTAATTCGCTTCATTGGTTTGTGACTCTCCGAGACTCCTGGCCAAGTTTTGCAGCTATCAGCCTGTCAGCTCTCCAAGCCAGATAAGGTCTGTGACTGTAAATCCTCCCTTGAAAGACTGTGCTGGATGTGAATGAGTGGAATTCACAATAAATTAAAGGAGTTTTTGTCAGGACCAGGAGTTTGCTTCAGGCTCTCAGGAAGCCTTGGTCAGAACACTGATGCCACGAAGAAATGGATTCCCCATTTCTCCTTGGACATCCTTCAGAATGGCTACCCGGAGATGCTGGCTGGCTTGATCCTGCCGCTGCAGAGAACCTGAAAGAGGAAACACCATGCACACACACACACGCGCGCACACGCACACACACCCTCCCCTTCTCCACTTGCTTGTTGGAACGTCTTCTTTCTGTCATCCGGGCTCAAATCTCTTGTGACAAGAGAGGCGTCTTTGTGAAGCTCCCCTGCATTAACCCGGTGCACGAAGAAGAGTGAAGCGGCAGGGAGAATTATCCCGGTGACGCTCCAAGAAAGAGGGCAGAGAAGCTGGGAGGGGAGGAAAAAGGAAGGACCAGGAGCAAGCCCAGATAAGATCAAGCCCGCCTTGTGAACGGTAGCTGTGCGCCTGGAACTGGCAAGGGAGGGAGAGAGGGAGAGAGAAAGCTTATTTTCCAAATGTGGGATAACGCTGGAGGGTTACCAAGGAGCAGGCTGTCCAGTCTGCAAAGTGAAGAGCACTGTAGGGGAATAAAGATCCTTCTCGGAGACCCTTCCCTGAAAAGGCCAAGGAAAAGGCTTAAAAGGAAGACACCATCCAGGCTCCCAAATGCGTTGGGACCTCAGCTCCGAAAATCGGTACAAGTGAACTCATTAAAAAAAATTAAATGTTTGGCTTGGCTTACGAGCAAAAATATTTTCAGGGCTGTGGGGTTTGATTGGGACATACTAATATGACTTCCTCCTCCTATTTTCCCCAAAGCAACAACAACCCTGTGAGGTGGGTTGGGGAGAAAGAGAGAGAGAAAGAGAGAGAGACAGAGACTTGTCTGAAGTTACCCAGCCGGCTTTTGTGCCTAAGGTAGGACTAGGACTCCTGGTGATTGGCCCAAAGTCAGCTCATCCAAGAAGCTTCTTCAGCTCTGACTTGGATGGTGGGGAATGGAAGGGTTTCTATTCCTTGCAGGCAGCTGATGATTTGCATTTTTTTAGAAAGTCGTTGAGGCCACTTGGAGGTTTGTCTGTGTCCTCAGGGTCACTTGAGTGGTGCAAATGGTTCCTGTAGTCTGCAATATGTGAGCCGCCCTGAGTCCCCCCAGGGAAAAGGGCGGCATACAAATAAAGGGAAAATGAAAAAAAAAATGAAATGAAATATTTTCTTCTGAAAATCCATTCGTAATCCCACACCATCAAAAGGATCTTCGCCCCAAATTATATAGCTGAAGTCTGTAGAGATTCTCAGTCATCCAGGTCATGGTTGCCCCAAAGGTGCTTTTTTTTTTTAACAGGCAACTGGCCTTTTTTTTTTTTTTTTTGAAGATGTTTTACTTCTCAATCCAAGAAGTTTCTTCAGCTCTGACTGGATAGTGGGGAAGGGAAGGATTTATATTCTTTGCAAACAGCTGGTCATTTGCATCCTTTTTGAGGGTCACTGAGGCCACTTTGAGGTTTATCTGTGACCTCAGAGTCACCTGAGTGGTGCAAATGGTTCCTGTAGTCTGCAATTTTTCTTTTGGAAATCCATTCCTCATCCCACACCATTCAAAGGCTCTTCATCCCAAAGGGCATAGCTACTTGGAGGTTTTAAAACCAGGCTAGTAAGTAACGCAAGCAGACCGTATTTACAGATGTACACGTTTCTTTCTCTCTGTTTCTCTTTTTTCCTTTTTTTCCCAGACGGCGTTGTCACCGTACATCAAGCCTTTTGTCAAAGGCAAAACACTGCTTTGTTCCAATGCTGTCTTCACTTTCTTACTGATGAATTAATGAGGACGTTTTTCTTTTTTTATCCTCCTCAGCTGTAAGACAGCAGATCACAGGGGAGAAGTTAAGAGAGGGAGAGACAGAGAGAGACAGAAAGAGAGACACACACAGAGAGAAGGAAGAATTGAAATGAAACAGGTTCTGCCACTTTCAAAGCAAACTCAGAGGAGGAAGAAACAAAAAAGCTACGATTGTAGCCACAAACCAGGATTTGTAGTCTTGGTTTAAAATGCTGGTTAATATGAGCAAAAGGACAGCCAGCTGGAAGACAGACTGGGATTCCTCAGTCACTTGAAGGCTTCCCTAGTTGGCTAGTTAAACAACAACTTTCCTTTTTTCCTCTATTTCCGGCAATCAAAATCTGTTTATTTTTCAAATCGCAGGAAAAAAAAAACTTGTCAATTCTACCCCTCCCAAACAGCTGGAAAAGAAACTCAAGGCAGGGAGAGATCAGGATGATGGGAAATGGGTTCCCTGCCACCAAAAGTTTCCTTCTCTCCCCCCCCCCCCCTCTTCTTTTTCTTGGCTGAATGGGCAGCTGCTTTCTGAAAAGAATTCAGCACCTGGTCCTTTTCTGAATGGGGTGGAAACAGGCTTTCTTCCCCCTCGGATAAAAAAAAAAAACTAGAATTTGCAGAGAAACGTCTAGGCTTGCCCTCTTTAAAACTGGTATTCTCCAAACCAGGGGTTTAAAGATGCTGAGCTTGCCAGCTGGAAAGGATTTGAGGCCCGAGCATCACATGATGGAGCGAGCACCCGTTCTTTGCTCCAGCTCCTGCCCACCTAGCAGTGCAAAAGCATATGCAAATGCGAGTAGATGAATAGGCACCACTTCGGTGGGAAAGTAATAGCACTCTGTGCACCTCAGTGTATAGACATGTTGGCCATGTGACCCCAGAAGTGTCTTCGGACAGCACTGGCTCCCTTGGCTAAGAAATGAAGATTAGCGCCATAGCCTAGAGCAGTGATGGCTAACCTTTTTGCCATCACGTGCCAAAAACAGGGGGAGCGCAGCGCAGGCTTTTGGCTCGATTTTGGCCTGCTTTTGGCCCGCAATGGACCTATTTGTTGCCTTCCCCAGGCTACAGAGGCTTTCTAGGAGCCCGGGGATGGCAAAAATGCCCCCCCATCCTCTCCCTGGAAACTTCAGGAACTTCCCGAACTTCCGGATTGCCCGTAGGGCCGTTTTTCAGCCTCTGGAGGGATAAAAACGCCCCAATGCGTAAACCAGAAGTCTGTTACCGAACTTCCGGTTTGCATGTTGGATTGTTTGTTCACCCTCCGGAGGCATCAGGAAGCCTCCAGAGAGCGAAAAACGGCCGAAAATGAAGGCCGAAGTCAGCTGGCCCCTGAGTGCATGTGCGCTGGAGCTGACAGGGTAACGCCTCGCGTGCCCTAACAAATGGCTCCACATGCCCCCTGTGGCACGCATGCCACAGGTTTGCCATCACGGGCCTAGAGTCAGTCATAACTGGACAAGGGAAACTTTTACCTTTCCTTTTACAATCTGGCCAGCCCCAATGTTGGAAATCAATATCTGGACAGCTCTGAACGATCTCCTTTGCTGGATTTCAAACAATATTACCCTGGCTAAATCAAATCTTCTCACCCGTTACGAGAGCTGATAGATTTAATTCCTGCCCGTTTATTTCCATTAATCTACTGACACTGCAATTCAAAAAGGAAAAAGAAAAGCCCTTTTCCTCAATTTCCTTCTATTTCTCAGTCCAAACCATCCATCAAGATACATTTTTCCCCCTTAAAAGAGACATCAGAAAGATTTAGCAGTTGAGCCACCAACCTTCAAAGACTTCGGATATCATATTTCTCATCGACAAATATTGGAAGAACAGAAGACACACGCCATTGCATTTTACTATTCACTTCAGCATGTCATAAATCTGTTCCCAATACGTAAATCAATAATTTGCTGGAGCAGCCTTGTCCCTGTCAGTGAATTACTTAGTTTTCTGGCAACCCGAGAGAGAGAGAAAAGATGTTTAAACCTCTTTAGTGCATTATAAAAACCAGGAACTATCGACTCTGCAAAGGACAGGCTGCAAAATCTCACAGCTGCAACAGAATGTGGAATACACTTTTTCTCCTCAATTGTATACCTCAATTGTCTTCAGGAAGCATCTGGTTCCTAAAACTACAGTGCGGGGACTTTCCATTAAGTGAGTAGAATCAATAAATAAAAGTCCTGCATAAAATGCCCCCCCCCCTTAACATATAAATTGTAGTGGGGAAAAACAAAACGAAGCAAAACTAGCACCTACCAGTAAATATTAATTTCTTCAGAAATTCCAAATATGGAAGCCTTTGCTTTGAAAATGCCTCCACATTTCTAATTATCTTCTTTGGTTTTGTAGAAGTAAATTGTACTCCAATACGAACTAAAGGGTTAAATGATATGTGCAATCTGCATAATGTTGGAAGCATAGTATGTGCATGTTGAAAGTACTGCATAAGAATTCCCTAACTTATCCGGTAGAATGTTACTAGCCAAGTTTTCAAAGACGCACTTCTCTCAAACAGTCATTCCACCTCCTCCTCCGAATCAAAAACACTTCTATAATTTTCACAATTATCCTGACACTGTGCTTTCCTAGTTGTTTTTAGGAGTCATACATTTTCTTCCCTGTTTTAAAGGTAAAGGTTCCCTCACACATATCTGCTAGTCGTTCCTGACTCAAGGGGGCAGTGCTCATCTCCATTTCAAAGCCAAAGAGCCAGCGCTGGCCGAAGATGTCTCCTCTCCGTGGTCATGTGGCCGGCACGACTAAATGGCAAAGGCGCATGGAACACTGTTACCTTCCCACCAAAAGTGGCTCCTATTTTTCTACTTGCATTTTTTACATGCTTTCGAACTGCTAGGTTGGCAGAAGCTGGGACAAGCTCACTCCGTTATGCAGCTCTAAGGATTCGAACCGCCGAACTGCCGACTTTTCTGATGAACAAGCTCAGCATCTTATCCACTGAGCCACTGTGTCCCTTTCATCCTTGTCGTCTTCAAAAACAGATTAAAAACAGGAGCCGCTTGAACAGGGTTGATCAATATCCCTGTTTAAAAATCAAAAGCTCCCTCCTCCTCAACAATTTTACTTGGCTTATGGATTTCTTAAGATTTATCTGCTATTTGGGCTGCACACCACACACTCTTCCGATTTCTCTGTCCAACTCACCACTTAGAGACTGTACTGGTTAGCCTCAAGTCATCTGTGGCTGGGCATCAGGTTGACCCCAAATCCCTCAAATTTAATCTAATGCTTGTAAATCAAGGCTCTTTACAATAGATTAGATAGATGATAGACAGACAGACAGACAGACAGATAGATGATAGATAGATAGATAGATAGATAGATAGATAGATAGATAGATAGATAGATAGATAGATAGATAGATGGGACGCGGTAGCTCAGTGACTAAGACACTGAGCTTGTTGATCATGAAGGTTGGCAGCTTGGCGGTTTGAATCCCTAGCGCCGCGTAACGGAGTGAGCTCCCGTGACTTCTCCCAGTTTCTGCCAACCTAGCAGTTCGAAAGCAGGTAAAAAAGGCAAGTAGAAAAATAGGGACCACCTTTGGTGAGAAGGTAACAGCGTTCTATTTAGCTTCAGCGTTTAGTCATGCTGGACACATGACCACGGAGACGTCTTCAGACAGCGCTGACTCTTTGGCTTTGAACACCGCCCCCTAGAGTCAGGAACGACTAGCACATATGTGCAAGGGAAACCTTTATACACACACACACACACACACACACACACACACACACACACACGGAAGAAGGGAACCCCACTTTTATCCTACTTAAAGCTTTCTGTTATGGCCTACCAGACTCAGACAGTGAGGAGGTTGGGGAGGAACCTGGGCCAGTCCTGGAGTCTGGGGTAGGCTCTGATGAGGGCTCTGTGTTGGAGGCAGAAGGGGGGCAGAGCCATATGCCAGTTATCAGCTGCCTTTGGAATCAGATATTAGTGAGGCAGACAAAGAGCTGTAACCTGTTCCCAGTGCACACGCAGATTTGCCAAGAGAAGGGAACAGCTAAAGAACAAGGGTCGACTCGGGAGAAAAGCCACAGGTGGATGGTGAACGCCCCTCCCATAGGGAATAAAGAAGAGCAAAAGGGGAGTGGAGTTTGCAGGAGACCATTAGTTCAGGTGAAGATCTGTTCCTGACTTCTTGCCAAGTAATTGCTGCTACAGCGTGGAGTTTGGAAGATATCGGCCTGGCAGCTCTCCAAGCTTGATAAAGGCCTGTAGTTGTGAAATCTCTTGAAAGATGTTTGGCGGGATTTTGCTGGAGAGGAATTCCCTTTCACCTAAATAAAAGGGGTTTTTATTGGGATGAGGAGTTGGCTTCATGCTCTTGGGAAGCCAAGGTCAGAACACTTTCCTTTGAATCTTCTTCTCGCCTATTTCCTTTACTTGCTTCCTCTAAAAAATGCAACCCTTTTGTGTTAGGAGCACAAAAGGTTAATTATGCTGCTGTTGTCAGATCAAGGGAGAAGCTGCCAGAAGGGACTGCCACACCCCCCATGTTAGCAGCTGTTGACCCAAATATAACATGGCCAGGGGAAAGAGAAAAAGAAAATCACACCACACAATTGCACCTAGTTCTCTAGAAATGCAGCTTGCTCCTGAAATTAGGAAATTACTGGGTTGGGATGGCAGGTTGGAAGCCTTCCTGGATTCCGGCAGATTCTACCTGTCTGCAGGTAGAATCTGCCAGAATCTACCTGCCCTTCTCCACCTCTCCCTCTCCAAACCACAGTCTCTGTGTGGGAGGTGGATTCAGTGACTGCAAGGCAAGCCCAGCAGATCGCTTGGATAAGGGTTACTGAGCATTATGGTATTATGAGCAGCCTGCACAAGGGATTAAAAATGTACAAGCACAGATTTGCTTTGGGGGAGTAGGGAGAAGTCCCCTTCCAGGTTTGTGGCTTCTTCAGAAGGAGCATTCACACGCCCCGTGTTCTTTACATTGCAAGGAAGCCAAAATGTGGTTTCGTTTGGCTCCTGGTTTAGTTTAGTTTAGGTTAGGTTAGGTTTTTGTTTGTTTGTTTGTTTGTTTTTTGTGGTGAAAAGCCCATCACTGTAGCTAGGTCAAATCACGGAGGCTTCATTAATGGGTGAATGGAACTTGGATCCTCTCCCGATTCGCCTTACGGTTGGTTACAAGATCAGAAAACAAATCTGCCCTTGGCAGCCTCGCAACGCTTGGCAAATCAGCCGGAGTCACTTTTTGCTTAACTTTCTGTATTTGTCCGGTCCGCAGCTCACCGACAGAAGTCTGGTTTGTGGTTTAAGACAGGGGTCTCCAACCTTGGCAAATTTAAAAGCTTGTAGACTCCAACTCCCGGAGTTCCTCAGCCAGCTTTGCTGAAGCCCACAAGCCGTAAAGGTTGCCAAGGTTGGTGACCCTGGTTTCAGAAAGAATTTTTAGTGCAAATCCCGCCCACGCAAAGGTTTGGCTATGCACCTATCTGCAAACCTGTTTACCTATTTTTGAAAATTCTCATTTGCAGGTAGAAAAACTGTTTTGTTTTTTAAATGTGAACTTGAAAGCCACTGCAGGAAAAGCAGCGTTGGTTCGGCAAACCATCCAGGTTGGCAGAAACATTTCTGGCGTTCTTATCATTAATTACACAGACTTCACTGTTTTGCAACCGTTGCGTATACTTTTGTAAGTAGCCACAACACAAACTGCGGTTAAACATTTTTTTTCCTCCCTTCCTGTTCATTTTTTTCTTTCGACTTACTCACGGTCTAGTACCTAGCCCCAGCATTGAGACGTAGAATAATTTTGCACAGCACGTTAAACACCCAAGGTCAGGCTTGACACAAAAGCCAACCTGGATATGATTTGGTTGATTTTTTGGCTTAGAACAAGGCGTATCACAATCAAGGTGGCTTATTAAAACATAGGTTTCAGCTCAACTAATTGTGCAAGCTCATTCATAGCTTATTCAAGAAAGCACCGTCAAATGACAATAGGGCTTAGCCGCGTATGAACCTGGTAGGGCACGCCTAATAATTTAAAAGCATCGACACCACCAATATCAATCAACAACAACCAACAGCAATCAATGAAAGGTTTGACTCATCCAACGGCAATCAAGGAAAATATCGCAAAAGAAACTGATGTTCTACTGCCAGGAAAGAGCGTTTCTGTAGCTTAACCAAGGTGCTCTGCCTATTACGTACAGGTTTCTTCAACAGCTACAGTTTTAAAAAAAATAACAAAGGTTATTTGCAGAATAATATGTAAAAGCAGAAGTACTGCCTGCCTGCCGTTTCAGCAGCCGCTGCCAATTGCAAATGCCTCCAGGTTGCTCTAAAAATAGCTCTGGGCATTGGCAACCATTAAAACACCAGATCACAGGAGAAAAGAGTTAAGAACGTTTTTGTTGAGGGATCTGCCTCTTGCTTTCACAGGAGGAGATCAAAAGCTCAGTCCTGGGAAAGTGACATGACCTGCAAAAGGTTTTCACATGCACCTTGATTCTCCAGAACAAATCAGCGTTCAACCCGAATTTCCAGCCATGCGTTGCCCACCCTCTCCCTTTCCATCTTGCTTATTTGTTTATTTAGAAAACAAGCTGATAATCTGGCATTAACAAGGTATTTATTTATCCCAGTCCTGTGTTAGACAGGAATGGCGATGTCAAGCAGCAAAGGAAGTGCGGAATGGACTGTCCAAACTCCTTTCATGAACATCACTGCAATTCCTGAAGAGGCGATGGCAAGAGCAAGTTCTCCCCAAGCCCCGATCATGGTGATAATTAAATTCATTAAAAATGTTTTCCCTGTGCCCCCAGAATCGAGATTTCTAATGTTGGATTTTCCCCCTTACCAGAGGGAACCCTCTTGTGGAGTACTGTGAAGCCATTACCACGGCAACTCCACTGCGCTGTACAGTCATTTTATGGCAGTACAGTAGAAACCATTTTAAGACATAACAGGCTGTATCTTAACAGAACACACATACCCCGAGGGGTGTTAGGGGTATCCTACCCCCACAATAATTCTTTCCAGAGAGTAAGTCATCTGTGTACTGAGTTAGGTTGAAATTGCTCGAAGTGTTCCAGACTTATGCTGGACGCTGATCTTGTCGATCAGAAAGGTTGACAGTTAGGCGGTTCGAATCCCTAGCGCTGCGTAACGGAGTGAGCTCCTGTGACTTGTCCCGGCTTCTCCAAACCTAGCAGTTCGAAAGCATGTAAAAAAATGCAAGTAGAAAAATAGGAACCACCTTTGGTGGGAAGGTAACAGCGTTCCGTGCACCTTCGGCATTGAGTCATGCCAGCCACATGTCCACGGAGACGTCTTCAGACAGCGCTGGCCCTTCGGCTTTGAAACAGAGATGAGCACCGCCCCCTAGTGTTGGAAATGACTAGCATGTATGTGCGAGGGGAATCTTTACCTTTACGTTTAAAGGTTTCAGATTTTAATCATTGTTCTTTTCCCCCCCACCAAGCTGCAAAAGAGAGATGTCAGTTTTATTTCTATATTTAGCCTTCAAATTCATCAGTATAGAAACTTCCCAAATTTTCAAAGAACGGTTTTAACAGCCTCGCTCTAGGTCAAAGCAACGTCTAACCCGAAATGCAACAGCCATCTTCGTGAGACCCCCAAAGTTGTTTCTTTTTTAAAAAATTATTATTATTATTTTAATGAATCGTCTCAGAGCTCTGCGATCCCAACCATTTTAATGGATTTCACATCCTTTATTTAATTTTACAAATCTTGACAGAAATGCCAGGAAACTTGCAATGCTATAATTATATTTCTTCCAATGGTTGTAAGTTATTAACAAGGCTGTCAAAACACCATAATTATTTTATACCAAGTTTGACTGATTCCATAAGCTGCCTCTTTTTAACTGTACAACATCCATCCTTCCTCGCTTCCTCCTTCAATTAACAGTGGCTGTGGGCACACATAAGATCTGGCGGCTATTTAGAGGAAACACTGCCTCCTTGTTTGAAAATAACATCGAAACTGTATCATGCAATCTAGGGAACAAGATCAGATTAACAGAATAACAGAGTTATTGGAAGGGACCTTGTAGGTCATCTAGTCCCTCCCCCTGCCCAAGGAGGAGACCCTACTCCATTTCTGACAGATCACAGTCCAGTCTCTTCTTGAAAACCTCCAGTGATGAAGCTTCCACAACTTCTGAAGGAAACTTCTGTTCCATCGGCTGATGGTTCTCACTGTCAGAAAATGCCTCCTTATTTCTAGGTTGAATCTCTCCTTGTTCAGTTTCCATCCATTATTCCTTGTTTGGCTTTCAGGTGCTTTGGAAAATAGCTTGACCCCCTCCACTTTGTGGCAGCCCCTCAAATATTGGAAGACTGCTCTCCTGTCTCCCTTGGTCCTTCTCTTCAGTAGTCTAGCCATGCCCAGTTCCTGCAACCGTTCATCGTATGCTTTAGTCTCCAGGCCTTTGATCATCTTAGATAAATACTTAGATAATTAACAGTGTTGGAAGATACCTTGTAGGTCATCTAGTCCAACCCCCCACCCAAGCAGGAGACCCTACACCAATTCTGATGGATGGCAGTCCAGTCTCTTCTTCAAAGCCTCCAGTGATGAAGCTGCCACAATGTCTAAAGGCAACTTCTGTCCCACTGTTTGATTGAGTCACATTAGTGATTAGATTGCATTAGTCACTGCAAATAGCCCTCAACTTATAACCACCACTGAGCCCAAATCTTTGCTGCTAAGTGAGACATTTGTTAAGCGAGTTTTGCCCCACTTTACGAACTTACTTGCTGCAGTCTTTAAATGAATCACTGAAGTTAAATCAATAACACGGTTGTTAAGAGAATTTGGCTTCACAATTGAATCTGGGACACTGCAAGTGTCATAAATATGAGTTGGCTGACAAGTGACTGAATTTTGAATATGAGACCATGGGGATGCTGCAATGGCTGTGAGAAAAACTGTCGTAAGTCACTGATTTCAGTGCTGTTTTGAATGGTCACTAAATGAACTATTTTTAAGCTGAACTTACCTGTACTACCTGTATGATCAATGATCAAAAACTAAATGATCCAGTTTTAGCTTCCTACTAAATGAAACTGCAGGGAGCCTCGGTGGCTCAGAGGCTAAGACGCTGAGCTTGTTGATCAGGAAGGTCGGCAGTTCGCCGGTTCGAATCCCTAGCGCCACATAACAAAGTGAGCTCCTGTTACTTGTTCCAGCTTCTGCCAACCTAGCAGTTCGAAAGCACATAAAAATGCAAGTAAAAAAATAGGAACCACCTTTGGTGGGAAGGGAATAGTGTTTCGTGCGCCTTTGGCGTTTAGTCATGCCGGCCACATGACCATGGAGACGTCTTTGGACAGCACTGGCTCTTTGGCTTTGAAATGGAGATGAGCAACACCCCCTAGAGTCGGGAACGACTAGCACATATGTGCACACGGAACCTTTACCTTTACCTAAATGAAGCTGCAAGGATAAAAAAAAATACACAAACAACAACTGGGTAATAAGTATCCCCCCCCCCTTTAAACTCTCCAACATATGAATGCAATAAGAAGCAATGTGTCTGTTTTCTATTAAAGTATCCAGTGACAAGAATCAAGTCAACAAAAGCAATTGTGAACAATGGCCATTTTTAGAAACCAGGGTGGGAGTGAGATTATCCGATATAAATGATCTCATATCTCTCAAAGTTCAATAATCGATGAGTGTTAATAGGCATTGGAAACAGGGAACTGTTGCTAAAAAACAAAAAACCCATAAATAACAATCAAGTAAAATAGAAGAGAATATTTGTAGCTCAGGAATGAACTGTGGGGTCTTTAGTGTTCTCTGAGCTGAGTTGCTTTGTTGCAGACATTTCATTACCCAACTAGGTAACATTATCAAGGCATGATGTTACTGATATTACCTAGTTGTGTAATGAATCGTCTGCAAGAAAACAACCACATTCAGAGAGCATCAAGAACTCCACTCCTTAGTCCAATTACTCCCTCCAATCCTTGTGGGGGGTTTTTTGCAACAGCTTGCTAGATGGCATATTCTCAATAACTAAATTAAAAATCCTGCAGGCTTTTTTTCACAGGCTTTTCAGCTGGGAACTAACAGGACTGCCTTGCTGTAAAAAGTCCATCTGCAAACTCATCTCTCCGTGTGAAATACCACTCCATAAAATTCACGTACTGTAGGATAAAAAATTCAGTTATAATTAAATAGAATAGAATAGAATGACAGAGTTGGAAGGGAGCTCGGAGGTCTTCTAGTCCAACCCCCTGCTTAGGCAGGAAACCCTACCCCACTTCAGACAAATGGTTATCCAACATCCCCTTAAAAACTTCCAGTGTTGGAGCATTCACAACTTCTGGAAGCAAGTTTGAAAAGTGAGCTTATGTCAGTCTCTTATTCCAACAACACTTAACCTCCTCGCCATTCCTGGCTGTCTTTTTTAGATGAGGCAAGGTTGCTAAGTGGGAGACATTAAGCCAGTTACCTCTCCAGGAAAATTCATCATGTCAAAATCCAACAAAACAACAAGAACCCAGCAGAAATATCTGCTTGGCGTGCAGGGCAGTGCATGTTGGGAGCGCAACAGCGGAGTCCCTACGTGCTTATATGGCTTAAGAACCACAGGATTGGCCTCAGAAGCCCAGTTACCCTCGAAAACAGGGCCTATCTCTTCAAAAGAAGGATGGGATCTATCTGCAGAAAATAAGATGTTAGCAGCTAAGCACAACCTCTGAAATCAGAAAGTGATAGAAATAAGAGCAAGATTCTTTTTTTAAAAAATCTTCCTTTGCATTCGCTCTTTAAACACTTCCTGAATAAAGCAATTTGCCTGTCATTGAAAACAGGATGTTCAGTTGGAAGGGCTTTTTAACTCTGATCCAGAAAAAGGCCCCCAAAACATACTTGAGCAGCCATGCTATTCATCCTGGAGAATCAGGCATGAGTGGCAAACGTTTTCTTCTTTTTTATACTTTTTATTTTGTTTATGCAAACATCACATCTTTGCAACACATTACACTTCTTTTACATATCTGTTGTGATTCTTTTATCTGTCCATATAAGTCTTTATTTCACACATCTTTTTTCTTCATTCTATATATAACATTCTATATATTCTATGTATAACAACCTTTATTACAATTGACTCGTCAATTTATTACATTGACTATATTTCCTATTATTTACTTGCTACAATCTATTTTGTATTTCTATCTTTTAATCATTTTCCGGTTTTGTAGCTGCTTTTTAATTTGTTGATCTTTCGTCCTTTTTTTTTTTGCAAACTTCTGTTAGGGTTGAAGGCAGGGGTGAAATGTTACTGGTTCACAACCAGCTGTTCGTCCGAACTGGTAGTAAAAAAAAATACTACTGGTTCAGGTGAACTGATTTTTCCGATGATCAGCTGTGTTGCACAATTTATATTAGCAGGATTTCCTGCTTTCTAGCTCATCTAAATTGCGTGGCACAGCAGATTCCCCCCCTCTCGCTGTTCGATTAACTTTGCAGGCGTGCTCGGTAGCAGGCTCCGCCCACTTGCATGGATGTCATTTTGATGTTCTGTGCATGCGCGGAAGGTCCTGTGCATGCGTTGAGGAGGCGCGTGTTAGCGCACAAGCATCCTCACATTGCTACTAAACCAGTAGCCAAAGGTAACTGGATTTCCTTCACCCCTCGTTTGAAGGCGAAGTCAAAGTCTTGGAATATTGTAGTTTTGGTCATCATTAAAAAAGATGTTGAGACTCTAGAAAGAGTGCAGAGAAAAGCGAGAAAGGTGATGAGGGGACTGGAGGCTAAAACATATGATGGACGGTTGCAGGAACTGGGCATGGCTAGTCTAGTGAAGAGAAGGACCAGGGGAGACAGGATAGCAGTCTTCCAATATTTGAGGGGCTTCCACAGAGTGGAGGGGGGTCAAGCTATTTTCCAAAGCACCCAAGAACGGGACAAAAAGCAACAAGTGAAAAGTAATCAAGGAGGGAAGCAATCAAGAACTATGGGGAAAATTCCTGACAGTGAGAATAATTAGGGTCCAGAAGTGTCCAGCTGTTATGGAGACTCCATTACTGGAGGTTTTTTAAGATGAGATTGGACACTCATGTGTCTGAAATGGTATAGGGCTTCCTGCTTGAACGGGGAGTTGGACTAGAAGACCTCCAAGGTCCCCTTCAACTCTGTTATGTCCCCATTATGTTAGGTGCCAATAGGAAAGTTCTGAGATTCTAAGAGCTTATCCTTAATTCAGAGGGCAGGAGGTGATCTTCAGAACATGACTGAAGAAATAGTAAAACCGAATCTTGCTGCTCCTTTTGTCTTTCAGCCCAAATGCTGCACCATTCCCCGGACCACACAAAACGCAAGTGATTGAGGGCCTTGCATCCTCTTTCTCCAACTCAAAACGCTCTTCAGATGAGTAATCCAGGAGCATCCCGATTCCCCAGTAATGCATCAAACACATCTGAAGGGCGGCAAGCTTGGAAAGGCGGCCTTGAATCCTTCAAGCGTAAACATCCTGAAACCGTCAAACGACGAAGGACTTTGCAAAACTTTGCAGCTAAGAAATCAGCTATCGGCTTCTCATTTCAGCTACGTTTCTGTCAGGATCAAGGGATGCTGCCGCGCTGCTTGCTTGCCAGTTCTTTCAGCAAACCAGCCAAGCAAAGAAACGTGTCCAACTGCACTTTCAGAGCAGCAGCTGACTCAGCTTGGGTGAGTCTATTTCAGGATCTGCGAGAAATGCAATCCTGGTGGATCAAGCTGGCAACGTCCCTGCCCACGGAGAAGGACAAGGGGCAGAATATGGAGGGAACAACGCAGCGCAATGGTAAGGGGAGGGGGGAAGGACATTAGCTATGCTGACGTCCAGCGGGAGACAAACTCTGCATCAAATGGGAGGTAGAACAGGTTCCTGATCAACCTGGCTGACGACTTTGTCATCCAAAAAATAGAGGATGGAACTAGGTAAAGGTAAAAGTGCCCCTTGCACATAGGTGCTAGTCGTTCCCGACTCTAGGGGGCGATGCTCATCTCTGTCTCAAAGCTGAAGAGCCAGTGCTGTCCGAAGACATCTCCATGGTCATGTGGCCGGCATGACTCAACGCCAAAGGGACATGGAACGCTGTTACCTTCCCACCAAAGGTTGTTCCTATTTTTCTACTTGCATTTTTTTACATGCTTTCGAACTGTTAGGTTGGCACAAGCTGGGACAAGTCATGGGAGCTCACTCCGTTATGCAGCGCTAGGGATTTGAACCGCTGAACTCCCGACCTTTCTGATCGACAAACTCAGCATCTTAGCCACTGAGCCACAACGTCCCTTATTGGGCAGCTATACTGAACCTAATTCTTCCTAACAGAAGAAGTGATGGAAGTTGCTGGAAACTTGGGAGGGGGGGGGGGGAGAGAGAGAGAGACTGTGCCATATTGGAATTCCACATAATGCAGACACAAGCAATCGAACACAACCAAACTGGTGTCTAGGTTTTAAAAGAGCTGATTTCAACAAACTTGGGAGAAAGTTTGGGGAAGAGTTCTGTGGATGAAATTCTTAAAGGGGAAAACAACTCAACTAGCTTGAGAAACTCTGAAAAATATGATTTAAAAAGCCCAGTCCTGCGTAATACCACAAATTTTTAATTTGTGCAATCTCTACAAAAGAGGCACCTTATTTTACAGGGCTTCTTACACTTCATTATAATCTTAAAATCACTCCTGTTTGTTGGCTTAACTTCATGCATTAATATCCACTGAGGAGGAGGAGGAGGAGGAGGAGGAGGAGGAGGAGGAGGAGGAGGAGGAGGAGGAGGAGGAGGAGGAGGAGGAGGAGGAGTCCCAAAAGTGTTGATCTGGTCTAATTTCCCAATCAAAACACCTGGCCTTGAACCCTATTTGCCAACACGTCTGGTCTAAACAGAATGCCTTTAGCTTGTCCCAAAGGTGCTTTTTCAAAAGGCAACAAGACTTTGTTTGTCCTTGAAGACATTTCACCTCTCATCCAAGAAGCTTCTCCAGTTCTGCCTGAATGGGGAAGGAGGGGTGGATTTATATTCCTTGCAAGTCATCTTGCCCTTAAGCGCTTAAGTTTTCTGGGCTGTTTTGAGGCTGTTTTCTGGGCTGTTTTGAGGCCGTTTTCTGGGCTGTTTGGAAGCCGTTTTCTGGGCTGTTTTGAAGCCGTTTGAGGCCATTTTCTGGGCTGTTTTGAAGCTGTTTTTTGGGCCAAAAACAGGCCAAAATGGCTTCAAAACAGTCTGAATAACAGCCTCAAAATGCCCCAGAAAATGGTGCCAAAATGGCCCAGAAAATGATCTCAAAACAGCTCTGAAAAACAGCCTCAAAACCGCAGAGAAAACACCCCCCAAATGGCTTCAAAAACGGCCTGAAAAACAGCCGGGTTTTAGCCCTTTTCCAGACCATTTTCCAGCACTCCTGTGCCTGGAAAGGCCAGCTGGCTGACTTGCACATGCACACTGGAAACCAGTAGTGCAGCTGGCAGCGACACACATGCCCATCACGGAGAGGGCTCTGCCTGTCACCTCTGGCACACGGGGCCATAGGTTCAGTGTCACAGATCTAGGGGTCTTATCATCTAGGTTGGGAAGCAAGAACTTTCCAAGGCTTCGTTTAAGGAGCCTTCTTCGAAAGAGCTAAACAGGAGAGACCTCGAATAAACAGGGATTCCTCCAAGAGGACTGATAACCTTCCAGAATCCTGACCGACTCTGGTTGATCGGAGGAGGGAACACAGAAACAAAAGGGAAGGAAAACACAGCCATAAAACCCAGTTCCCAAAAGAAAAAAAAGAAAAAAAAGAAAAAAAGAATTCCATTCTGGTGATGCTTCGCATGACAATGGCTGACGGCTGAAAGAAAAATGTTTTTCCACCCTTGACGTTTTTTTCCAAGCCTTTGGAGATGAAGTGGTGCCATTTTTTTGTTTTTTGTTTTTTTAAAGGAGTGAAAATACATTTCATGCTAATGGATTGTCTGCCTGCTTTTGACTAGATTACATGGTTTTCAAGGAAGCCGGTCAGGGCAGGCAAATAAATCTATATTAATGAACATCCCACATGAAATAGTTTGAAAATCCAGATTTGGGTTGGGGAGAGGGCAAAAAAGAAAGGGGTTTTTTTTTGGGGGGGGGGGAGGTTAATGTAACCATTAGGTTACCAGTTGGACGCGGTGGCTCAGTGGCTAAGACGCTGAGCTTGTTGATCACAATGGTCGGCAGTTCGAATCCCTAGCGCTGCGTAACGGAGTGAGCTCCCGTGACTTGTCCTAGCTTCTGCCAACCTAGCAGTTTAAAACGTAAAAATGCAAATAGAAAAATAGAGACCGCCTTTGGTGGGAAGGTAACAGCGTTCCGTGCGCCTTCGGCATTGAGTCATGCCGGCCACATGACCATGGAGACGTCTTCGGACAGCGCTGGCTCATCAGCTTTAAAACGGAGATGAGCACTGCCCCCTAGAGTCGGAAACGACTAGCACACATGTGCAAGGGAAACCTTTACCTTTAATGTAACCATCTCAGTTTCTCAACCTTAGCAACTCTAAGATGCGTGGACTTCACCACCGTGAAGGAGGCTGTGAAATCGGCCGTGACTCACTTAATAGCCACTTTGCCTAGCGATGGAAAATCGGACCCTAAGTTTGGTCGTAAGTCAAGGACTATCTGTGATTCAGAACCAGGTTAAGAAAATTCACCGCTTCCCTCTGCAAGTTTACATTTCTCTTTTTTTTTAAAAAAAAATCCCCAATGCTACTTTTTGTGTTTGTTTTGCTGCCTTCAAACTCCTGGCAACTGTGTGGACATGTCTACGCAGTTTCCTTGGCAAGATTTTTCAGAAGCAGTTTGAAATTCATCAGCCTTCTTCCTAGGGCCAAGAGAGAAGGACAGGCCCAAAGTCACTCAAGCAACTTCTGTGTCTAAGGCAGGACTACAATTCACAGACTCCTGGTCTCAGGGCTGGTGCCTGTAACCTCCACACCAAACTGTCTCTCTGGAATATCATCACTTCTGGGTAAACATAACATCTGTGAACTTCTAACAAAATGAAATAAATGGTGAAAAGAGTGAGGTTCTACATTTAGGCAAGAAAAACAAAAGGCACAGGTACAGTATAGGTGGTACCTTGCTCAATCGTAGTAACTGTGAGAGGGATCTTGGAGTCCTAGTGGACAACGATTTAAATAGGAGCCAGCCGTGTGCAGCAGCTGCCAAAAAAGCCAACACAGTTCTAGGCTGCATCAACGGAGGGATAGAATCAAGATCACATGAAGTGTTAATACCACTTTAAGGTAAGGCCACACTTGGAATACTGCATTCAGTTTTGGTCGTCACGATCTAAAAAAGATGTGGAGACTCTAGAAAGAGGGCAGAGAAGAGCAACAAAGATGATTAGGGGACTAGAGGCTAAAATATATGAAGAACGGTTGCAGGAACTGGGTAGGTCCAATCTTATGAAAAGAAGGACAAGGGGTGACACGATAGCAGTCTTCCAATATCTCAGGGGTTGCCACAAAGAAGAGGGAGTCAAGCTATTCTCCAAAGCACCTGAGGGTAGAACAAGAAGCAATGGGTGGAAACTAATCAAGGACAGAAACAACCTAGAACTAAGGATAAATTTCCTGACAGAACAATTAATCAGTGGAGCGACTTGCCACCAGAAGTTGTGAATTCTCTAACACTGGAAGTTTTTAGGAAGAGATTGGACAACCATTTGTCTGAACTGGTATAGGGTTTCCTGCCTGAGCAAGGGGTTGGATTAGAATATCTCCAAGGTTCCTTCCAACTCTGCTATTCTATTCTATTCTATTCTAAACACCTTGAGATGATGGCTAGGTATTCCCAGCTAGCTTGCCCTAGAATGATCTGTCATTAAAAGTAGACAATAGTAATCTGGATGGAGCAATATTCTTGCATGTAGCTATGTATTCAATTACTGTTAATAACTACTGGCTGTGGGGAAGTTTGTAAAGCTGTGTGGCAGGTCCCACACAACTGCCAAATTAGATGTGTTGCCAGCAGTTCCTTGCCAAGTTCAAAGGGAAGGGCTGCTCCGGGGAAGGTTCTCCACCTTCTAATGAACCAAAAAGCTGTTTATTGAGGGGAGGGAAATGAACAAGGCCTTCTGTCTATTAGCAAACTTCCCCTGATCTCCAGTTTATGCACTGGATAGACAGAGAAGTTATCATTTTAGAATAACAGAGTTGGAAGGGACCTTGGAGGTCTTCTAGTCCAACCCCCTGTTTAGGCAGGAAACCCTACACCACTTCAGACACATGGTTATCCAATCTCTTCTTTAAAACTTCCAGTGTTGGAACTCCCATAATGTCTGGAGGCAAGTTGTTCTGGAAGAGATTGGATAATCATGTGTCTGAAGTGGTGTAGGATTTCCTGCCTAAGCAGGAGGTTGGACTAGAAGACCTCCAAGGTCCCTTCCAACTCTGTTGTTCTATTCTATTTCATTCTCTCCCCATAAGACAGAAACCAATTGCAGCTCAATGCTCCCAGCTCTTTTTAAATGCTTAAGCTGCTAAATTCTAATACCTGATTTGCCATTAAGGTTAGTCAGCAGTGAGCCTAAGGAGGCCACCTGTATTGCGTTAGCAAAGACAACTGCTCAATTATGGTATTTCTGAATAGAAAACTCGGACCAAATGTAGAATTTACTCACAAAAGGAACTGCATGGCCCTTCCTGCCAACTGAATAACCTCTTGAGGAGTTTTCCCCTGCAAAACTTTCTTCCTGTACAGTTCTTCAGAAACAGGGTTTGTTCAGTTTCTCAGCTTTCTCTGTCTCTCTCTCTCTCTGTGTCTCTGTCTCTGTCTCTCTCTTTCAAGGAGAAACTCCAACAAACTCTAAGTTAATGCCCTTTTTCTGGGTAGATAATTACTTCCATAATGTGAATCGATGATTGATGTAAGCCTGGTTCGGATCTTGCTGTTTGCTTCTCTTAAAAAGAAAAGAAAAGAAAAAGCAATGAACATAAGAAGACAGCTTTTAAATTTGAACTTGTGAAATGGAGACGCCGATTGATTGCGGCCGAATTCACAATCATGCAAAGTCGCAGACAACTAGTTTTACAACCCTCTGGTGAATTTATACAGCTGTCCAGACAGTGTGCTTCAAAGCACAACCTTAGCATAGCGTGTTTGACAGAGCACTGGAGCAGGGGTCTCCAACTTTGGCAGCTTTAAGCCTGGCGGACTTCAACTCCCAGAATTCCCCAGCCACCAAAGCTGGCCTGGAAATTCTGGGAGTTGAAGTCCACCAGGCTTAAAGTTGCCAAGGTTGGAGACCCCTGCACTGGAGGACTTATAACTGAGGGTCGGGCTTTCCGTCCACATGTATGTAATTTCCCCAATCTTAAGGGAGTTGCTAAATAACTAATCAACGACACGCTTGCTTGCCAAATGCAGAGCCCCGGATCTTTCTGAAGGCCCAATTTTGCCCAGATCAATACTAAGCGAAAAGGCCTGACCACAAGAACCCGTGTTCTTGCAAACAACACGAAGCTACCGTGGTTAAGTTTTAACAGGAAGAGGGAAATCCCCGAGCAACAAGATAAGTAAAATACAACTTCCCAATTTCATCACCGCAACGTTTCCTTTTAATGCAGAGAGAGATGGTGGTTTGGAAATTCTGCAAGGGGGAAAAACAAAAAACAAAAGTCCCACAGACTAGCTTCCCCCCACCACCACCATCAATTTTTCTTAATGCCTGATTCTTATAGAACCAAGTTTTTCAGTTATGTTTATGGATGCAACGGATGCAATGCAACGAGATTGAGAACAGAAATGCCCATTGCACAACCCTTTGGCCTGTCCAGCCACAGCAGGGATGACAAATCTTTTGGGCACCAAGTGCCCAAACCGGAAAGCATGTGCATGCACATGCATGTGTGCGCGCATGTGCGCTGGAGTGCCAAAAACTTGAAGCCCAGCTGGCTAGCACGTGCATGACTGTTTTGGGGGCATTTTCAGGCCATTTTGGGCCCAAAAGCCAACCTGAAACCAGCCCAAAAAACCCACGAATTCCACTGGCACACTAGGATGATACAGCTATCCAAATTGAGGGACTGAATCAAAACTGGGATTGCCTGGCTTAAACATCTTGTCGGGCTTAGTCTAATCAAAGAGCGGATGAAGTCAACCCAGTCTGGATGCTAGTTCCCCCACTATGGAGAATAATGCCATAGGCTTAAAACCACCAAGAAACCACATCCAGTCGTAACTTTCATTTTTGTCCAACAAAATTAACTGTGAAGTAAAGTTCTCACCCATCAATACAATGCAAAACCTGGTTTTTATTTTTGAAGATCCAGCAGCTGTTCTTCCTAAGTGAAAATAATTTATAGCTTAACACCCCCTTGCTTTGCTTGGAAAAGTGCACACCTGTCCAGAAAGACGTTATCTGGATGCTGGAGGATCCAGGATGATCTCAAGAAGCTAAGCAGGGCCAGGTCTGGTTTGGCAAGTCTAAAGACTGAATTGGGAAGATAAACATCTTAAGAAAATGGGGGAAACCCAGCCAACTTTGCACTCTTTAGTTCCAGAAGTGTACAGATGCTGTCATAAATTCATCAGCTTAAAGATTCATCTTAACTCAGAATGGTCACAAGTATTCCAACAAGACAGAAGAATTTAAGGAGGCAAGCTTACTCCTTGTTCTCTATTTTTTTAGGGCTTTGAACATAGAGAACATGTTGTTGTTAGTTGTGAAGTCGTGTCTGACCCATCATGACTTCATGGACAATGTTCCTCCAGACCTTCCTATCCTCTACCACCCTCTGGAGTCTATTTAAGCTCACACCGACTGCTTTAGTGACTCCATCCAGCCACCTACTTCTCTGCCGTCCCCTTCTTCTTTTGCCCTCCATCATTCCCAGCATGAGACTCTTCTCCAGGGAGTCCTTCCTTCTCATTAGGTGGCCAAAGTCTTTGAGTTCCCACTTCAGGATCTGACCTTCTAAAGAGCAGTCAGGGTTGGTCTCCTCTAGGATTGACCGGTTTGATCACCTTGTACTCCAAGGGACTCGCAGGAGTCTTCTCCAGCACCAGAGTTCAAAGGCCTCCATTCTTTGGTGCTCAGTCTTCCTTATGGTCCAACTTTCACAGACGTACAGACTAGATGCACTTTTGTTGGCAGGGTGATGTCTCCGCTTTTTAGTAGGCTGTCTAGCAAGCATCTTCTAATTTCTTGGCAGTCCACATCTGCAGTGATCTTGGAGCCCGGGAAAATAAAATCTGTCACTACCTCCATTTCTTCTCCATCTATTTCCCAGGAATTGACGGGGGGGGGGAGGGGAGAGATAATAATGAAGGAGGAGGAGGAGGATTTGAGCTCCTGCTTGTTTGAGAGATTCTGGCCCTGGTAATCCCCTCCACTTCTGGCTAATATCAGACCCTCCTCTGGCATTTCTCCATGAACAACAAGAGAAACCACACACCTTGATGTGAAGAAAGAAAGGACCCCCCATGTCAGCCTTTGTCTTGGAATTCCCACCTTGTTTTTGGCCCCGAACGTGTGAAAAGAACACACCTACCCAAACACACACTTGTGCCAACACAGCAGCCTTCTGGAACAGGCAACCCAGCTCTGGCCCTTGAAAGAAAACGAATGGACCCTGAGTAAGTTGTTTGTTGCCATGAGTCAACTTTTGTGTATTAATGAAGAAGAGTTCTGGGCAGCTGCCACCATCCCATAAGCAGGACGATTTGTTTTAAAGATCCTGCGGGGCACCTGGCCTAGTTCCTGATCAGAAGTCGTTGCTTCTACACGGATCCCAACACTCTAAGCGGTGGGTCATGTGCATAGCTGCAAAAATAGCTCCATCAAGGTAATCTATAAATGGACGATTGAGAGAACTGGGTATGTCTAGTAGTCTAATGAAGAGCTGGGAGGGGGGGGGGACATGACAGGAGCCTTCCAATATTTGAGGGGCTGCCACAAAGAAGAGTGGGGTCAACCTATTCTCCGAAGCCCCTGAAAGGCAGTACTGGGTGGGAGATCATTAACGAGAGATTTGCACTTAGAACTAAAAGATTTCCTGATAATGAGAACAATCCATCAGTGGAACCCCCAGAAACCGTGACTGCTCCATCACTTGAGGTTTTTAAGAAGACATTTCTCCAGAATGGGAGGAAGAAACGTTTTTTCCCAATCTTTCAAACGGGAAGGCTATAAAGTCAGGGCTATAGTTGGGCAATAGGAAATCATGACTGATAGCTGTCTCCCTTTTGCTCTGTGCTCCCCACCTTGTCCAGCTTTTCTTATCATAGTCAATACATTCTAGCTGTTTCCTTTTTCACGGTTTGTTTTCCTTGTTGACCCTCTTTTTGTTTCTTTGTCTCTTTTTACTGTTGCAAGCTGCCTGAAGTAGCCGTACTAACAAATAAAAGAATAAATAAATAAAATTAGAGGAATGGTCTACTGTCTTGTCTTGAAAAAGCTCCGATGAAAAAGAATTGCTTTAATACCGGCGGCAAAATTATAACCTTTGTTTTTTGTTCTGCAAAAATGACATTTGGTGGAGTGTAGCTTAAAGTTAAAGTTCCATACAATCATTTCCACATGCCAGTTCAACAAATTCCCAAGTGATGTAAGCCCAGAAGCCTCTCTCTTTTTAATGATCCTTCACCTCCTTTTTGAACTGGTTGATCAAGGTTCAACTATCTGAGAGACTGATAAAATCCATTTCATCCTTCTCTTTTATTGTTCTAACACTCCCAAGTATCACTTCCAGAATCTGCTGGGAAGATAGGTAGACCTACCTATTCATTTCAGTTCCTTATTTATCTGCTCGCTTGCCAGTCCTAATTTTGTTGTGCCTTGTTCCCAGTCAAGTTTCAAGAACGTTGACACAAACTTTTAAAGGAGGAAAATCCTTAAAGAGACTTACTTTAGAGAGGGATTAATTCCATGCCTAGAGAAACACTCTGCAAATATGCTATGGCACCCCAGCAAAGATAGATCTGAAAGTATGACTTGTTTCATGAGAACTTTTCGCTCGATTGTGAACAAAACCCCAGACAATGGGTGAACCTAGCCATCGGATTTGCACTCTGTGGGAATGTCTTAAGAAGGCCAAATGATACACAGAGGTGTAAGCTAATTTAGAAAGAAAACACACATGCTACTTACTCCAGACACTGCAGCTTTTTAAATCTCCCTAGATAAGCAATAGAAGTGATTCATGATATAAATATACACCAAGCCAGCATCTCAAATTCAATCTATTATTGAAGAGTAAAAGCACACGGAATCTTTAGGTATTCTTCACAACAGCAAGAACTCCACATTGTATACATTCACTATTTTCACAATAACACAGTTTTAAGAGAGAATAAAGCTGGGCGCTGTCTGACAATTTGCATCTTGTTTATTGGCAATCAATGAATGAACCCCACTTATTTTCCACTAAAGAATTTGTACAATTCTTTCAAACCACACAGCTTTGTCCAAAATCGGATGCTCTAAGGACCATCGCTCGCTGCAGAAGATACCAAAGCAGCTTTTACAACACGCACCCAACCAAGATAGATCGGACAGCAGAAATGTTATGAATTCTCCCACAACTGTTCTAGAGGCCCATCGGTTTGATTAGCAATCAATTTGAGTGTCTGACTGACAGATCGATAGCAATCATCTTGCAGGAAAATACCAGAGAAAGTAAAGACTGTGAGAACAAGAAGTAGTACAATGACAAACAAGCAACATCAAGGAAATTTTCTTGCTTCTGCTACCACCACAATCAAGACAAGAAATATAAAGATTTCATGGTATCAGTCTTCTGGTTAAGACCAAAACAGTCACAAGAACAGTATTATGGAAAATACTTTCAGGCTTCGCATGGATGCAGTTTCACAGCATGGAAGGAACATCCTTCTTTCCAAACACCCATTGCTTGCAGATTTCAAAAATAACACAGTGGTTTTATTTTTAATCCATGCAAATGAAAGATTGCAGAGCAACAATTTCTCCTTAGGATAAGCGGACTAGTGTTGAGTTTTGCTTACAGCCAAAAAAAAAAAAAAAGTTTGACAAACTATAAAATGAAATGCAGAGGTGAACTCCTACAACTTCAAAGTGAATCTTCCAGGGAAAACCAACAAAGGAAAAACAAATAACATTCATAGTATATTCTAGACAGACCAATTGGCCAACTTTAAAATAATCCTTTATTTGGGCAAGTATTAATCTTATTCCATATCTTTGAAGGATCTCAACCTCAGCATGCGATGATCACCAGATTCTAAGCTGGCCCATTCCAGTTCCAGTTTTATTGACTTATTCCTTTAGAAAAAAACCAATCCAGAATTGAAACATTACCTCTTTTTTGTTTCTTAATGGAAGGGAACGAAATCAGCCCATTGAAAATGAGTAAGATATATAGCAGGATAAAAACAGTTACCAGAAATTCTTACCCATTCAGACTTTCCCATCACATCATGAATAAAAACTGAACAGAAAAACAGAAAACCAACCAAAAAAAAAAAAAAAACCACCCACCCACCCACACACACACAAGCCACACAAAATCCCCTTTTGTCCAAACTCTCTAAAAATATTGTTGCTTGCTCGCTTAACTTTTACATGCCAAAGAAACAAGTCAATACAATACAATAATACCAAGCAAAGCAATTCCTTCCAATTATTCTTCATTTCTCTTCTTTCAAAACCAAAAAGAACATTCAGGTTAACCCAGAAAATCTCTCCAGCCTGATTCACCAGCTGCTTCTCTCAACAGAATTGGGCTGGTTGAGGCAAGGACACACCAGGCACCAAAACTCTGCTCTTCTCGTTGTCCACACCATTTCAACCCAGTTTTCAAACACACTTTTAAAATGGTGGTGCATTTTCTGTAGGGCTGGCGTTGAAAACAAATTCTGCATTCATCTTCCTGCACTCCAGGCAGATTTGCAAGCCCACTACAAAGCTAAACCAACACACAGCTTGCCTCAGTGACCCTCACTGCTTCATGGTTGAAATGGAGAGCAAGGGTCAACTAAGACTTGGCTTACTACATCAGTTCAGAAGAGCACAACTCAGAAGTTACACCCAAGACAGTTGCCAGATACTTAGCATGCTTTGGATCACAGATGGAGACCACCACACACCAAGGCCTGAAGGTCCCACCTTTAATTCATTGAGATGTTGACATCAAGCCCCTCGGAAGTTCAATGAGATTGACCAGCACAAGCAAAGCAGTCCCACAGATGGAGAGACCAATACAGATCAGTTCCCAGGTCTGAAGGTCCACCTTTAATTCATCCAGATGTTTGTTCCAAGCCCTTCAAAAGTTCAATGAGACTGACCAGCAGAAGCAAAGTGGTCCCACAGATGAAGACCAACACAGACCCAGCACTGGAGGTCCACCTTTAAGAGGTTGGCCCCAACCCTATCAGAAGTTCAGTGAGATTGACCAGCACAAGCAAAGTGATACCAAGGAGGGAGACCAACAAAAACCATCTCCCAGGTCTGAAGGTCCACCTTTAATTCATCCAGATGTTTGTTCCAAGCCCCTCAAAAGTTCAAGGAGACTGGCCACCAGACCAAACTCTTCCTCCCATGGTGTTCCTCCTCCCAACCAGGACTACCACGGCCACCCACCCACTCACCCCTGTCCAGGTTAAGACCAGCATCCTTACCTCCAAGGCTTCCATGGTGGTGAAGCTGGCGATGGCAAATCCATCGATTAAATCCTCTTCCTGCGAACTGGATTCCCGCCTCCGCCGCCTCGGAGGTCTGGCATTTCTGCCCGCGGAAGCCTGGCTCTTGGGAAGCAGACCACTCTGGCTGGAATTCTCTTTGCCAGGGCTGGCTTCCCTTTCGGAGGTCGAGGAGGGGCTTTGGTGAAGTCTATCCCTGCCATTGGGGTCTCTGCGCCTCACCCGATCCCTTTGGGACCGGGATTTTCTGCTTTGTCTGATCTTGCCATCCATCTCTAAAGCCAGTTGAAGACCCCTAAAAAAAAATTAATCCCCCACAATTTCGTTTTATTGGGATTTTTTTGTACGATCCACCTTATTTTTCTGGCTCATGAAATCCGGAGGAACCAAGAGGGGATGGGAGGCAGCCAAAGGGGAGGGGGGACCAGAAAGATTAATCCAGCAACCCTGGAAAAGCTAAACAGGGGCGATCCAATCTAAGCCACCCAGGGGGCAATCCACATCCAGAGGCAGGCAAAAACCCGAAGATAAATCCACAGTGACCTTGAGAAACGGCGCCCCCCTCTCTCGTTGGGGGGGAGGTTGTTGGAAAAAGAGAAAAAGACCAGCTAGGGGAGAATATCCAGAGGGGAGAAAAACGGGGAACGACTGCGATGAATCTCAAGTTCTTTCTGGAGAAAGAGGGCGGCGGGGTGGGAGGGCAGGCAGGCAGAGCCAAGCTTCGTGCCCCGTGCCCCGTCCCCAAATCCAAACCAGAGCTCCTCGGGAGGCACAGATCACCCCTTCCAGCTGAGCGAAAGATCCCCCGAAAATCAATCAATCCTCCGCAGATCCAGCCGGGCGAATCCAGACGAGAAGCAGCGGCGGCGACTGAGGAGGAGGAGAGGGGCGTTGGGGCTGCACCAAACTGAAGCACCCCCCCTTTTTTCTCTTCCCCCCCTCTCTCTTTTTCTGTCTCTCTGCACCTACCCCGACTTCCTCGCCCCGCCCCCGGTTCGAATCCGGGGGATACCCGTGCAGGCGAGGGCGCCAAAGGGGGGCGCCGGCCGTTCCGCCGAGGCTGGCGCTGCAACTTTGTTGCGAGGCCAAGCGCGCGTCGGGAAGGAAGGAAGGAAGGCGGAAGGAAAGGAGGGAAGAATGCAAAGAGGAAAGGAAATGGGTCGAGCAGAAAAAGGAGGAAGGAGGGAGAGGAGGAAAGGAAAAAAGAAGGGCGAAGGAAAGCAGGAACGAAGGCAAAGAGGAGAGGAAAGGGAAAGGGAGGAAGGAAGGAAGGGCAGGAGGAAAGGAGGAAGGAAAGGAGGAAAGGAAGACTGAAGGAAAGCAGGAAGGAAGGCAAAGAGAAAAGGGGAAGGGAGGGAGGGAAGAAAGGAGGAAGGAAGGAAAAGCAGAAGGAAAGGAGGAAGGAAAGAAAGGAGGAAAGGAAAGGGAGGATCGGACCGGCCTCTGTCTTGCAGCGAGCTAAGCAGCAGCGGCAGCAGCAGAAGGCAGAGAAAGCCTTCCTCCTCCTCTTCCTCCTCCCTCCCCTCTTCCTCGGGGGCTGTGGGCGAGCGGCTGGGCCCACCGGCCCGCTCGGCCCCTGCCCAACTTTGCCCCCGCCTCGCCCGGCCCGGCGGGCTCCCCTCGCCTGGCAGGAGCCGCCTGCGCCCCCTCGGCCGCCCGTTGCCCGCCTTCCTCCCTCCTCCCCCCTCCCTCCCTCCCTCGCTCGCTCGCTCGCTCGCTCGCGCGCCGCCCACCCCGGCTCGGGGCGCGCTTCAGGAGGGGCCGCGCCGGCTGCGCCTCCCCATTGCCGCCCCCGCCGTCTCAGCCGCTTCTCCTGCTTCTGCTCCCGCTGCCTCTGCCGCCGCCGCCCAGCCCTCCGCTCGGCCGCCCCCCGGTCGCCCTCCTCCTCCTCCTCCTCGCTGGCTCGCTCGCTCGGGGCTTTAGCACCGCCCGGCCGGCTGCGCATGAGCAGGGCCGGCCAGCTGCGCGTCACTCGCTCGCCGCAGCTCCGACCGCCCCCCCCCCTCCCCGCGCGCTCTCTGTCTCTGTATCTCGCGCACGCGCGCGCGCTCAGCCTCGCGCCTTCCCCCAACCACCTGGCGCGCGCTCTTTCTCGCGCTCTCTCTCGCTCTCGCTCTCTCTTGTTCGTCCCCCCCTCCCTTCCTTCGGAGTGCCTCGCGCGCGCCGCCGCGTGACTGGCTGGCGGACGGGCGTCGGTCCCGCCTCCCCCCCGCTCCCCCAATTGGAGGGGTCGGGGGAGAAAAAAGGAGGGAGTCGACCACCCGCCTTGAAGGGGGTCTTTCTCTCTTTCTCTCATAATCTCTGTTTTTCTCCCTTTCTCTCTCTCTCTCTCACTCACTCATTAATTCTCCCTCCCTCTGTCTCTCATTCTCTCCTTTTCTCTCTTTCTCTCTCTCAATAATTCTCTCTCCCTTTCTCTCTCTTATTTTCTCCTTTTCTCCCTTTCTTTTTCTCTCACATTTTCTCATTTTCTCCCTTTCTTTCTCTCTTTCTCTCTCATATTCCCTTTTTCTCCCTTTCTCTCTTTCTCTCACACAATAATTCTCTCCCTCCCTCCCTCTCTTATTCTCTCCTTTTCTTTTTCTCCCTTTCTCACTCACTCACTAATTCTCTCTCTTCCCCTTCTCTCTCTTTCTCTCTCTCTCATTTTCTCCCTTTTTTCTCTGTCTCATTCCCTCTCTCTCTCTCTCTCTCTCTCTCTCACTCTCTCACTCTCTCTCTCTCACTCTCTCTCTCTCAGGGAAAGGCACCACCCCTCCTCCTTTTTTAGTCAGAATGAAGTTTGGGGAAGGGATGTACCTGTTTGTGTGTGAGAGAGAGTGGGGGGGGAAGAAAGATCCACCCTGCCTGCCAATTGGGACAGACCCCCACAATCTCCTCAGGTGGCAAACTCAGAGCCAGGTGAGGCTTCCCACGACCAACTGCTTCTGAGCCCCCAAAAGCACAGGTTAGCCTCCTTTGGGCAGGTGGGGGCGACTGACCTCCTGCCCGGAATGGACCCATGTTTGAATCTGGGAAGAGTTTTGGGGGTCTCTAAGCCTCCCTTGCAAAGCAGGACGCTGAACCCCACTCCAAGATGTCAGAATGTGAGGACAGGTCAGGGGGACGGGGACTGAGGAGTGCCCGAGAGGCTAGAAAAATGAGTGGATTTGGGGGAAAGTTGGCGGTGGAGGGATAACTTGTGGGGTGGCCCTCCTTGGCACCCTCAGCTGTTTCACACAACACCCCCCCCAACCTTGGCTGCCCAGCTGAACTGATGTGCAGCCAGCCTCATTCCACCAGTATTCCCAGTCAGCTGGGGAGGAGGTTGGGATGGGGCCAGCCTGCCTTGCAAAGCAGGACACCAAGGTTGACTGAGTCATCCCCCCCCCCTCAAGCACTTTGACCATGAGGACTGGCTCCTTGGGAGGCCTGGGGTGCCGAAGAGGGGGGGTGGGCGCCAGGAGAATAATAAGCAAATTGGGGCAAGTTAGCTATGGAGGCATAATTTGTGGGGGTTGACCTTGGTGACACCCAGAACTGGTTCACATAACCCCCTTAACCTTGACTTCCGAGTCAACCCAGGTCAGCCTAGGAGCTGAGTTGAAGTGCAACCAACCTCATTCCACCAGTATTCCCAGTCGGCACCAGTACAGGTAGTCCTCGACTTAATGACCACAATGGAGATCAACATTTATGTTGCTAAGTGAGACATTAGGTGAGTTTCACCTCATTTTATGACCTTTCTTGTCCCAGTTATAAAGCCAATTGCTGCAGTTGTTCAATAAGTAACACGGCCGTTAAGTGAATCTGCCTTCCCCATGGGTTTGGCTTCTCAGAAGGTCGCAAAAGGGAATCACCTGACCAACTGTCATAAATATGAATCAGTTGCCAAGCGCCTGAATTTTGATCACATTGACCATGGGGATGCTACGACGGTCGTAAGTGTGAAAAATAATCCTAAGTCATTTTTTTCAGTGCTTTTGTAACTTCGAGTGGTCACTAAACAAACTGTTGTAAGTCGAGAACTATCTCTTTCAAAGTCAGAGTAATACAGTAGCCATTAAGAGGGGAGTTTAGGACTTGTCCTTCAGCGCAACTGGAGGGCATTCAGCTGACATCTAAACCCTTTGCTTGCAAGCTGTGCAAATATTTAAAAAGCAGATTTTCCAAAACTCAGATTTTATTCACTTACTTTAATGCTTTTAAAGGGACACAGTGGCTCAGTGGCTAAGATGCTGAGCTTGTCGATCAGAAAGTTAGACAGTTCGGCGGTTCAAATACCTAGCCCCACATAACAGAGTGAGCTCCCATTACTTATCCCAGCTTCTGCCAACCTAGCAGTTCGAAAGCAGGTGATAAATGCAAGTAGAAAAATAGGAACCACCTTTGGTGGGAAGGTAACAGCGTTCCGTGAGCCTTCGGCATTGAATCATGCCAGCCACATGACCATGGAGACGTCTTTAGACAGCGCTGGCTCTTCGGCTTTGAAACCGAGATAAGCACCACCCCCTAGAGCCGGGAACAACTAGCACATATATGCAAGGGGAACCTTTACCTTAATGCTTTATGGAATGGGAGAGGCAAGAATCCTTGACATACTACCCAAAATGTATGTCGCTAAGCAAGACGGTGGTTAAGTAAATTTTGCCTCATTCTGCGCTCTACTCCTCAACTTACGACCACAGTTGAGCCCAACATTTAGCTTGCTAAGTGAGACATTAAGTGAGTTTCGCTCATTTTACGACCTTTCTTGCCACTGTGGTTAAGCAAACCGCTGCCGTTGTTAAATTAGTCACACGGTCGTTAAGGGAATCTGGCTTCCTCATTGAGTTTTCTGGTCAGAAGGGAATCCACCAAAGGGGATCGTGTGATCCAGGGACACTGTGGCCGTCATAAATATAAGTCAGTTGCTTAGTGTCTGAATTCTGGCCATGAGGAGGCTCCTTAAGGATGTTAAGTGTGAAAAATGATCCTGTCGCCTTTTTCAGTCCTGTTGTAACTTCGAAGAGTCACTAAAGGCGTGGCTGTAAGTTGAAGATTACATGAAAACAACAAATAGATCCTTTATGGGGACCATTCATAAGATTCAATTATTTAATATCCCACCTTTATTCTTTTTATAAATCTCAAAGTGGCCAATAAAACTAATACGCCTTCCTCCTCTTGGTGGGTGACCCTTGCCACCTTCAGCCCCACAGCTTGTCTCTGTGGGGCAGGCCTCGTATTAAGCAGGGTTTGAACTATCATTTACTGAATAAGCCACCATCGGTTTGGTTTTAGGGCTTGGCTGGACGAGGAGAGCCAAAATACAGTTCTGTCTGAAATGAATAAGATTTTTTGAATTTTTCATTCAAGGCCGGAAAACAAATCTGGGAAACTATAAACCTAAAAGTTTATACTTTTTTATGACTGGTTGTCAGGGAAAATAGGAAGAGGAAGGAGTATTACATACATTCACCGCCTTGAGATATTTATTAAAATTATTTATTTATGACATTTATTTGCTGGCCATCTCATTGAACATAGATCAAGAGTTGGAAAGGACCTTGGAGGTCTTCTAGTTCACCACCCTGCTCAAGCAGGAAATCCTATACCAGTGTTGGCAAACTTTTTCAGCACCGAGTACCCAAATGGGAGCACGGGTGCGCGGGGAAGCGACGGAAACTGGAAGAGCAGCTCCCTGGCAGGCATGTGCAGGAGCACTGAAAACCCAAAGAACAGTTTCCCGGCACTCATTCTCACACTGGGAAACTGAGCTTCCAGTTTCTGGCATGCGCATGTGTGCCAGTCACCTGGTCTTCCGGTTTCTAGTATGCATGCATGCACAAAGATTAGCTGGCTGGTGCACATGTGCTCACCGGAACCCGGAAGCTCAGCTTCTCGGCACATGCATGTGCACCAGGAAGCTGCTCTTCTGGTTTCCAGTGCTCCCCTGCGTGCAAAGACCAGCTGGCTGGTGCGCATGTGGGCACCGGAACCCGGAAGAGCAACAGGAGACAGCTGGTGTGCCCGGAAGTGGCACATATGCCATAGGTTCTCCATCGTGGTCCTATGCCATTTTATTTCTGGGCAGCTAAATAATAGGAGTGAAATTTAAAAGATAATAGCAATAGCAATAGCAGTAGACTTATATACCGCTTCATAGGCCTTCAGGCCTCTCTAAGCGGTTTACAGAGAGTCAGCATATTGCCCCCAACAATCTGGGTCCTCATTTTACCCACCTCGGAAGGATGGAAGGCTGAGTCAACCCTGAGCCGGTGAGATTTGAACCGCTGACCTGCTGATCTAGCAGTAGCCTGCAGTGCTGCATTTAACCACTGCGCCACCTTGGCTCAATAATAAAGTTAGTCTTAAATAGCTTTAAATAAAATCCCCCAGAATACAGAACAATCATGCCCCCTTGAGTTATACAATTAAAGGCAGGATGTAAATAAGATTTTCTTTTAAAAAAAAAATACTTGTTGTCTGTCTGGACAACCTGGGAAGGTAGGCTGGGCAGTTAAACTTGGTGCAGTTCTGCTAAGAGCCAAGGTGGCGCAGTGGTTAAATGCAGCACTGCAGGCTACTGCTAGATCAGCAGTTCAGCGGTTCAAATCTCACCGGCTCAGGGTTGACTCAGCCTTCCATCCTTCCGAGGTGGGTAAAATGAGGACCCAGATTGTTGGGGGCAATATGCTGACTCTCTGTAAACCGCTTAGAGAGGGCTGAAAGCCCTATGAAGCGGTATATAAGTCTACTGCTACTACTGCCTTCAATCCAGGAGTGGCAAATGGGCATTTTGTTCCTTCCTTAACCCCAAATTGCAGACGGAGGGGTGTCATCTGCATTGGAAGACATCCTGTCATCACTCTTGGCCCAATTAAGCCAGAAAGTTGGCTGGATGTCTAACCATTTCCTTTGGTAATTGCAGGCTACTAAGAACCGATCGTTTATCTACTGGTAGGCTTGGCTGGACTCTCAGTTAAAATGGGTTTTTTTTCTCCTCCCCCCCCCCCCGCCTCCTCCTCGTTTCTTCCCTCTTCTGGGACTTTGAAATGTTTGGCCCTGGGAAGGTTTTCAAAAGCAACACAATTGTGATCTGTAATGGAGAAGGTGCAAGAATGTTAAGGTTCAGTAGAATTGATGGTTGAAGCAGGAGTACTTTGCTTAAAGAGTTATTTTTTCCTTTCTTTTTCTTCTTTCCTTTTCTTCCCATTGCCCTTCCTTCCTTCTTTCCTTCCTTCCTTCCATCCATCCATCTCATTGCCTTTCCTTCCTTTCCTCCCCCTAATTATCCCTTCCTTCTTTCCTTCCATCCACCCATCCATCTCATTGCCCCTTCCTTCCTTCCATTCCACTTCCTTCCCATTCTCCTTACTTTCATCCATTCCCCTCCCACCCTTCTTCTTTCCTTTTCTCTTCCTTTCCTCTCTCCCTTTCATTATCCATTCCTTCCTTCCTTCCTTCCATCCATCTCATTGTCCCTTCCTTCGTTCTTTCCTTCCTTTCCTCCCTCCATCCCTCTCATTGTCCCTTCCTTCCTTTTTTTCTTTCTTCCTTCATCCATCCATCCATCTCATTGCCTTTCTTTCCTTCCTTCCTTCCTTCCCTCCATCCCTCTCATTGTCCATTCCTCCCTCCCTCCCTTCCCTTCCCTTCTTCTTCCTTTCATCCCGTTCTTCTGCTTTCCCATTTTCCTTCTTCCCCTTGCATTCTCCTCCCTCCCTCCCTTGTCCATCAACCAAGTAACAGAAAGACACGTCAAAACTTAGGATGTTCCCATCTCAAGGGGACTAGACTGAGTCTTTATAGTCACCAAGCCTACCTATAGAAGAACAATTTGCTGCAGAATTCCAGAGCAACGAGGAAGCTGCAGTTTTCAGGGAACAAAAGGAGGTTGAGTATGATTTAATGCCTAGAAGTTTTTTCCTCTTGTCTGTAGCACCCCTGCGATGTCCTTCCAAGCAGAATCCCCCCCCCTTACTCTCTTCAAATCAAGCCTAATGATTTTGCAACACAGGGGACATAATCAATGGGGAGAGGTTAAGCATTCCTGATTCTTCCCTTTAAAGACCTGTTAGCAACACTTGCAACCAACCAAAGGCTTCCTCAAAGCCTTTTCAGGTGCTTGCCTTTTGTGGCGACTGGAGGTGTGAAAAATAAGAGCATCTTTAGCAAGGTGCGAAGTCTGTCTTCCTTCTGCCACTTAGAGCCGTGTCACACATTACATTTTTAAAGTGCGCACTTCTGATGTACCATGCGTAATGTGCAAGGAAGGGAGGCGCACATTGACAAATGGATGACCTCCTGGAAGTGCGACAGTGTCTTTACAGATGCTTTTGCTTGTTGCGTGCACATTTGGGGGGGGGTAGAAGCATATTGTCTCGGATAATACCTTCTAGAGCAGTGGTTACCAACCGGTGGTCCGTGGACCACTGGTGGGCCATGAAAATTTTTTGATGGGCTGCAAGAAAATTTTGGTGGTCTGCAGAAAAATCATTTGCATTTTTCACATTGCACTCAATCGGGGGGTCCTCAAACTACAGCCCCCGGGACGGATACGTGCATTGAACGCTTGTGTTGCTGCAGAGGGTCTCCCCCTTCAGGGTCTTTTTGTGCAGGTTGGAGGGTGGCAGAAGCTCAGACTTGGGGTCTGCTTCAGCCTCCTGGTGCGGGGCTTTGGGTGAAGGCTGGAGGGAAGCTCCGCTGGTGGTGAAGAGCCGGAGGGCCTCGTTCCAGTGGGACTGCATCATGGCCTGGAACTAGCTGAACATCTCAGCCTGCTGAGCCTCCAGCTGCTGGTACCTGGACTTGCACTCCTGCAGGTCTTCTCTCTGCTTGGAAAGCCTATGCTCATAGTCCTCAGCCTCTGCTGAGCCGCCTTCTCGGCCAGATCCAGTTTAAACTGAGCCAGCTGTTTTGCCAACTCTTTCTCGTGGTGGCTGCTTAGCTCTAGCAACTGCTTTCTGTTGGGGCCCTAAGGATCCGGGGCGGGCAGGCAAAGAGGGGTTGGGAGGGGAAGAGCAAGTAGAGACTAGCGAGGCGCCCCTCAATGTGAGTGACATGAAGTTGGCCATGCTCACCCAGTCACATGACCACCTAGCCACTCCCACCCAGCCACTCATTAGGCGGATCGTATTAGTGATCCGTGGGATTTAAAATTATGAATTTAGTGGTCCCTAATGTCTGAAAGGTTGGTGACTCCTGCTCTAGATGATCCTGGGGTGATCTGAGCCTGTTTGGAAGGCGTGCAAATGTGGTATTTTCTGCAGCTGAAATGTGCAAAACATTTAGGCAACATAATTCATCAGCCTGGTTTGCATCTCTAAGCTCAGCACATCAGAAAATACAGTTATGAATCCAAGCCAGTAAGAAAAGGTATATGGCTTCCAAGTGCAAACCGAACCCATGGGGGTTTATTTAACAAGCTGTGATTAAACCATGATCTAGCAAGTTAGGAGAGCTGAGCCTGAGGTTTTTTCTACAGACTTGACTTTTCACTGATCAAAAACAGTTGCAAATTGCATTGATGTTGTTTGATTTAACTGTTTCATAGTATCATTGGTGTTTGTAGACAGAAAACTTCTGCTACTAATTGTTGTCTTTAAAACTTTGAGTGGCCTGTAAATAACACTGGAATGTTTACATATTCTTAAGTATCCTTTCCCTCACTCCCCGCCTTCTTATTCAGCTCCAGCTTGCTTCCTTGCAGAGCAAACTTGTAGATTTAAAATTTATGAGCATCAGAGATTTTCTCACAGTTTTAATAAGAAGCTCTGGAATGCTTTCCTTCCTCTGAAATGGAAAAAAGAAAAGAAAATTGGAAAGGCAGCATAAAAATTTGTGTGTGGAGACTTGGGAATGAAACTCCTTTTAAATCCTCTGCATATGTCAAATTACTAGGACCACGTTGGAGTCATTTATTGCGTGAAGCCAAAGCTTGCTTAATCAAAGTTGATTTAATTGGCTCCATATTAAATCATAATTCATAGTTTACATAGTTCATGGCTTAAGTCCCCATAACAGGATCACCCAAAACCAAACAGACATATTAGGGGTTATGAGAGACAAACCAACCAGTGCAGTTGGTTGAGGTTTGACTGATGTGTAAAGCTAATATTGTGACTTTTACATGGGGTGTATAATTCAGCACAGGGCAGAAAGTCAGCTAATTGGGGCTTATTGGATAAGCCCTGATTAAGCAAACCACCATCAGACCCCAGGTACTTACTATCATATGTACTGGACATGTATCAAAGCAAGAAAATATTGCTTTTCCAGTAGCTGGCTGGAAAAAAATAATTAAACAGAATATAGATCTGAAGCACAGGTGGTATTCTGCCAGTTCACGCCAGTACAGGGAAACTGGTGGTGGCGGTGGTGTGAGGCTCCGCCTACCCACCCAGACGTCATCACGGACCTTCTGCATATGCACATGTGCGCTCCTGCTACCGAACCAGTAGTGAAGAGAAGAGGATACCATTACTGATCTGAAGCAGGGGTAGGCTGCTGCCGGTGTTACTGCTGGTCAGGGCGCGCGCATGCACAGCTTCCTGTAAATAGGTCTGCGCATACGCAGAAGATTGCCACAGCAACAGGAAACCAGTTCGGGGGCATGGTGTGCCTGCCACCCTACCTCTTCGGCGACCCTGCTGCAATTTCCACTACCGATTCGCCTGAACCGGTAGCAACCCATCTCTGATTTAAAGCCAGAAATATATTTGTTGGGCATAACACCATAGGGCCGTGATGGTGAACCTATGGCACGCGTGCCACATGTGGCATACTGAGCCATTTGTTAGGGCACGTGAGGCCAGCTGACTGGCTTTGTTTTGAGGTTGTTTTTCACCTCTGGAGCACAAAAAACCAGCCCTATGGGCAAGCCAGAAGTTCATGAATGGACTTCCAGTTTGCTCTTAGGACCAGTTTTTGCCCTCCAAAGCCTTCAGGAGGCATCCCTAAAGGCTCCAGAGGACGAAAAATATCCTTCAGCCAAACGGGAAGTTTGGCTGTGCTAGGAGGAGATTCTATGGTGGGGGGAACCAGAATTCCGGTCAGCAAAGGAAAAAGGATGCCACGCTAAGAGGAGACTCTATGGTAGGGGACCTGGACTTCCGGTTGGCTCCAGAATTGAACAGGGGGCTTCCAGTTAGGACCCTTGTGGCTCTTTGAGTGTTTAAGGTTGCTGACCCCTGTTCTAAACCATGAAATGCAGTTTACCAACTATACTGTCTGGCATGACCCAACATGCTAAGGGTACAAGCAGAGCTGATGAGTTTGCCATGCTTTGCACACACACACAAAGCCCCGTTTCAGAAATACCATTGATGCTAATGTCAATATTAGTAGGATAATGTAGCAGTGAAATTCAAATAGAGAGATCCTACCCTGAAGCCATGATTTAAAAAGCTTAAGGGCTGGAAAAGCAGACATAATTTTTCTTGAAATACTTGCACTTTGAAATTAATACCTTTATCCATATTCCTTCCTTTGCTAAACAGGGGCTCTTAAAATACTGTGTGCGTGCATTTCTCTCCCCCCCCTCCCCTTTCTAAAGTAACTCCCTAGAGCTCTATAAAGCAGACGCTGTAAAACCCGGCGTTTGATGTGCATTAATTTCTCTGCTCTATTAGTGAAAGCTGTTTTTTGGAATCTGTTTTTTTCTCCTCTTCTTCCCTAGGAAAGTGGGGGGAGAAATAAATGGATTTAGAAGACAGATTTCCAGCAGCAAGCAATTATCTGGCAGGTATCAAGTGGAATCGGAGCAGAAGGTGAAAATAACGTCCTAAATGGACAGGATTCTTGCACGATAAAATGGTACTAACATCTTTCTATAGTATTCACCAAGAATTGCTTGTAGATGCTTGTTGTTGTTGTTGTTGTTGTTAGTTGCGAAGTCGGGTCCAACCCATCGCAACCCCATGGAAAAGGCCTTCCTGTCCTCTACCATCCTCTCGAACCGGTAGTAGACCACCTCTGTTTAGCCTCCAGTCCCCTAATCGTCTTCATGTACCTTACAGTAAACTTGTTGAATCTACCACAATTGTTTAGGTTTGCCTGTCCTGCTCACCCACAAAACAGACTTTATGGTGCTTCACACAACATGCTCGGCTCAAACAAAATCCTCCTTTTTACAGCTGAATGCTAGACCCAAACTCCATATTTGTTTTCAGCTGGAAGGAAAAACACCACCCTGGGTCCCCTATAGTAAGTGGCATATATGTGGCATTTCTGTCCTTAACAGCTTGGGAACTGCCTTGATTTGCCTTCTGCCTCCTCCTTGTTCTTCCTCCGGTTAAGTTTTTTTCTCTTTTTCTACTTGCTGAGAGGTGTGAAAGGGGGGGAAAAACTCCCCATAATTAGTTCAAGAATACAGAATGTACTCCTGAATTCACAAGTGTCAAAATTGCCCTTTTTTAAAAAAAAAATTGTGTGTATGTCTCAGCTCTTTTTAACAAGTACTTTGTTTTGAGCGAGGGAAATATTTCCACTTTTCTTTTTTTAACACGTCCTTGATCAAAATGCAAGAAAAGTATCTGAAAATGAAGAGGGGTGGTACTATATAAACAGAGGGATACAATCAAAATCAAGTGAGGTACTAATACCACTCTATAAAGCCTTAGTAAAGCCATACCTAGAGTACTGCATCCAGTTTTGGTCACCACACTATTAAAAAGATGTAGAGACTCTAGAAAGAGTGCAGAGAAGAGCAACCAGGAAGATTAGGGGACTGGAGGCCAAAACATATGAAGAATGGTTGCAGGAACTGGGTATGTCTAGTCTAATGAAAAGAAGGACTAGGGGAGACATGATAGCAATGTTCCAATATCTCAGGGGTTGCCACAAAGAAGAGGGAATCAAGCTATTCTCCAAAGCACCTGAGGGCAGGACAAGAAGCAGTGGGTAGAAACTAATCAGGGAAAGAAGCAACTTAGAACTAAGGAGAAATTTCCTGATATTTAGAAAAATTAATCAATGGAACAACTTGCCTCCAGAAGTTGTAAATGCTCCAAAACTGGAAGTTTTTAAGGAGGTTGGATAACCATTTGTCTGAAGTGGTGTAGGGTTTCCTGCCTAGACAGGGGTTGTACTAGAAGACCTCCAAGGTCCCTTCCAACTCTGTTATTCTATTCTATATGTTAAAGAAATAATAAATGCCAAACGAATCTTCCAAGATGAAGAAGGGAGAATTTTGATGCTGAAGGTGACTTTAAATCAAAAACAGATACTCTTGGTTGCCATATATGCAAACAATGGACAAGAAGAATTTTATAAAAAAACCCAAGAAGATAATGGAAACAGAATACGAAAATATTTGTCTCATAGGAGACTCTAATGCAATATTCAACACAAAACTTGACTACAAAAGTAGTAAAGTAAATAAAAACACAAGAAGGACCTTACCCAGAACCTTTGTTAAAAATGATAGAAGAACTATCAATACAAGATATATGGAGAAAAATTATCTATTCCAATGTGCATCAATCCTGATCAAGAATAGGCATGATTTGGATGACTCCAGAACTGAGTGTAAACGTGCAAGAGATAGAAACAGAAACAAACCTATGGGCTGATCACAATCCAGTCAAAATCTGTTGGAAGGGACGAAAGAGAAAAGTAAGGTAGACTTTAAATCAATCTATAAAGAATTTATACAGATGATGGAAATTTTTAGCAGCAAGCAATTATCCAGCAGGTATCAAGTGGAATCGGAGCGGAGGGTGAAAATAACATCCCAAATGGATAGTATTCTTGCATGATAAAATGGTACTAACACCTTTCTATAGTAGTCACCAAGATTGCTTGTAGGTGCTTGTTGCTGTTGTTGTTAGTTGCAAAGTCGTGTCCGACCCATTGCAACCTCATGGACAATGTTCCTTCATGCCTTCCTGTCCTTTACCATCCTCTGGAATCCATTGAAGCTCACGCCGACTGCTTCGGTGATTCCATCCATCTCCTTATCTGTCATCCTCATCTTCTTTTGCCCTCCATCATTCCCAGATGAGGCTCTTCTCCAAGGAGTCCCTCCTTCTCATTAGGTGGCCAAAGTCTTTGAGTTTCCTTTTCAGGATCTGGCCTTCTAAAGAGCAGTCATTGTTGATCTCCTCTAAGACTGACCAGTTGGATCGCCTTGCAGTCCAAGGGACTCGCAGGAATCTTCATTTACAGCGATAAAAGTGTGAATTTAGTCAGTATACTCACAGTGGGCTCACTAAATCATAGTTAAAACAGGCCACAAATGAATGAATCTGGATGATACGTAAACCCATCCTGACCCACGACGATATTGTACCAACAACAATAGCAAGCATGGAAATCAATTTTTTGATTACAGAAATTCATTAAGCGGGGTTTTAAAACAAGGAATACCACCAGTGAATTATTACAGATGAAATTGTGTATGGTTCACAAAATATGGTAAGTGATGTGTGGTTTAAATGTGATTTTAAAAAAAAAAAAAGCCACAATGATTCTACACTCCATTTAAACATAAATTCTGTTTTTTATACTACAGCGGCTTTATTTTAAATTGCCTCTTTTATATTTCTGCGGGTGATAGCATGGGTAGGATGCCAGCATGGGGACGGTGATGAAACACTAAGAAATATAAACATCTTATTATTGATAGTAAGGAATATAGTACGAATACTGATTCCAGATCGCAAACAGATTTTCCAGATCGAAGTACGGACTCGGTTAACCCTCCGAGCTGCTCCTTCGAGGCCAAGTTAGAACCGCCATCATTTCTCCTAAACCCGAATTGAAGATTAAAAAGCAGAATATGTGCAAATAGTAAAATTTAATGAGCTGGAGACAAGCGTTTTCCACACGCTGCGAAGTCTGTACGGAAAGGATAGATGCGGGTTTGTTTATACAAGCAAAATAATCACGTTCTGAAATGCGTTTGAGAAAACAAATAAGCATAAATCTCTTCCTTCCCCCCACCCTCCTCTCTCCCCTTCTTTGCATCAATGTCTTTTAGCAAGCTTCACTTCTTTGGAAAGATTATAAATTCTGCAGCTGGGAGGGGGAAGGGATTAGGGCTTCATAAATCCAGCCACTATGAAATTACATAAAAACCAGGGATATCAAGTTCTGTTTAGGCAAAAACAAGCAACCCACTTGCAAATTAAAAAAAAAAAAGAATAAAAGGGCACTAAATGGGCATCTTTTTTAAAATATATTTTTATTATTTTTACATTTAAAACAATGCAGGACCGTGAAGTTGAAGTGACCATACATTCCCATTATATGCAACTAGTCTCAACCATTAACTATTAGCCTACTTAGTACATTGTCTATCCTTCTGTCCAATCACAATATATACAGTTTGTTCCGGTCTTGTCACCTTGTCTTATACCAATCATAAAATCTGTTCCAGACTTCAAAATATTCTGATTCCCCTTTATTTTTAAATTCAAGAGTGAGGCTATTTGATTCTGCACAGGCCAACACTTTTCTGATTATATCTAGTTCTGATGGTGTATTTTCTTTTTTCCAATACTGCGCAAAAGTTATGTGCACCGCAGTTAGTACATGTATAATTAGATAAAAAGTATCTTTCTTAAACCCTTCCAGTATTATGCCTAGGAAAAAAAATTCTGATTTAAACAAGATTTGATCTCCCACCATTTATTCTAACCATGATTGAATCATTAAGTGGGCATCTTGATGGCACCGCTGTCCAGTTGCAGGAACTTTAAGGGGTGTGAGAGACCAGGGTGCCTGCAAATGGCCATCAGGAAATATAGGAACAAGTCTTGTTATTCCACAAAATAAAAAATATATTTCCTTCTTGTGTGCCACTATCCTATTGTTAAGCTTGGTAGTTAAAAAGAGTTTTCTTGGGGATTGAATCGAGTCTGCTTCAAACAATAGCTTCTTATTTTTTTATTTTTTTTATTTTGTCAAGTATGTATTAGATAACATAAGTATACGCTTGATTTTGAATACATGACATGGATACAAATAAAAGGGAACATTAGGACCAGTACGGTAGGCACGCTTATGCATGCCCCTTACAGACCTCTTAGTAATGGGGTGAGGTCAACAGTAGAGAGTCTAAGCCTAAGGTTAAAGTTTTAGGGGTTTCTTCCTGGCTTGAGTTCAGAACAGAATGACAGAGTTGGAAGGGACCTCGGAGGTTTCTCAGTCTTAGAATAACGGAGTTGGAAGGGACCTTGGAGGTCTTCTAGTCTAACCCCCTGCTTAGGCAGGAAACTCTACACCACTTCAGACAAATAGTTATCCAATCTCTTCTTAAAAACTTGTAGTGTTGGAGCAGGTACAACTTCTGGAGTCAAGTTGTTCAACTGATTAATTATTCTAACTGTCAGGAAATTCCTTCTTAGTTCTAGGTTGCTTCTCTCCTTAATTAATTTCCACCCATTGCTTCTTGTCCTGCCCTCAGGTGCTTTGGAGAATAGCTTGAATCCCTCTTCTTTGTGGCAACCCCTGAGATATTGGAAGACTGTTATCATGTCTCTCCTAGTCCTTCTCTTCACTAACCTAGCCATGCCCAGTTCCAGCAACCGTTCTTCATATGTTTTATCTTCCAGTGCCCTAATCATCTTTGCTGCTCTTCTTTGCACTCTTTCTAGAGTCTCTGCATCTTTTTTACATCCTGGAGACCAAAACTGGATGCAGTATTCTAAGGGTGTCCTTACCAAGGCATTATAAAGTGGTGTTAATTCTTCATATGGTCTTGTTCTCCCGTCTTTATGGATATTCATGATCTCTGCAGAAAATAAAAAAATAAAAACCAACCCAGTCCGGCTGGCTGTCCTTTCTCTTCTTCGGAGGGCAACTGGAGTGCCTTGATTGTTTTCCCTTAATTATAGCCTCTCTTTTGCAAACTTCAAAAGCCCTCTCCAGCGGTATTGTACATTATGATAATGGCTTTCCTCTCTTCTCCTTGATTGCTGCGTTGAATCTGAATTCGAGTTCCTTGAATTCTCTGCGGAGGACGCTAAGTGCTGCTGTAATTCTCCCAATATGGCTTTCCACTTCCAGCAGTCATAGTTTGGAGAGGGGGGGGGGATTGGTTCCTTGCTTGCTCTTCTCGTAGCAAATGCTCTTCATGCCAATGCACAGAAGGACTTGGCAGGAAAACTGGGGGTGGGGTTTGAATGCTTCCTGTCCCACTCAAAAACAGACAATATGACCCACCAGTGGCTCTTTCATCCCAAGGACCAGCCCATAGATTTCCACTGTTCTCCTCTCTCCTGCCTACTGTGCATCAATGCGTCAGGCACTGGACCCAGCTGTTCCTCCTCTTCCTCATCAGCCATTCCAGACCTGAGGGGTGTTGACTCTCCATCTGAGGCTCTCCCTCTGCCCGCTCCATTCCCTCTTCCCCCTCGGAGCTCTCAGGTTGCCTTGATGCTGACCCCTGACTCCCACACCACCTCCTCCTCCTCCTCCTCCTCCTCCTCCTCCTCCTCCTCCTCCTCCTCCTCTGATTCGGCTACTGGAGGGGCCGGCAGCCGACAGGCCACAACAACCAGGTCCCAAGCTATATAGGGCTTTAAAGTTACTTTGCTCACATTTGAATTCTAGATAAGCAATTGAGGCGCATCCAACTTCTTCATTTCTTAATAAGCTGACCCTCTCCTAGGACCACGGACAAGGCTGTTGATGATTCATTTCCCATCTTAAGGTCAATCTCATCCATCCAGTGCAGAAGCAGGAGATTTGACCTTTGCAAATGGTAGGTAAGGCTCAACAAAGCTCCCAGGGAGAGTTGGAGCCAGCTGGTTATTTAAATGTCACTCATGGCTCCCAAAAAAATTAAACAAAATAAAAGCGAGGTTGTATTATTTACAATATCTTTTGCCTGTTTTTTTCCCCTTCATTATTCTGAGAGCTGGGGTGTTATCGGGCATGAATGAAACTTAGAGAAACCTTAGGAGAAATGAATGGGAAAAAAAACCCCTTAAGTTATTCCAAATTGGCCATGTAAGTCTAATAAATGGCTGGAAACCCCTTATGGGCTTTTTGCGCGAAGCAGGAAAAAAAAGTACAAACTTAGGATTTATGGTTTTGATGGTTAGACAGGATAGATTATAAAAAAATGTAACCATAGAATAAGAGGTAAATTTATAGTTGTATTTAGAAGCATGGTAAAGACAATCTGAAGAACTTCTTCAGTTTTTTTCTTTCCTTTTTTTGTTTAGCTATTTCCTTTCTTGCACTTTTACCTCTCTCTTCAATTATTTTCTTTTTTTCTCACTTTCAATCCATCATTTGTTTCCTACAAACCTGGAAGTGAGGATAAGGAAATGGAGAGGGGGGAGAGAAGGAATGTTATTGTTTGGGATGGGGATGGAAGTGAGGAATGATTAAAAATAATAATATTCCAGGGGAAGGGCAATAAACTTGTTTCCCTGTTTGATCTCCTGGTTAAAGATCAGTTTTAGTGTCATCAAGAGAGTAGATAAGATTATTCATGAAGTTAACAAATACTTTATATTTGTCAAAGCTTCTTTTTCCTCCTCTTCCTCCTCCTCTCCTCCTTTATAAAAAAAATCTTTCTCCTCCCTCTCCTTCCATTCCTTCCTTCCCTCTGTTCTTTTCTCCTTCCTCCCTTCTATCTTCCATCCTTTCCTTCTCTTGATCCTTCTTGTGACCATTCATCTTTTCTTCTTTCTTTCCTTCCTTCTTTCCTTCCTTCCTTCCTTCCTTCCTTCCTTCCTTCCTTCTCCTTTCTTTTCCTTGTCCTTCTCCTTTTCTCTCATTCTCCTCCTCTCATTCCTTCTTCCTCCTCACTTTCCTTCTCCCTCTCTTCTCTCCATCCTTCTCCATCACCCCTTTTCTTCTCTTTCCTCCCCCTCCTCCTCCATTTCTGTCACTTCCTTCCATTCTTCCTCCCAACCTCTCCTCTTTCTCCATTGTTATGAAAAAAAAAAAAACCCCTAGCATACCCTCCTTCCCCTTCCCTCTCTCTCTCTCTCCATCCGTCCCTTCTTTCTCCCACCTCCCTTCCCCTCCATCAGATTTTCCGTTTCCTCCATCCGCCCATTCATCCTGATCAGGCTATATTCCCTTTTGGGGGAAAAGCAATACGATGCAAAGTGCAGCTTTTTAATCAGTTTTGTGCTTGAAATAAATTGCCCCCGAGATTACTTGAAGAAAGTGTGACATGCGTCAAAGAGATGTTTTATCAAAGTCGGTTGGGCTTGTGAAAAAGAAATCAGGGGTGGGTTTTTTTTTGTTTTTTTTTGTATAATTCCCCTCCTGCTACATGCTCTCTTGTGGCTCTCACGGACCCCTATCGCTGTCTACCTATCGGGATCTTTGGCTAATTGCTTTGATGCTTCTCTGAATAGTTAAATTCCAAGATTGGGATAGATCCAGATTAACAGAGTTGGAAGGGACCTTGTAGGTCATCTAGTCCAACCCCCCCACCCAAGCAGGAGACCCTACACCATTTCTGATAGATGGCAGTCCAGTCTCTTCTTGAAAGCCTCCAGGAATGAAGCTCCCACAACTTCAGAAGGCAACTTCTGTTCCATTGATTGATTGTTCTCATGGTTAGGAAGTTTCTCCTTATTTTCCAGAGCGAGGGACAGGAGGCTCCAGTGGATGGGCATGGCAATACCATCCACTGGAGCCTCCTGTCCGAGCCCCGAAAATAACAGTTCAGGTAAGACCAACTGCCATTTCCAGGTTGAATCTCTCCTTTTTCAGTCTCCATCCACTATTCCTTGTCTGGCTTTTGGGTGATTTGGAGAATAGCTTGACGCCCTCCTCTATGTGGCAGCCCCTCAAATATTGGAAGACTGCTATCCTGTCTCCCCTGGTTCTTCTCTTTACTAAACTAGCCATGCCCAGTTCTCATTCATTCTCAATGGAAGGATTTAAAGCAGGAGAGAGTTACCAAGTCATCATTTCTAGGGCTGGCAATCTCCCCCTCTCCAACTGGGGCAGAGGGACCAGTGGGGTTGGGGAGAGGAATGCCTGCATGAGTCAAATAAATAGTATAAATTTTTCTCATTTCCTTAAAGTCAAGGTTAATGCAAGGTTAACCCAGGTAGGTTAATTTGGTTTCTTTCCCAATAGGCCAGTTATCATTAAAACATAGATGTAGTCCTGGCCTTACGACAGTTTGTTAATCATGCCCGGTGTTAAGCTATGGTTTGTTGGATCATGGCTTGTTGGATCATAGTTTGTTGACTAAACCAGCACTCAGACTCCCTGAGGATGCTCCATTCTAGACTTGCCTTCTTTTATCCAATATTAAGTGGTGAGTTTGCAGTCACAAAGGACCAGCAATGAGAAGATTGATAGGTTGACTCAGCCTTCCATCCTTCCGAGGTGGGTAAAATGAGGACCCAGACTGTGGGGGCAATATGCTGACTTTATAAACCGCTTAGAGAGGGCTGAAAGCCCTATGAAGCGGTATATAAGTCTAACTGCTATTGCTATTGCTATTTTTCTCTTGTTCCTCTCCATGCAGACATCCTCACTCAATCCAATTCTTCCCAAAAAATAAAAATAAATCAAGGGTGCCATCTTTCTGCTAATATCTCCTAAAGGAACACTGTTAAATTGCCTTGCAGAGTCCTTGGTGCTCTCTGTGGTTGGTTGTTTTCTTGCAGACATTTCATTACCAAACCAGGTAACCTCATCAATGCAGTAAATTGTCTTGATCTATGACAAGAAGGGACGCGGTGGCTCAGTGGCTAAGATGCTGAGCTTGTCGATCAGAAAGGTCGGCAGTTCAGCGGTTCAAATCCCTAGCACCGCATAACATAGTGAGTTTGTCCCAGCTTCTACCAACCTAGCAGTTTGAAAGCACATAAAAATGCAAGTAGAAAAATAGGGACCACCTTTGGTGGGAACACAACAGCGTTCCGTGCGCCTTCAGTGTTTAGTCATGTCAGACACATGACCACGGAAACGCCTTCAGACAGCGCTGGCTTTTCGGCTTTGAAATGGAGATGAGCACCGGCCCCTAGAGCTGCGAACGACTAGCACATCGCCCTTCCCCTTTATTATTGTTAGGAGCGTCAGAGGGGAAAGTAACCCATTACTAAATTTTAAGCAAAGTTCCAAAAAACCCAGTTACTTCTTGAGTTAAAATTGAATCAAAGATTTCCATTGCTAAGCGAGACCGTTATTAAGCAAGTTTTGCCCCATGTCACAATCTTTCTTTCCACCGTTATTTATTGAATCACTGCAGTTATTAGGCTAATACCATGGTTATTAAGCAAATCTGGCTTCCTCATTGGCTTTGCTGGTCAGAAGGTCACAAAATGGGATCACATGACCCCAGAACATAGCAACCGTCATAAATACACGCCAGTTGCCAAGCATCTGAATTTTGATCACGTGGCCACAGGGATGCTGCAGTGGTTGTAAGTGTGAAAAATGATTATAAGTCACTTTTCTACCCTGGTGCCGTTTTTTATTGTTTTGTTTTGTTTTTTATTTTTATTTTATTTTATCTTATTTTATTTATTTTAATTTGTCAACAAGGAAACAAGTAGGAAAACCCATGAAAAAAATGGCACAAAAAATGATAAGCAAAACATAGCCATAAACACATAAAAAGAGTACATATAAATGGGACAGTAGGACAGGGACGGTAAGTACGCTGGTGCACTTATGCATGCCCCAGTTATAAGTCGAGGACTGTCTAAATGAGAAAAGCTGCTAAGTTATATATCCGTGGGATCCATCCTTCCTCCTGCCAGACAATTAAAAATACAATAAAATTAAGTGCTCTTTTTTTTAAAGAAAAAAGGAAACATAACAGCAGCTCCACTGTTTTCCTGTTGGATTGTTAGCCCAATGTTTCCATGACACTGAAGGAAAAGCCAAGATAAATATTTAATTATGGAAACAACCTGATAGTTAAAACTTGAAAACAAAGGTGGGAAGGGGTGAACACAGAAGTAGGACACCACATCATTTGCAAAAAAGGAACAACCACCGCATTTCCTAAGGAAGAGATTATTTTGCTAACAAAAGTTAAATGAGCATTGATGCCTTTCTCACCATAGAAATAGGACCCCGAGGCTAATATCAGGAAAACCAAAAGAGTAGAGTATTTGAAAAACACTGATTAATTTAGGGATTTTGTTTTAAATCTGGATGTAAAGAAATATATGTGTAGGGGGAACAAATGCAAGGAAGACGCTGTTGTGGCCCGCCAGCCATCAGCGGAGCTGGCAGTAGATTCGGACAGTGAGGCATTTGGGGAGGAACATGGCCAGTCTTGGAGACTGGGGAAGTCTCCAAGCCAGATAAGGCCTGTGACTCTAAATCTTCCCTCGAAGGACTTTGCTAGATGTGAATGAGCAGAATTCACAGCAAATTAATAAAAGAGGTTTTTTGTCAGGACCAGGAGTTTGCTTCATGTTCTTGGAAAGCCTCGGTTAGAACAGATGCTATGCAAGATATAAAATTGGCTGTGTAGCCACCTAGGGCCAAACGAGCTTCTCATTTGGTGCCTTGCAATATTTTATTCTAAACCAGGTTTGTTCAAGCAATAACAACAGCTTGATTCCCAAAGAATCAAGGGGTGACAAGGGAGCAGTCTTCCAATATTTGAGGGGCTGCCACAAAGAAGAGGGGATCAACCTCTTCTCCAAAGCATCAGAAGGCAGGTTAAGGAACACTGGATAGAAACTAATCAAGGAGAGGAGCAACCTAGAACTAAGGAGAAAATTCCTGACAGTGAGGACAATGAACCAGTGGAATGGATTGCCTCCACAAGTTGTGGGTACTCCATCACTGGAAGATTTCAAGAAGAGACTGGACCACCATTTGTCTGAAATGGTATAGGGTCTCCTGCTTGAGCAGGGGGTTGGACTAGAAGACCTCCAAGATCCCTTCTAAGTGAGACTCTAGAAAGAGTGCAGAGACGAGCAACAAAGATGATTAGGGGACTGGAAGGAAATGGAAAGAAGGAAGGAAGGAAGGAAGGAAGGAAGGAAGGAAGGAAGGAAGGAAGGAAGGTATTAGATATGGTGAACGGATGAGACAGGACTCAGGCTTCAGTGACAACAAGAGCTCTTTATTCAGTAAACTATGTACAGATCCAGCTTTGAGTATTTTCCCATCGGAATGGAGGATCTTGGTGGAGCCTATTCCTCCAGTCTCAATACCTGACAGAAGGAAGGAAGGAAGGAAGGAAGGAAGGAAGGAAGGAAGGAAGGAAGGAAGGAAGGAAGGAAAGAAAGAGATTATAATGAGAGTGAGGGAGAGTCCTGCCTTAGCACTTGGCCACCACAGGTGCCCCCCCCGACACAAGTGACCTCGAGTTAGCCATGCCCACCCCTGGCCATGCCTCACCCCCAGGCCTCCGAGGTGAAACACTACCTGATGCAGCCCTCAATGACATTGAGTTTGACATCCCTGGTATAGGGTTTTCAGCTTGAGCAGGGGGTTGGACTAGAAGACCTCCAAGGTCCCTTCCAATTCTGTTATTCTGTGTTCTAGGATTAGCTCATCTGGTCTGTTTCCTGTCTAGTCTACCTGGGAAGCATGACAGGTGCTTATAGGAAAACCTGTCTTTAGCGTTAATGAACATCTCCCCTCAATTAGTCCACTAAAGGGAAACCTCACTGTGTGCAACATACATTTTTCAATTAATCATGCAGTGAACCGAGGTCAAACGTGAGCCCTACTTCTCTCTGTCCTGGCTTACTTAGCAGATTTGATGGGAGGATAGAAAGGAAGAGGGATACTCAGTTTTACACATACAGAGCAAGGATCACATATTGGAATAATGTGACTACCCCACAGGGAGGAGGCTGTATTTCGGAAATTTTTTTGACCATGCCAAAATGGTTAGATTAACCTTTAAAATTAAGATCAAGAAGATACAGATTATTATACGATTTGGAATAAATGCTATGAATGGATAGAAGCAAGAGATAGGAATTAGAGAAAAGTAAGATCACAAATGTTAGTACTGAAAATAAGAAAGTAAATAATGATAATTAATGTAAGAAGAAATTCAGCTAAAACCTTTTTGGTTATATTATTACTATTGTTACTATATTGTTCTTATTGTTATTGTTGTTATTGTTATTGCTGTTATTGCTGTTATTGCTGTTATTGCTGTTATTGCTGTTATTGTTATTGTTATTATTGTTATTAGTTCATATGTCAACGTTACCCTGACAATGCACTGTTTTTCAAAAAAGTGTTTATGAATAAAATTTATAAAAAGAAAAAGAAAAGAAAGGAAGAGGAGAGATGGTTTAAATGCTTAGGACTTCCAAGGTCCCTTCAAATTCTCTGTTACGCTGTTAATCTGATTAGCTGGATGGATTGAAGTTACCCAAGAATTTATTCAAGGAAAATGCCAATGAAGCTTAGCTTCTTGAAGCAAATGAAACTGTTGGGTTCTAACTTAACTCGGTTAAGCCTCCTGGGTAATTTCATTTTAGAATAAAATTGGAAGGAATCTTGGAGGTCTAGTAGTCTAGCCCCTTTCTCAAGCAGGAGACTGCACATCATCATGGACAAATGGCTGTCCAATCTCTTCTTTTTTAAAAAAAATGAACATTTCATCTTTTGTTAAACAGTGTGTTGTCTGGGTACAAATACCTCTGTGCAATCAGAATTTACAGTATTCATTAGATTATTAATTCTCTAATCTTACAACAACAATAATAATAAGCATAATAAACCTATTCACTTCTTCCTTTTAACATTATCTTCTAATAAGAATGTAATAGTAATATTAAACTCAATAGTCTTCACAGTTGCATTTGTAAGACTCATCATATTGTTTACATCTCTGTTAACATATTTTCTATATTTCACTATCTCCATTTATTTATAATTTCTGTTTTTGTTCTCCATCCATCCATAAAAAACAGCTCCAAAGTCATATAATATTCAGTTTGTTCTTTCTTCTGTATAGTCAGCGTTAATCTATTCATTTCTACACATTCTAATATTTTCCTAATCACATTCTCAACAGTAGGGATCTCTTCACTTTTCCAGTTTTGTGCAAATACAATTTTAGCTGCAGGTAGTACGTGTATGATTAAATATGCATTCCCATTACTATAGGTTTCAGGCAAAATTCCCTATAAAAATATTTCTGGTTTTAAGTCACTGTGCTGCTTTGTCATCTTTTCCAACCACCTTTGTATTTTTGTCCAATATTTTTTTGCTTCTACTCAATCTCTTATTTAAAAAACCTCCAGTGTTGGAGTATTCACAACTTCTAGAGGCAAGTCATTCCATTGATTAATTGTTCCAACTCTCAGGAAATTTCTCCTTAATTCTAGGTTGGTCTTCCCCTAGTATTTTCCACCTTGTATAACCTTGATTACCAAGAACATGATTTATTTATAGGGAGCCGTTATGATCCCCACCCCCCACCCGAGCTTTTCTGCTCTTCAGTGATGTGCTTAGTTGGGGTGGCCTTTGATAACATCTGGGCTTTGATAGCATCTAATTACAACATCAAATACAAGCTGGGCGGATATGATCTCGTAGACGACCCTCACTCTGGGCCTAGGAGTACTCATCTCAAGTGATCTAAGCCCCAGAGCTCACTGTAACTGCATTGCCAAAAAGGCATTAAGAGTTGTTAACCTAATCTTATGAAGCTTCTTCTCCTGTAACATTGTGCTGCAAACTCCGGCATGCAAAACCTTTGCCAGACCAATTCTTGAATACAGCTTATCTGCCTGGAATCGTATATCGAATATTAATACAATTGAGAGAGTCCAGAGGTATTTCACGAGGAGAGTTCTCCACTCCGTTGCTCAGAACAGAATCCCTTATGCCACCATACGCTTGAAACCTTTGGCTTGGAAAACCTAGAATTGCACCATCTATGGTCAGACCTAAGCATAGTACACAGAATTGTCTGCTACAATGTCCCACCTGTCAATGACTATTTCAGCTTCAACCTTGATAATACGCAAGCCAACAACAGATACAAACTCAAGGTTAACCGCTCCAAACTCGACTGCAGAAAATATGACTTCAGCAACAGAGTGGTTGACACCCGGAATGCTCTACCCCACTCCATTGTTACAACCCCAATCCCCACAGCTTCAACCTCAAACTCTCTACGCTGGACCTCACCCCATTCCTAAGAGGTCCGTAAAGGGGGTGTGCATAAGCGCACCAGCGTGCCTTCCATCCCTGTCCTATTGTCCCCATTTATTTCTACTCATTTCCTTGTTCATGTCCATGTTTATACTTATGCCTGTTATCTTGTACGTGTCCCACAAACTAAATAAATACAAAAATACAAACTAAATAATTTTATAGGAACTTAAATAGCCAATAAAATTGAAGCAGAATATGGTGGCTGAGGACGCTGCATTTCATTGTCTTTACAAGCTGCCTTCTCTTTTTCTTCAGTGCCTGAACGGATTCGCCGATATTTCCACTGAAGTCCAACTTTTAAGGCCCCATTAAGAAGAGGAACAGAGGAGAAGGAAGAGAAGGGGAAGGAGAATTTAGATGAGTGAAGGTATATTACATTTTTAATTTTCAAAAGTTCCCTTAATAAAGCTATGTTAGGAATAAGCCAGCAGATGCTGGAAGCAAGGGAAATATGATATGGATTATGTCAGGTGTTGTCTCTGTCTCTGTGTCTCTGTCTCCCTCTCTCTCTCTCTCTCTGTCTCTCTGTCTCTCTCAGAGTGTGTCTCTGTCTCTCTCTGTCTCTCTCTCTGTGAGAGTCTGTGTCTGTCGCTGTCTCTCTGTCTCTCTGTCGCTGTCTCTGTCTCTCTCTGTGAATGTCTCTGTCTGTCTGTCTATCTCTCTCTCTGTCTCTGTCTCTCTCTCTCTCTGTGAGTCTCTCTCTCTCTCTCTCTGTCCCTCCCTCCCCCAGCCTCTTTCTTTCTCTCTCTTTCTCTGTGTTTGTCTCTGACAACCTTCACACACTTTTTCTGTGCAGCTGCAGACTTGCAAATGCTTCCTAATTCATTCACTTTGGACTGGAAAACATGTCCTTGCCAAGAAGAATGAAGTTTCTAACTTGTTTCAAGCCACCCCTGAACACAGCGCTTGAACTGGTGGTGTGTGCCCTTAACTGCCTGTTTAATGAACCGCAAATCTTGTGATTTCTTTTTCCGCCACTTTGTTTCCAAGGAAGACTTAGCTTGTGGCAGTTTTACCCCAGTTCTAAAAGAATAAAGAATTGGCTTCCGGTACTATGGAAGCCTTGAAGAGGGATCTGCTCTCTAGTTTAAGGAGTTAGTTTGCCAAAACTTGCTGGAATTTTTATCATGATGGTTTCTAAGTTGTATTTGTGGTTGACTGAGGAAAAAAACACACACTAGAATGCTGTATAGCCTCAGCTGTGTTCAATAGGAGCTGGATCTGCAAAAAAAAAAAGAAATAAAATTTGCAGATGTTACATTTGGTGGCATCAAGAGAGACAATGGTTCCTTTGCAGCAAAAAGTCATTGTCAAACACAGTGAAATAAATCAAAAGAGAGGGGGGGAGGGGGAATTGGAAATATATTGTATGGATAAAATATTTCTGTTTTTGCTTTCGGTTGTATATGCTCTGTGATGTGTAGGCTTCAGTCAAGAGAAATGAGCGTAGAACACCTTCACGAATAGTGCAGAACCAAGGAAGAATTGCCGGCACAAAAGCTAAAATCCAGACGTAATAGAAAATAAGAGAGGCTTAAAAAAAGGCAGCATTACAAAAAAAAAAAAAGCCAAGAGTGCAATTCTGGGAAGCGTGTGGATAACCTTGGACTTAAGAGTCAAGCTGCATTAAATTTCATGGCTAATTAAGTTCAAGGCTCCTGTTCTTTCTCCTCTTTTTGCATTCTCAAAAACGGAAGGGAAAGTGGAAACTTAGGAGAAGGAAGAAGGAGGGGCAGTCAGCTTCCCCATATTGAGTAAAGTGACAATCTTGGGGGTGGGGAGGGAGTGAAAGAAGTCAGAATTGGCAGCATTCACACATGGTGGTGAAGCAGGTTGCCAAAGATGCTAAGACATACTTTGCCTTACATTCCTCTGTGCTCTCTCTTAGCAGAATAACAAAGTTGGAAGGGACCTTGGAGATCTTCTAGTCCAACCCTCTGCTCAAGCAGGAGATCCTATACCAGGGGTTCCCAACCTTTCAGACCTCAGAGACCACTAAATTCATGATTTTAAATCCCGCAGACCACTAATATGATCTGCCAAATGACTGGCTGGGTGGGCATGGGTAGGTGGTCATGTGACTGGGTGGGTGTGGCCAACTCAATGTCACTCACGTCGAGGGGCGTCTCGCTGGCCTCTACTCGCCCCTCCCCTCCCAGCCACATCTCGCCTCCCCACCCAGGCTCCTTAGGGCCCCAACAGGAAGGTGTTGTTGGAGCTAAACAGCCACCACAGAAAGAGTTGGCAAAACAGTTCAGTTCAAATTGGATCTGGCTGAGAAGGAGGCCCAGCAGAAGCACCTCACTGAGGACTATGAGCATAGGCTTTCCAAGCAGAGGGAAGACATGTGGGAGTACAAGGCCAGGTGCCAGCGCCTGGAGGCTCAACGGGCTGAGATGGTCAGCCAGTTCCAGACCATGATGCAGTCCCACTGGAACGAGGCCCTCCGGCTTTTTGCCACCAGCGGCCCTTCCCTCCAGCTTTCGTCCAAAGCCCCACACCAGGAGGCTGAAGCAGACCCCAAGTTGGAATTTCTGCCCCCCTCTGACCCGCACAAAAAGACCCCGAAGGGGGAGACTCTCTTCAGCAACACAAGCGTTCATTGCACATATCCGACCCAGGGACCGTAGTTTGAGGACCCCTGATTGAGTGCAATATAAAAAATGCAAATAATTTTTCTGTGGACCACCACCAGTTGGTGACCGCTTCCCTATACCATTTCAGATAAATGGTTGTCCAATCTCTTCTTAAAAACCTCCAGTGATAGAGCATCCACAACTTCTGGAGGTAAAACTGCCACTGGGGATTTGTTCTCACTGTCATAAATTTTCTCCTTGGTTCTAGGTTACTTCTCAACTTGATTAGTTTCCATCTCTTCCGTCTCTTGTCCTGCCTTCAGGTGTTTTGGAGAATGGATTGAACCCCATCCCCCTTCTTTGGGGCAGCCCCTTAGATATTGGAAGACTTCTATCATGTCATTTCTAGTCCCTCTTTTGATTATACTAGACATAACCCAATTCTGCAACCCTTCTTTGTATATTTTAGCTTCCAGTCCCCTAATCATCTTTGTTGCTCTTCTCTGCACTCTTTCTAGAGTCTCAACATCTTTTTTTTTAATATCGTGGCAACCAAAACTAGATGCAAGATTTCATGTGTGGCCTTACCAAGGTATGATAAAGCAGTCCTAAAATCTCATGTGATCTTGATTCTTTCCTTCTGTTAATTCAGCCAAACTTGGCTTCAGCTCTCCGTTTGGTGGGGGGGTGGCACCCCACCCTACCCCACTGCATGAAGGACTTGATGGGCTTGGCCTTTGTTCTTGTAAATTCAGCCCCTTTTTTTGATGGGCAAGCTTGAGAATGGCTCTTTGAAAGCACTGGAGTGGTGTGACACTCTCCAGGGTTCTTGAGCTGAAAGAAGGATGAATTAATCTTGAATAAAGAGGCTATGATCTCATCAATGGCCCTTCAGTTGTTCACACTGAATAGCGTTGATGCTCGGCTGCGTAATTACTGAATCATCCAGATTATGAAATATAGAGAGAAGTAGAGTCCCGTTCAGGTTTTTATGCCTATGGAAGGAGAGATTCCTCTCCTAATCCCGTGATGGAGGAAAAGAGGCTAACTAATAGGTCATCCCATTTCCGTTTCCCTTGTAAAAATTATGTGGATGTAGGCGATGACCAGACTGAGCCCGAGGGAGGACTCAAACACATCATCAGTCATGTGTCACGCCCACAAAAGCTCTAAGTCCAGCCCACCTTGAATTCCTTCTTATGTCCCGCTAATTTCTCTTTGACTATTAGTAGTTCAGATTCTTCTAGAGAGCTTAAGCTTGCAGTAAACGTTTATACTCATTTGAACTGCTCCAGATTATAAAATATAGAGAGAAATAGATTCTTGCTTGGTTTTTTTTTAAAAAAATAATAATTTGAAACACTTAAACACAACAAAAACAAGCACATAATTTACAAAAAACACCAGAACTGAACATTCCTTCTCATAGCAGTTACCTATCGGTGCATCTTTACAGTTATACATTCCAGTTTTACATTTGTGGTCACCTTGTTTCTTACTCCTTTGCTTAGTTGTTTATGTTTAGCCATTTATATCAGGCTGTCGTATTACCTTTATTGTAGTGTATATATTTTTCTTATGTTAGTGTATCTTAAATTCTTAGCGCTGTATCCTAATTCTTCTAATATACACTAATTTTACATTTCCCAATTTCTTAATTCTGGTTTCTGTCATCTGTTTGAGTTTATATGCCTAGGGAAGCAGAGATTCCTCTCTCTATCCCATGACAGAGGAAATGAGGCTAGCTAATAGGTCATCCCCGACCTTTCTGATCGATAATCTCAGCAGGATTTTAAACCAGAAACAGAGTAGAAACCAAATTGGAGCAATTTTGCCCTTTCCTGGATCCGACGCAGCCTCGCAATTTTCATCTGCAAATCTCCAGTCTAGATTTATGTCTCCTGTCTTTTGCCTCCCCCTCCTTCCCCAATTCTTCTGCCTTTTTCTTTAAAAGCCTCGAAAATAAATAAGTAAATACTTCAAACTCCCCCGAGCGCTCAATATTCATTCTGGTTTCCCCCTGATGATTCAAAGGAGAAGCATCTTTGCGGTCTGCCTGAAGTAGCTAGGCTGAAGGCAGAAGTGGCTGGACGAAGCCCATGAGATAATATTTTTATTAAACATGAAAGCCATTATTTCATTTGTGGGAAAAATCTCTCTTGCTTATTTCCTCCCCTTCCTTTTGGCGAGTAGATTTGTATCCATCTCTCAGGACCGGCCTATCATGCTTATGATGTAATTTGGCACAATACAATTGTACTTCAGCTGCCTGCCTCCCTCCCTCCTGCCCACCCACCCACCCTATATATTAAACTAACAAAACATGTCAAAATGCAACCGAGCCCGCTATGATATAATGTACTTCAAAGCACTTTTTCAGTGCCTAACCTTGGGGATTTTGATGCAATGCCAACAGTTTTTGTACAAGAGATGGGATTTAGAGAATAAATGCCTGGGATAAAGCTGAAATCCGGGGTTTACACACTTTCTGAGCAACATAAAAAGCTCCTCTCTAAAGAATTGTAGATCTGGAAAAAAAGACCTCAGAGGACCGACTGCTGTTGCGGTAAGCATCCTTGATTAATGGCCTCCTAGGCTTCCTGTAGAAAGATCTAATGGAAAAAGAGGCGACCACCATCGGAACGAGTTGTTTGGCCATTGTTGTGGTCCGCCAATGGCCTGCAGAGCTGGCAGCATAGTCGGACAGTGAGGAGATTGCGGAGGAACATGGGCCAGTCCTGGAATCCGAGGAAGGCTCAGATGAGGGATCTGCATTGGAGACAGAGAGGGGGCCAGGGCCATCTGACAGTTATCAGCTGCCTTTGGACTCTGATATCAGCAAGGCAGAAGAACAGTTGAGCCTGTTCCCAGTGTGCGCATGCACAGAACTTCCAGAAGGGAAGAACAATTGAGACAAAAAGGGCAACTCGGGAGTAAGGCTTGGGGATGATTGGCCCCTCCCATAAGGGGAGGAGCAAGCCTTTGCAGGAAGCAATTTTGTTCACTCTGGTAGCTTCAAACTCTGAAGCTCCGTTTGACTCTGTGCTCCATTTGGCCTTGCAAAACTAATTGGCAATTAGGTCTCTGGCAGCATTTCAAGGGAGGTAAAGGTGGGTGTTTATCAGCCTTACCCTGAAAGACTAGGGCAGACTTCTGTCGGACTCTTCACAGACTGTTTGTGAATCATTATGGGCTGTGAATGAATCTCACCGGCTCAAGGTTGACTCAGCCTTCCATCCTTCCGAGGTGGGTGAAATGAGGACCCAGACTGTGGGGGGCGATATGCTGACTCTGTAAACCGCTTAGAGAGGGCTGAAAGCCCTATGAAGCGGTATATAAGTCTAACTGCTATTGCTATTGCTATAATTCACTGCCGTTTAAATAAAAGAGGGTTTTAGGGACTCAGCTGTGTGAGCTATGCTTTATCTGCAAGCCTAGGTCAGAACAGCTGGTTGGGTCAATTTGACAAGATTTTTCTGATTCATTGCAACCCATTTAAAAGAGAATGTCAGCCCTTTGAGCTGCAGCAGGTCATAACATACAAACAATGGAACGATGAGAACTTTGCTGGTACAGGGGACAATGGATGAATCTTGAAAGAGGGGGTCAAGCTATTCTCCAAAGCTCCTGAAGGCAGGACAAGAAGCCATGAATGGAAACCTGTCAAGGAAAGAAGCAACTTAGAACCAAGGAGAAATTTATTGACCTTGAGAATTAATTAATCAGTGGAACAACTTGCCTCCAGAAGTTATGGGTGCTCCATCACTGAAGGTTTTCAATGAGAAATTGGATAACCACTTGTCTGAAATTTTATAGGGTTTCCTACTTCAGCAATGGGTTGGACTGGAAGACCTCTAAGGTGCCTTAAACCTCTGTTATTCTGTTAAGATAGCTTTCTATAGAAGATACAGATATCCTTCTCGATAGTCTCTGTATCATTGCTTCTTCAGGTTAAACACACGCAACTTGGCATCCTGTGTATTGCCTTCCCCTGGATGTGTTCCATCTCAGCAGTCACCAACTGGTGGTCTGTGAGAAAATTTTGGTGGTCTGTAGAAAAATTTCTGTCCTTGAACTACAGCCCTGGGCCAGATACATGCAATGAACGCTTGTGTTGCTGCAGAGAATGTCTCCCTTCGGAGTCTTTTTGTGCAGTTCAGAGGGGGGCAGAAATTCCGACTTGGGGTCTGCTTCAGCCTCCTGGTGTGGGGCTTTGGGCGAAGGTGGAGGGAAATATCGCTGGTGGTGAAGAGCCGGAGGGCCTCGTTCCAGTGGGACTGCATCATAGCCTGGAACTGGCTGACCATCTCAGCCCGCTGAGCCTCCAGGCGGTGGCACCTGGCCTTGCACTCCCACAGGTCTTCCCTCTGCTTGGAAAGCCTATGCTCGTAGTCCTCAGTGAGGTGCTTCTGCTGAGCCTCCTTCTTGGCCAGATCCAATTTGAATTGAGCTGTTTTGCCACCTCTTTCTCCTGGTGGCTGCTTAACTCCAGCAACTGCTTCCTGTTGGGGCCCTAAGGAGCCCGGGCTGGCAGGCAAGGAGGGGCTGGGAGGGGAGGGGCAAACAGAGGCTGGCGAGGCACCCCTTGATGTGAGTGACAGGAAGTTGGCCACACCCATCCAGTCACATGATCACCTAGCCATGCCCACCCAGCCAGTCATTAGGCAAATCATATTAGTGATCCGTGGGATTTAAAATTATGAATGTAGTGGTCCATGAGGTCCAAAAGGATGGTGACCCCTGCTTCAGAGCCCTTTTGGGACATTCTAAGAACCAAGAGAGTTTTTCTGTCTAACCCCTTTCATGAAATATTCTTAGCTTTTCATGACAAGAGAACACATTTCCAATTTCTGCTGTTGCGCTGAGATCAAGAAGCATCCTCATAGCCGTCTCAATGGGATTTAGGTTTCCATGCTGTTATTCCCAACCATCTGAAGCTTAGCCTATTAAATTGTATTTATTATAGCAAGCAAACATCAATTATGGATCTGTGCATCTCACAGCTTTTGTATTTATTCCCACATGCTCACTTGGCCTCCCTCTAAAGCAACGGAGATATGCTAACCTATTTATTCCATTAGACTAACTACACAGCCCCGTTATTCTCTTATTCCCAAGTCTTACTGGGCCAAACAGCTGATCAGTTGTTCTTAATGGGCTTTCACAATAAGGTTGTGCTAAACGTTGTTTATAAGGGACGCGGTGGCTCAGTGGCTAAGACGCTGAGATTGTCGATCAGAAAGGTCAGCAGTTCGGTGGTTCGAATCCGTAAGTGCCACGTAACAGAGTGAGCTCCCGTGACTTGTCCCAGATTCTGCCAACCTAGCAGTTCGAAAGCACGTAAAAAATGCAAGTAGAAAAATAAGAACCACCTTTGGTGGGAAGGTAACAGCGTTCTGTGCGCCTTCGGCATTTAGTTATGCCGGCCACATGACCATGGAGACGTCTTCAGACAGTGCTGGCTCTTCGGCTTAGAAACAAAATGGAGTTGAGCAATACCCCCTAGAGTCAGGAATGACTAGCACATATGTGCGAGGGTAACCTTTACCTTTACTTAAACGTTGTCAAAATCTCTTCTCGGGTTGTAAAAGAAGAAAGGAGGATTTATATGCAAATATCCAGCTGTCTGCAAGGAGTGTAAATCCTTCCCTTCCCCACTATCCAGTCAGAGCTGAAGATGCTTCTTGGATGAGAAGAGAAACATCTTCAGAAAAGAACAAGAAAGTCCAGTTTGCCTCTTAGGAAGAACCCCACCACCACCTTTGGGACTTTGGCCTTGTTCAATTTTTTATTTCAATCTGGAAATGTGTTTTGTGGCGCACTCACTTCTGACCAGCTCCAAACTTCTGAAGGATGGTCCCTTGAATAATGACAAACCTCTGGCTTAGAAAAGTTCTATCTAATGCCAAGAGGAATATTTGAGGGGCTGCCACAGAGAAGAATGAATCAATTTATTCTCCAAAGCACCTGAAGACAGGATAGCTCTTCAGCAAGAAGCTTCTTGGATGAGAAGCAAAATGTCTTCTAAGAAAAAAGTCAGAAAGCCCAGTTGCCTCCTGAAAAAGCACCTTTGGGACAACCATGACCTGGATGACTGAGAATCTCTACAGACTTTTTGCTACACAATTTGGGATGAGGACCCTTTGAATGGTGCGGGAGTAGGAATGGATTTCCAGAGGAAAATTGCGGATTACAGAACCATTCAATGGCTTCAGTGACCCTCTAAAAGGATGCAAATGACCAGCTGTCTGCAAGGAATTTCAATCCTTCCATTCCTCACCATCCAGTCAGAGCTGAAGAAGCTTCTTGGATGAGAAGTGAAAAGTCTTCAAAGAAAAACCAGAAAATCTAGTTGCCTCTTGAAAAAGCACCTTTGGGACAATCATAAACTGGATGGCTGAGAATCTCAACAGACTTTTAGCTATACAATTTGAGCAGGAATGGATTTCCAGGGGAAAAATTGCTGACTACAGGAACCATTTGCACCACTCAGGTGACCCTGAGGACACAGATAAAACCTCCAAGTGGCCTCAACGACCCTCTCAAAGGATGCAAATGACCAGCTGTCTGCAAAGAATATAAATCCTTCCCTTCCCCACTATCCAGTCAGAGCTAAAGAAGCTTCTTGGATGAGAAGTGAAATGTCTTCAAAGAAAAAACAGAAAGTCCGGTTGCCTCTTGAAAAAGCACCTTCGCAAAAACTACTATCAAAGTTTGCAAACTTCCCTTTGATTGTAGGAATCGGCCACTGTTTCTGTGTGAGTGTTGAGGCCAACATATTCTATGTGTTCAACACAAAAGGCACTTGTCTCCATCTGATCCCTTTAGATAAAAGCAACAATGAATTTGACACCAGGCCCCCAAACTGAGTGCCAACCAAATGTTGAATAATGTGACGGGTACAAAAGAGTGCAATTATTTCCTTGTGTATCAATGCAGAGATTTTGCCTGGACGAAGTCTGTTTTCTGCCTTCAGGAATTTGGACATCTTCTCTTCAAATGACTTGCTCCTGAAACATCAATTCTGTGCATGACATTTCATTACCCAACTGGGTAACATCATCAGTGTACTTTTTGCTTTGACTTCCCCCCCCCCCCCCAGTCATTCATTGGATGATCAATAGAAGACCAAGCAAGAGTATAAACAGTTAAGATGCTGTCTTAGAAACCAAGAAATAGTGAATTCTAGTCCCACCTTTGGAATGAAAGCCAGCTAGGTGGTTTTGGCTCAATCACCAGGAGATAGTGAGTTCTAGTTCTGCCTTAGGCATGAAAGCCAACTGGGTGACTTTGGGACAATCCCCAGCAGGAGGTGATTTTGAGGCCCTCTTTAGGCATGACTGGATGATTTTGGACCAGTATTTCTCTTTCTCTTTTTCTCTTTCTCTTTCTCTCTCTCCCTCCCTCCCTCCCTCTGTGTCTCTGTCTGTGTGTCTGTCCCTCTCTGTCTCTGTCTCTCTCTGTCTCTGTCTCTGTCTCTGTCTCTCTCTCTCTCTCTCTCTCTCTCTCTCTCTCGTTAACCTACCTCCCAGGATTGTTGTTACACATAAAAAGATGAAGAGGAAGGAGTTTTACAAAGGTTCACCCACTTTGAGTTACTTATCCAGTAACAAAGGCAGGATTTTTAAAGAAGTCTAATAAACAAGCAAACCTTGATATCTGCTTAGTTTGCATTCAGAGGCATGAATGCAATGCAGTTTTTTTCAACGTCTCTTCTTCCGTATGCCTCCCCCCTCCTCTTTTCTCCTGCCTGTGTTTCCCCCTCTCTTCTCCCTCCCCTGTCCATCCACTTTCTCAGCTCAGCCATTAAATTGCTGACTTCATGATTTCCTGCCTTTGCGCCCCTCACCCCCACCCCTTCGTTCTCCAGGGACGGCCTCTCCAAACACGGGTTCTGCCAGCTGCTGCTGCTATGTTATACTGCAGTTCAAATGCCTCCCCGTCGCCACAGCTGTGTGTTTTGAACTTGACTGATTACGCGGGGAAGTGAACCATGCTTATTCACATCTCCCCCCCACCCCCTGCCCCCAGCCTTTTCCTTATTAGAGAGCAGTCAAGCATGGCACATTTTGACCCTCCTCCCAGAGAATCTGAGCTGTGTGATTTCTTTGCCTCCTTGCAGGTGGGATAAACCTGATAATAGCAATAGCACTTAGACTTATATACCGCTTCACAGTGCTTTCCAGCCCTCTCTAAGTGGTTTACAGAGTCAGCCTCTTGCCCCCAACAATCTGGGTCCTCATTTTACCCACCTCAGAAGGATGGAAAACTGAGTCAACCTTGACCCTGTCAGGATCGAACTGCTGGCAGTCGGCAGAGTTAACCTGCAATACTGCTTTCTAACCACTGTGAAGGAAGGAAGGAAAGAAGGAAGGAAGGAAGAAAGGAAGGAAGGAAGGAAGGAGAAAAGGAAGAGCAAAACAATAGGAATAGCACTTATATATTACTTCATAGTGCTTTGCAGCACTCTCTAAGCGGTTTACAGAGTCAGCCTTTTGCCCCCAACAATCTGGGTCCTCATTTTACCCACTTTGGAAGGATGGAAGAATGAGCCAACCTTGAGCCTGGTGAGATTCTAACTGCCTAATTGCAGTCATCAGGCAGTCAGCAGAAGTAGCCTGTAGTACCACACTCTAACCACTGCGCCACCATGGCTCCCATCGTTCTGTCCCCTCCTACTGTGATAACCCCTCCCTCCGGGGGCACACTGCTAATCAGAGGGAAATGCTGGTAGTTCTTAACTTACCACCACAGCTGAGGCCCAAAATTTCTGTTACCAAGTGAGAAAGTTGTTAAATGAGCTTAGCCCCATTTTACCATCTTTCTTGCCACCATAATTAAGTGAATCCTGCAGCTGTTAAATTAAAAATGCGGATTATTGAGTTGAACCTGGCTTCCCCATTGACTTGCCAGAAGGTTTCAAAAGAGGATTACGTAAATATATGTCAGTTGCCAACCTTCCAAATGTTGACCTTTTAACCTGAACTTCTGGTAGGCCCGTTTTTCACCCTTGACCACAAGTTCCATAATCCATTGCTTCCGACAGAGCCAGTCCCAAATTTCCGGCGTCCACCATTGTCTCAGTCCTCCTGGTGTACATTGACCTGGAGATAACCCCAGAGAATTTCTTTTCGAGTGGATGTGGAAAATGAGGACACCGTTAGGCATTTTTACTTTATGGCTCTTCAGCTTCTAGGGAGCCATGAAAACCTTATTGGCTCTGCTCTCTTCACAGTCCTTCATCCTGAGCTGTGTTTGAGTGACAGACAGGTGCAGAAGGAATTACCAGCTGTCTTGCCGCCTAGTATACATCTCTCTTAATGTTTTTTTTTGCCCGTGCAATCGATACAGAAGGCTTTCGAAGGGGAACATTCTCAACATCCCTGATTTCAACCTTCGTGGTTATATTAGGTCAGCAGACTGAAGGATGAGAACTTTGAGCCTCAAAAGTTTGCAGTGGTTTGGCTCTGTTTTAGTGGGGCGTAAAAAGTTTGTGGAAATCTCTGGAGACCTTGAAACTGAAGACGTTTATTTTGGGACTAATGGATAAGTGGATAGGGAAGGGGGGGAGGGAATATGGAGTTTTGTTTTCATATATGACAGCTGCAATGATTAATATATTCACAAAGATCCAGCTTGTACAGACACACAGATACAGATTAACAGAGTTGGAAGGGACTTTGTAGGTAATCTAGTCCAACACACACACCCCACCGCTACTGCCAATCCAAGCAGAGTTCCTAAACCAATTCTGACATATGGCAGTCTCTTCCTGAAAACCTCCAGTGATGAAGCTTCTACAACTTCTGAAGGCAACTTCTTTTCCATCGGTTGATTGTTCTCACTGTCAGAAAATTCCTCCTTGTTTCTAGGTTGAATCTCTCCTGGGTCAGTTTCCATCCATTATTCCTTGTCTGGCCTTTGGGTGCTTTGGAGAATAGCTTGACCCCCTCCTCTCTGTGGCAGCCCCTCCAATATTGGAAGACAGTTATCCTGTCTCCCTGGTCCTTCTCTTCACTAGATTAGCCAGGCCCAGTTCCTGCAACCGTTCATCATATGTTTTAGCCTCCAGTCCCCTAATGATCCTGGTTGCTGTTCTCTGCACTCTTTCTAGACTCTCAACATCTTTTTTATAGTGTAGTGACCAAAACTGGATGAGGTATTCTAGGTGTGATCTTACGAAGGCTTTATAGAGTGGTATTAGTACCTCCCTTAATCTTGACTGTACCCCTCTGTTAATGCAACTTAATATTTCATTGGCTTTTTTGGCTGCTGCTGCACACTACTGGCTCATATTTAATTGGTTGTCCACTAAGACACCAAGATTCCTCCCACAGTTACCGCCATTAAGCCTGGTTTCACCCAGCCTATATGTGTACTTAATAACTTAACACCTGCAGTGGTTCATGTAACACCTATAGTGAGAAAAGTTATAAAATGGAGCAAAATCCAGTTAAAAACTGTCTCTCTGAGAGACAGAAATTTTAGGGCTCAATTTTGGTCGTAAGTCTACCTGTAAAGATTTATGTAATGTAAAGGTAAAGGTTCCCCTTGCACATATGTACTAGTTGTTCCCAACTCTAGGGGGTGGTGCTCATCTCTGTTTCAAAGCCGAAGAGCCAGCGCTGTCCGAAAATGTCTCCGTGGTCATGTGGCCGGCATGACTCAATGCCAAAGGCACACGGAATGCTGTTACCTCCCCACCAAAGGTGTTCCCTATTTTTCTACTTCCATTTTTACATGCTTTCAAACTGCTAAATTGGCAGAAGCTGGGACAAGTCACGGGAGCTCACTCCGTTACAGGACACAAGGGATTCGAACCACCGAACTGCTGACCTTTCTGATCGACAAGCACAGCGTCTTAGCCACTTAGCCACCGTGTCTCAAGATTTGTACAGATGGAAATAAAAGAAAGCTCTTCTCCCCCTCCCTCCCTGGCACGTTCAGTTTCGAGGCCCTTAAAATAAAGCAGGGCAGAACTGCTGACCTTTCTGATCGACAAGCACAGCGTCTTAGCCACTTAGCCACCGTGTCTCAAGATTTGTACAGATGGAAATAAAAGAAAGCTCTTCTCCCCCTCCCTCCCTGGCACGTTCAGTTTCGAGGCCCTTAAAATAAAGCAGGGCAGAACTGCTGACCTTTCTGATCGACAAGCACAGCGTCTTAGCCACTTAGCCACCGTGTCTCAAGATTTGTACAGATGGAAATAAAAGAAAGCTCTTCTCCCCTTCCCTCCCTGGCACGTTCAGTTTCGAGGCCCTTAAAATAAAGCAGGGCAGGACCATATCTCACCCACGTTTTTCATTCTGAGCCATCCGCCGTGCGAGCTCGGAAAAAGCAAGGCGTTGTGCGTGCGTGCATTTGCGAGAGAAAATCACTTTGCATGTTTAAACAGGCTAACCAATTACAGATGGAGAGAGGCTTCAGAATCTTCCACTGTAATTGGATTTCAGCTTTGTTTGTGGTTTTGGCATCTGCTTCCCGAGGCCACGAGATGGGGAAAAAAAATAGAAACAGAGAAGAAAAAAAAGAAAAGAAAAAGATTTTATGGAAACGCTTTGGAACATTCTCCGGCCCCCTCGAAACAGATCCCAATTACCTTTTGGAAAAAAACCAGAAAAAGGAATCTGTCAATTGAAATACAACTAAATGCCGTTCCTTTTTCCTTCATTCCTTTTTTTTTTAAAAGAAATAATATCCCTTTCCTCTCCTTAAAAGTTTTTATTGTTGCACTCGGCAAAGTATCTTGTTCCTCTGTTAAGACGGTCTGTTCCCTGAAGCGTCCTTGTGCGATAATTACACAGGCTTGTTAATGGTGGTGAGTCAAGCTTTGTCAGTTTCAAATAACTGTAATTTCTCTCCTGAGCTCTGAATACCCTTTGCATCTTTTAAGAAATTCACGTCACCAATTTTGCGTGTTGCGGGAGGACTATCTGGAAGCCAGAACACGCCTGAGGGGGCAAATTCAAGGGGTGACGGAAGCAAGTTGGTCAGAAAAAGAGGTGCTCTTTCTAGCCTGCAAAATTTTCAAAGGTGTGAACTTCACTTCTCACAATTCTCGGCAGTGACTAGGGAAGTCTGGGAGTTGTTGAAGTTGCTCAGGTTGAATTTGCATTGGCTCACCACTCTCATCAGATAGGTAGGTAGGTAGGTAGGTAGGTAGGTAGGTAGGTAGATAGATAGATAGATAGATAGATAGATAGATAGATAGATAGATATTAACAGAGTTTGAAGGGACCTTGTAGGTTATCTAGTCCAGCCCTCCGCCCAAGCAGAACCTACACCATTTTTGACAGTTGGCAATCCAGTCTCTTCTTGAAAGCCTCCAGTGATGAAGCTCCCACAACTTCTGAAGGCAACTTCTGTTCCATTGGTTGATTGTTCTCACTGTCAGGAAATGTCTCCTTATTTCCAGGTGGCATCTCTCCTTGATAAGTTTCCATCCATTATTCCTTGTCTGGCCTTCAGGTGCTTTTGAAAATAGCCTGACCCCCCTCCCCTCTGTGGCAGCCCCTCAAATATTGGAAGACTGCTATCCTGTCTCCCCTGGTCCTTCTCTTCCCTTGACTAGCCATGCCCAGTTCCTGCAACCGTTCATAGTATGTTTTAGCCTCCAGTCCCCTCATCATCCTGGTTGCTCTTCTTTGCACTTTTTCTAGAGTCTCCACACCTTTTTTATAGTGTGTTAACCAAAACTGGATGGAGTATTCTAGGTGTGGTCTTACTAGGGCTTTATTATTGCAATTTAGGATTGCATTGGCCTTTTTGGTTGCAGCCGCACACTGAAAATGTGAGCACACATGCGCACACGGCAGGGGTGAAATTCAGCAGGTTCTGACAGGTTCTGGAGAACCGGTAGCAGAAATTTTGAGTAGTTCAAAGAACCAGCAAATACTACCTCTGGCCAGCTCTAGAGTGGGGAGGGGAGGAACTTTGCAATATCCTTCCCCCAGGAGTGGGGAGGAAATGGAGATTTTGCAGCATCCTTCCCTTGCCCTGCCCACCAAGCCACACCCACAGAACCAGTAGTAAAATTGAATTTGAATTTCACCACTGGCACACAGTCACTTTGCTCTCGCATGTGCCTTCTGCGCATGCACATGGCTTAGAAAGCATGGCTAAATAGGACAGCATAGCGCCACTACTACCGGTTCACCCGAACTAATCCAAGCCGGCTGAAACCACCCCAGGCTTTAATAATTGAACAAGAACTGGACATTCTCACCTGTTCCTCTGTCCTATTTGTAAGAGGATTGTGTAAGAAGCTGTGTGTAAGAAGGCTCAGCCAACTTTTTGGGGACTTTGGGGGAAGAGGCAGTTGTGCTGAAGGACTTGCTGATTTTTAATTTCCCCCATTTTGTAAATGCTTCAATGGAGTCTTTCCATTCAGCGTCAACTACCAGCAATCTCTCTTGATTTTTGGATGCAACCATGTGGGAATGCAACTGCTAGATAAGCATGCTTGTCTCCCTCCCTAACATTTGGGCTCCAGAGGCATTACCTAATCAGATGCTATCTATTGCTGGCCAACCCCTCCACTGCAAACCCACACACATGTGGTTTTCACAGGTATTTGCACAATTTTTACAAACCCACCCCCATCTGATTGCATGAGCTGAGGTGGCGCAGTGGTTAGAGTGCAGTACTGCAGGCTACTCCAGCTGATTGCTAGCTGCAGTTTGGCAGTTCAAATCTCACCAGACTCAAGGTTGACTCAGCCTTCCGTCCTTCCAAGGTGGGTAAAATGAGGACCCAAATTGTTGGGGGCAAGAGGCTGACTCTGCAAACTGCTTAGAGAGGGCTGGAAAGCACTGTAAAGTGGTATATAAGTCTAAGAGCTATTACTACATGCCAGCTATTCCATTTAATTCTCTGCACTTTCTGTGTTCTGATGAAACCCACTTTCTGGGTTCTTTTGGCATTTCACAGGTGTGTTTCCTCCCGCTCTTTGTTCCAACCACCTTGATAAAGGTGGGGCAGAAACCCTGGGACTTGCTCCAAAAACGCTCCCTCCCAAAAGATCTAGAACAGGCTTCCTCCAAGTTCAAGGAAGTAGAATGTGCCCCTACTGTTTCAAAGTTGTGTCTCAGATGCCATACCATTGCTGGGATAAAAAAGGGTCACTCTTAGCTTTTGGGGGTGGTGGAGGGGAAGGTTTATTAAAGCAGGACCGAATATGGTAAGTCGTTGTCTGTTGTATCATACTTCACAATCTGCCATCCCTCTTGGTCCATTGGCTCCCGAATTGCAGTTTTTGGAAATTGGATGCGATATTCCAAGTGAGGCTGTATTAAGACTTTCTAAAGTGTAAAATTTGTGAAATCCTATTTTACTGTAAAAGGTAATGGTAAAGATTCCCATCGCACATATGTGCTAATCCTTCCCAACTCTAGGGGGCGGTGCTCATCTCCGTTTCAAAGCCGAAGAGCCAGCGCTGTCTGAAGACGTCTCCATGGTCTTGTGGCCAGCATGACTGAACGCCCAAGCCACACGGAACGCTGTTATCTTCCCATCAAAGGCAGTCCCTATTTTACTACTTGCATTTTTTACATGCTTTCAAACTGCTAGGTTGGCAGAAGCTGGGACAAGTCATGGGAGCGCACTCCATTACGTGGCGCTACGGATGCGAACCACTGAACTGCCGACCTTTCTGATTGACAAGATCAGCATCTTAGCCACTGAGCTACCATGTCCCTTTATTTTACTGTAAAGCTACATTAACAGAAGATTGCAAGTCCGAAAGTACAAATCTCCCACCCTCTCCTTTACAGTCTGAGAGACTAGGGAGAGTGTCTTCTGAGCCTCTTTCTCTGCCCGTTATACAGCTGCAGGCTACGTTGTCTCTTATCTGATCATTCTCTGATTGACTATAGATGTGTTAAGCAGCTGGATTAACTCTGCCCACTGGCTTCCTGAACTTGGATGTTGTCTAAGATGAGGGCCTACTTTGATAATGTATTTTCAATTTGATGTGTGTTGTCTGGAGACGCATGGGTAGCCTGTGATGGATTAGCAAAATTAATCTCGGTTATGTCACGAGCACATTACACAAGGCTCAATTGAGCTTGATGGATTCCCCCCTCCCTATTTCTTATTTATTATTTCCTGCCACGTGCCACTAAATCGGAGCCCTCTTAATCTTGTAAAGCATTGGAGCTGCATGTGGCACAGCAGTTTACATATAAGGGTCAGCATTTCCTTAATTAACCCAATTTTTCATGCTTCCTGGTTGCAGGAGGCTTTTAATTTATGCTGGGCCGAAACAGTTTGGGGATTTAGAGGGTTTGGTTTTGCATTTGGAAGAGGACAGGAGACAATATAAAATCGTCAAAGTTTTAGGAACCCCTAAATGAAGCTCCTTTGTGCAAATTAACTCTAATCTCATTAGAATAGAATAGAATAGAATAGAAGTAGGAGTAGGAGTAGGAGTAGGAGTAGGAGTAGAATAGAAGTAGGAGTAGGAATAGAATGGAATAGAATAGAGGGGATCTGGGATCTAGTCCCGACTTAGGTATGAAAATGTCTGGATGGTTCTGGACCAATCATCAGGAGGCAATGAATTCTAGTTCCGCCTTAGGAACAAAAGCTGGCTGGGTGACTTTGGGCCAATCACCAGGAGACTGTGAGTTCTAGTCCCACATTAGTCATGAAAAATGGCTGGGTGGCTTTGGGCCAATCACCAGGAGACGATGAGTTCTAATCCTACCTTAGTCATGAAAAATGGCTGGGTGAGTTCTAATCCCACATTAGTCATGAAAAATGGCTGGGTGGCTTTGGGCCAATCACCAGGACACAGTGAGTTCTAATCCCACCTTAGTCATGAAAGATGGCTGGGTGGCTTTGGGCCAATCACCAGGAGACAGTGAGTTCTAGGCCCACATTAGTCATGAAAAATAGCTGGGTGGCTTTGGGCTAATCACCAGGAGACGGTGAGTTCTAGTCCCACATTAGTCATGAAAGATGGCTGGGTGGCTTTGGGCCAATCACCAGGAGACGGTGAGTTCTAGTCCCACATTAGTCATGAAAAATGGCTGGAGACAGTGAGTTCTAGTCCCACCTTAGTCATGAAAGCCATCTTGGTGACTTGGGCTGGTCCCTCTCTTCGCTCAACCCACCTCACAAGATCGTTGTTGTAAGGAAAAATAGGAGATGGAAGGAAATATATTTGCTCCCTTGAGTTCTTCATCAAAATAATAAAGGCAATCTTAAACAATCTAATAAACGAAACAAATACAAGATCAAAGTAATCAGTCCTTCAACATGAAAAAATGCTGTGACAATTACGGAACAACTACAGATAGCAGGATGACCCTGTTGTTATTTTGTTTGTAAAGAACACCAAGATTTCCAGGGAACGGCTGATCTTCTAAATGAATCCCTCTTCCAACCTGTATTTATTTTATTTTATTTTTAAATGTCCAACTCGATTGATTTTTGTTGCCCTGCCCGAGACCCTCACCAAGTACCATTTTAGCTTTATCATTACCCGGCATTTATGCATTTATCCCAAATGACCCTGCGTCTGTAGAATTATTTTTGCATCCTGGCAAACAGATTTGTAAAACAAATGTCTGTTGGAGGGAGAGAGGGGGGGAAGGGAGGAAGGAAGAAATTTAACTGCTGGAGCCGAGTGCATAAGTTGTGATGAATAATTAATGGGATGACAAGGCCTTTTTTTCTGCTAATGGGAATATCCATAAAGAGAGAATGTGGTGGCTAACTTTATCCCAGGGAGAAGCCACAGCTCCGAACCCCATATTTGTGGATCCTAGAGTGATCCCAGCCTGCTAAGGCAGCAGTCACCAACTGGTGGTCCATGGACCACTGGTGGTCCATGAGAAAATGTTGGTGGTCCGCAGAAAAATTATTTGCATTTTTATATTGCACTAAATCAGGGGTCCTTAAACTACGGCCCCTGGGATGGATATGTGCAATAAATGTTTGTGTTGCTGCAGAGAGTCTCCCCCTTTGGGGTCTTTTTGTGTGGGTTGGAGGGGGGCAGAAATTCCAACTTGAGGTCTGCTTCGGCCTCCTGGTGTGGGGCTTTGGGCGAAGGCTGGAGGGAAGTGCCACTAGTAGCGAAGAGCCAGAGGGCCTCGTTCCAGTGGGACTGCATCATGGCCTGGAACTGGCTGACCATCTCAGCCTGCTGAGCTTCCAGGCGCCGGTACCTGGCCTTGCACTTCTGCAGGTCTTCCCTCTGCTTGGAAAGTCTATGCCCGTAGTCCTCAGTGAGGTGCTTCTGCTGAGCCTCCTTCTCAGGCCAGATCCAATTTGAACTCAGCTGTTTTGCCAACTCTTTCTTTGGTGGCTGCTTAGCTCCAGCCACTGCTTCCTGTTGGGGGCCTAAGGAGGGGAGGCGAGGAGTGGCTGGGAGGGGAAGGGTGAATAGAGACTGATGAGGCGCCCCTCCATGTGAGTGACATTGAGTTGGCCATGCCCACCCACTTACACACCCATCTGGTCATTAGGCAGATCATACTCTGTTTTCCCCAAAATAAGATCTCCCCAGATAATAAAGCCAATTGGACTTTTGAGCCCATGCACTCAAATAAGCCCTTCCCTGAAAATAAGCCCTCCCTGAAAATATTGCAACATAGCAGCAGCCATGAGGTGACCACGCTCGCCGCCTCCTGCACTTCAAAAATAATAAGACCTCCCCCAAAATAAGACCAAGTGCTTAATTTTTTTGGGGGGGGGGGGGTTCCAAAGACCCTGTCTTATTTGCGGGGAAATACGATATTAGTGGTTCGCGGGATTTAAAATTATGAATTTAGTGATCCCTGAAGTCTGAAAGGTTGGTAACCCCTGTCCTAAGGCTAAAAATCAGGGATTTTCCCCACCATATTTGGCCCCTCATTTTATGTTTGCTGAGAAAGTCTATCGCTCTTCATTATCCTGGGAGTATCTGAGCAGGCAACCCATTCAGAAGATACAAAGTGTCAGTATCAAACTGATTTAGAATCACCACCAACACAGACACACAGACACACAGACACACAGACACACAGACACACAGACACACAGACACACAGACACACAGACACACAGACACACAGACACAGACACACATTTGAGATATAGGGGACTGAAATAGACCCCTCCCCTTTTTTGGAAGCAAAGCCTGCTCAGCTTCTTACCCCATGCCCTGCAGTCTTGTTGGGAATGCATTTCCTTTGCCATGCAGCCAAGCCTGGCTCCCGTCCATCTTTAATTTGCAAGTGGGAATAACTGCTTAGCAGTGAGGAATTCTTTCTGGTTTTGCTGCTGCAGCCAATTCCTTCTCAAAGAAATCCCTGTCTTTTGCCACAGAGCTCATGCCAAGAGTTGGCAGCGCACTCCCTGTTGTGGTTTCATTTGACAAGGAGCATCAGGTTCTCAGGTGCCCCGACACACTTTAGAAAAGTTAGCACCATGAAACTGCTAACGTCGACAGCGTGAGTTGGAAGCCTCTAACACCAAATGTCAGTAGCTGAACCGCTGAAGGGTAACAGGAAGATTTGTCTATGGAGATTCTCAGTCCTCCAGGTCAGGTCCCAAAGGTGCTTTTTCAAGAGGCAACTGGACTTTCTTGTTTTTTCTTTTGAAGAGGTTTCACTTCTCATCCAAGAAGCTTCTTCAGCTCTGGCTGGATGGTGGAGAATGGAAGGATTTATATTCCTTGCAGACAGCTGGTCATTTGCATCCTTTTTGAAAGTCGTTGAGGTCACTTGGAGGTTTATCTGCATCCTCAGGGTCTCCTGAGTGGTGTTCCTGGTTTTTTATGGAGGGTGGGGGATTAGGGATCACAACATAGCTAAGCATATGCCTACTGCATCGATGAGATTGTGATCAGATGCAGATTGTGTGTCGTGTACAACTCAGCAATGCCTTGCTCATGAAGCTCAGCTTCCTTCCTTCAAACCTGTCTAGTTCCTGTTGGAGACTCCTCTGGTTACCAGAGCTTGACAGAGGAGTGGGTCAAAGATAGTTCACCTCTAAGTAGGCTATCTAAGTAGGCTATTTAATATGGTGCTCTGCCTCCGACACGTAGCAAGGCAGTCAAGCGAATCACAGAAAGCCAAGGTCTTATATTACGGTAGGAGTTCACCTCTAAGTCAGCACTTTTAATTCAGCCTTTGCGCACTCTCTTTTCCTTCCTTTCAAGCTGGGACGACCATGAACGCTCGCGAAATGGACATGTCTGTGCTTTTCTACGTCTTTTGTTTCCACCTGGGTTTTTAGCAAACACCACCATTGGAGGGGAAGACGGAGGTCATCCCTTCAGGGAAGAACAGATAGCGGGGTTTACTTGGGATTTTTGGGCATCGTATTATGACATCAGTTATACAAACAAAGAACAGATGCCATTGACTAGAGCAGGGATGAGACACTTGCGGCTCTGGAGTTGCATGTGGCTCTTTCATCCTTCTGCTGCGGCTCCCTGTCGCCAGTTGGTTCCACAATTGATAAGGCTTTCAGTTAGGGCAGATAGAGGAAAAAGACGCCGTGCTAGGAGGAGACTCTGTGGTGGGAGAACCGGACTTCCGGTTGGCTCCAGAATTGAATGGGGGGGGGGCTTCCAGTTCAAACCATTGTGGCACTTTGAGTGTTTGCTGACCCCTGGTCTAGACTGCTGTTTGCTGACCCCCGGTCTAGATTGCTGATACCATTTCCACCCCCTTGAATTAAGAGCTGATTCAAGGTTAAGAGCTTTTTCAGGCCCATCAATAAGAAGGGAGTCAATTGTCTCATTGACAAATTCCTTAATAAAATCTTGTAGGTACACATCTACCTTATCTGCAGTTTGGCCTAGTGGAAAAGACATCCAGCTAAGAACTGGGAGATGGTGAATTCTAGTCCTGTCTTAGGCACAAAAGCGGTTGGGTGACTTTGAGCCAATCACCAGGAGGTAGTGAATTCTAGTCCTGCCTTAGGCATGAATCCTAGCTGGGTGACTTTGGGCCAATCACCAGGAGATGGTGAGTTCTAGTCCTGCCTTAGACCCAAAAGCCATCAACGACTCCAAAGTTCAACCCTGAGCTACAACTATTCTCTTCCATCGACGTTCATTTTCTTTCTACCCTAATTTCTTATTTAGGGTAGAACGAGTCCTTCTTTGCCTTCTGACAACCAACCTTTTCTTGAAGCAAGCCGGGAATGCAATTAATTGATGGCTTTGCCCATCCCCCATTGCCTTAATTAACACACTGCATAATTACACGGCCGGGGTCAAAAGCTCTCATTGGCCTTCAAAAGGTTGCAAAAGGAGAGTGCGTGTTGTAGCCAGCCGAGGTCCATTCTGAGAGGCAGGTGGGTCAGGTTCTTGGCAGTCCTTTTGTTCCCAATCAATGGGAAATTAATTGGTTTCTTTTAATGGGGAAGAACTAGGAACTCCATATAACCAGCTGGGGTTGCTTCAAGCCAAAAGTCTGTTGATGTTACTCTCTGCCTTTTGTCAATAGATAATGGTTGACTTTGAACCAAACCATTGGGTCGTCCCAGCGCTTGTCTCTGGCCACAGTGCAAATTTCTCTGACATCTGGGTGGAGGAGGAGAACAATCGTCCTTTTTAAAAGCAAATTTCCAATCTTTTTCACGGAGAGCAAATTTGGAAACCATGAGTCATCTGTCATAGGCAGCTGTCTTGCATTTGGAACTGTCAGGTTGTCTAGGGTTACGTAGATGTGAAGTGCCAGCTCTTGATTTATCTCCAAAGACAAGTTTTGTTCCCCCAAATCACCAGTAGATCAGGGACAGGAACCCTCAAAATTAGCACCCTGTGCTTCTGAAACCAGAATAAGGGAGTTGGAAGGGACATTGGAGATCCTCTGGTCCAACCCCCTGCTCAAGAAGGAGATGCTACACCATTTCTGACAGATGGCAGTCCTGTCTTCTTGAAAGCTTCCAGTGGTGAAGCTCCCACAACTTTCGAAGAGAACTTCTGTTCCATGGGTTGGTTGTTCTCACTTTCAGAAAATTCCTCCTTATTTCCAGGTTGAATCTCTACTTGGTCAGTTTCCAGCCATTATTCCTTCTCTGGCCTTCGGGTGCTTTGGAAAACAAGTTGACCCCCTCCTCTCTGTGGCAGCCCCTCAAACATTGGAAGACTGCTATCATGTCTCCCCTGGTCCCTCTCTTCACTAGACCAGCCATTCTTCATATGTTTTATATAGAACATAGAATAATAGAATATAGAATAACAGACTTGGAAGGGACCTTAGAAGTCTTCTAGTCCAACCCCCAGCTCAAGCAGGAGAGCCTATACCATTCCAGACAAATGGCTGTCCAGTCTCTTCTTGAAAACCTCCATTGATGGAGCACCTACAACCTCTGGAGGAAAGTCCTTCCACTGACTGGTTGTTCTCACTGTCAGGAAATTTCTCTTTAGTTTTTAGGTTGCTTCTCTCTTTGATAAATTTCTAATTTTGTCCTGCCCTCGGGTTCTTTGGAGAATAGGTTAATCCCCCAATTCCTTGTGATAGCTCCTGAAATATTGGAAGACTGCTATCATGTCACCCAGTCCCTCTTGCTGGCTTTCTGTTTGTCCTCTTGGTGGGCTGCTCTTCCTTTATCCGTTGCTCATCAGTCTTTGCCACACACAAGACTCCGTAGACCATATTGTTGCAAGCATGCTGAGTTGTAATGCTGGTTTCTTGATTTTGGATGTTCAATCGGTACTACAGGCAACAAAACCTGGCAAAGCCCTTTGCTTTGTGTCCCTGGCTTTAACGTGCTTAACGAAGCCCTAATTTGACTCCATTTACCCCAATTAGTTCAGTTTGATTTTGTTTATTTCAGATGTTTGATTAAACCTTGCTTAAAATGGAACTAATCAAAGGAGCAGTTCAACTTAGTTAAACAAGCAAACTAAGCGAATTAAGGCTTAATCTGAAGCAGATGCCCCACTTCGACTGTTCTCCTGTTGGCGAGGAACTCCAAAGGGGAACAGGATTAGGAGAACAAAGACGGCCACAGCTGGAAGACCTGGTTCAAATTTGGCTGCATTCTCACAACACGTCAAGTTCATTGTGGTTCACCATGTCATGGAAACCAGGCCAGGGTGTGTGGAGTTCATTTGAAATTCAGGCAAATCCATGCCGTTGGGTTAACTCAATAAACCTTTGTTCAGTAAACACAGCGTGTTGAACCCAACCCTTGAGCGGGTTGCAAAGTTGTAGTTATACCATCTTCTGGGTTTCTTCAAACAGGGGGGAAGAAAAGAGTTTGGTTAAGTGGTTAAGTGAGGAAGAAATGCTTGTGGATTTGAACTTAGGGACCCTGAGAGGTTGTGGAATGCTATACTTGGGGTCTATTCTGACTTTTCTCATGGTATAGCGTAGTAATTTTTGAACTGATTTGCATGTATCTTGCCTTTATTGTCACTTTTATCTACTAAGACTGTATTACTATTAGTCTTCTCATCCTTCCTAGTACCTATCTCTTCCCACTTATGGCTATAACCATGTTGCTTGTATCTTTACAATTATATTGTTTTATCTGTTTCCTAGTATAATTTGATTGCTTATTAATAACCTATGACTACCACTAAGTGTTGTATCTTATGATTCTTGATGAATGTATTCTATTTTATTTTTCTTTATGCACATTGAGAGCATATGCATCAAAGACAAATTCCTTTTGTGCCCAATCACACTTGGCCAATAAAGAATTCTGTTCTGTTCTGTTCTTTTTACATTCTATTCTATTCCATTCCATTCCTTACTTTGTTCTACTTATTCTATTCTATTCCCTATTCTATTCTATTCCATTATTTCATTCTCTATTCCATTCCATTTTATTCCATTCCATTCCATTCTCTATTCTATTCTATTTCATTCCATTCTATTCTATTCTATTCCATTATTTCATTCCCTATTCCATTCCATTTCATTTTATTCTATTCCATTTTATTCCATTCCATTTTCTATTCTATTCTATTCTATTCCATTATTTCATTCCCTATTCCATTCCATTCTATTCCATTCCATTCCATTCTCTATTCTATTCTATTTCATTCCATTCTATTCTATTCCATTATTTCATTCCCTATTCCATTCCATTTCATTTTATTCTATTCCATTTTATTCCATTCCATTTTCTATTCTATTCCATTCTATTCCATTATTTCATTCCCTATTCCATTCCATTCCATTTTATTCTATTCTACTCTATTCCATTCTATTCTCTATTCTCTATTCTATTCTATTCTATTCTATTCTATTCTCTATTCTCTATTCTCTAGTCCATTCCATTCTATTCTATATTCCCATGATGGTGAACCTGTGACATGTGGAGGCATATCTGCTGGCATGTGAACTGTAAGCTCCAGCACGCATGCGCGCGCTGGCCAGATGATTTTTGGCCTTCCAGAGGGCCTGCGGAGGCTGTTTTTGCCCTCCCCAGGCTTCCAGGGAGCCTCTGGAGCCTGGGGAGGGTGAAAAACGGGCCCAATGGGACTACCGGAAGTTTGGAACCTCCGTTTGCTCCTCTTTTATGTCTTATCGGAGGGTCCAATCATCTCCAAGCCTTACTCCCGAGTCGCCCTTTTTGCCTTCATTGTTCTTGCCTTCTGGAAGCTCTGCGCATGCACATAGTGAGAACAGGCTCGCACTGTTCTTCTGCTTCACTGATGTCAGCCTCTGGAGCCTCCGGACATAAGTCCCAGATGGCTCTGGCCCCCTTTCTGCCTCTGACGCAGAGCCCTGATCTGAGCCTTCCCCAGACTCCAGGACTGGCCCATGCTCCTCTGCAACTGTCCGACTCTGTTGCCAGCTCCGCAGGCCGTCGGCGTACCACAACAGGGACTCAACTCATCATCTCCTAATGATTGGCCCAGCCAGATTTTGTATCTGAGGCGGGACTAGAACTCACATGGTTCCTAGACTGACAGTGCCTTCACCACCAGACCAAACGGTCTGATAGTTAAAAATGCAAGGAAAAAGAACATCCATTGCATTTATTCGCTGCTAGTCTACTCTCTTTCCTGATACAGAATGGAAAAATCTTCACATTTTGCACGCTAGGCCCAGGCCTACTTGATGTTTTGATTGGTGCCCTGAGTTATAACTGTCGCCAACATCAAATGCCCATTCTCAGACAGAGGAATAAACATATCGCTTTATTCTCTCTTTCTCTTCTGAGTGATTTGTTTTATCTCCAGGCAAATGTCATTTTCTGCCTCTTAGAAGCTTTTTTCCCCCCCTTCTTTTCTTCTTCTTCTCATATTGCTGCATCGGGTTGTTTGGTTTTGCTAAGGTCTGAAAGGAGATAAAATGAAGTGCATCATTAAAAAAAAAAGACCCTTGAGATAATAGAGGGGGGGGGAAAGCATGACAGGATAAGGAAGGAAGCAGATGGTGAAGCGTTAAAACTGCACTTGTTTCTCCCACATCTGGCAAAATGCAGCACCTGTACACGTGCCAAAATACATCTGAAGAGCATTCTGATTTAAATAATATGTTTTTCATTTGAGAACAATTAACACCAATATTTGCATAGCGTGAAGTGTGGAACTCATCCACATTTTATGTCTGCAAGAAGACTGGGGGACGCAGAGTCAGTTGTTTTTTCACAATGAATGTTGAATTGTGACCGTGATGCTTTCATCTACCAAGTCTTTTTTGTGGTGGAGTGTGTTTGTGTGTGTGTGTGCATAGCACTTTGTATTCAACCTACTTTACCTCTTTAAAGCATGTCTTTTTTCCAGGATTATAAACTTGCAATAGTTTAAAACCTTCCTTCCTTCCTTCCTTCCTTCCTTCCTTCCTGCCGGCCTGCCTGCCTGCCTGCCGGCCTGCCTGCCTGCCGGCTGGCCTGCCTGCCTGCCTGCCTGCCTGCCTGCACAGTGGTTAGAATGCAGTTTTACAGGCTATTTCTGCTGACTGCCATCTGCCAGCAGTTCGATCCTGACTGGCTCAACGTTAACTCAGCCTTCCATCCTTCTAAGGTGGGAAAAATGAGGACCCAGATTGTTGGGGGCAAGAGTAAACCGCTTAAAGAGAGCTGTAAAGCAAAGTGAAGAGGTATATAAGTAAATGCTATTGCTATTTCATTTCTCTTTTCAGAGCTGTGTTACAAGTTTGATTGTCCAGCTCATCTCTTGAGAAACTCATAACGTTTGAGACTCTGAAAGTGACACTTGACTAATAAGTGCATTCTCTGTCTGTCTGTCTGTCTGTCTGTCTCTCTCTCTCTCTCTCTCTGTCTTTGTCTCTCTGTCTGTCTCTCTCTCTCTCTCTCAGTCTGTTTCCCACCACCAATTTGTTTTTATTACAGTTTTCTTGCACGTAATACAGATGGCAGCTGTTTTCTTTAGGATGTTTGCTTAGTTTTAACAGAGTGTTTAGACAGACAAAGTGGTGTGCAGGGAGAAGAGAAAGCAATTTCCTTTTTCTTTTCTTTTATTCTTCTGGCTTCATTAAACACTCTGCTGTCCTAATCCCCACTCCATGTCTTAATAAATAGCTTTAAAAAATGTATCTTGACTTTAGATCTGTTAATATACTTGCTTTTTACAACAAATCTGGATTGACACGTTTGGCATAGCTTGCGTATATGGCATTAATGGAATAATTTGAATAATTGGCTGGGTTCCCTCCACACTCTAAATCTTCACTTGGGATTTACACACACACACACACACACACACACACACACACACACACACACACACAGAGTGCTCGAGTTCAGACAACGTGCAACCAGAGGCAAAGAATCCGAACGATGGCTAAAAACGCCATGCGTGAACCAAGCCTATGAAAAAGAAATTGCTCAGATGGTTTGCACATCTGTTAGCTTTTTGATGGTGCCTCCAGATAGTTGAGCTCTTCCATCAGTTATGAATCCCATTAGATATGAACGCAATTTTGGTTTGCCGATCAGTCGCTCCTGTTCGGACTTGCCAAACTTTAATCTGCAACTTGCAGTTGAGAATCCAGATCTGCTCATCTCCTACGGCAGGGGTGTCAAACTCAAGGCCCGTGGGCCAAACCTGGCCAGTGGGGTGCTTAGATCTGGCCCGCAGGGCCACCCTGGAAGCAGTGAAGGACCGGCTTGCAGTGCTTCTGCCAGCACGCAACCCTCCCGAACTCCGTTTTCACCAGCAGAGGGTTGCAGGAGGCCATTACAGTTGAAAACGGAGCTTGGGAGCCTGTTTTCTCTGGCAGAGCATTTGGGCCACCACCAGGGTCAAACACAACCCTGAAGCATCCCTCAATAAAATTGAGTTTAGAGATAGAGATAGAACTAAGAGGGGAATAAGAGTATATACCGTATTTTTGGTGTATAAGACGCACCCCCCCCAAAAGAGGGTGAAAATCTGGGTGCATCTTAAACACTGAATGCAGCAATTTTTTGCCTCCTGAAACCCCAACCCCTTCACAAAAATGGGCATGCAGAAGGTTTGGGAGGCCTGCAAAGTGCTCCTGGGGGATAGGGAGGGCAAAAACAAGTGAAAATCAGGCAGGGTTTTTGCTCATTTTTGCCCCCCCAGCCCCCAGGAGCACTTTGCAGGCCTCTCAAACACTCTGCATGCCTCTTTTTCACAAAAAGTGAGGCGTGCAAATGGTTTGAGAGGACTGCAGAGTGCAAAAATGTTTTGTTTCAATTTACCTCTTCAAAATCTTGGTGCATCTTATACTCCAGTGTGTCTTATAGTCCAAAAACCACTCGTCATCCTCAGGATGTCTTCTCTAAGACACCAGCCTGAGGATGATGAGTGGGACCTCATCGAAACATCGTCAAGATACTCTCAATCTTACACAGGAAAAGACCTGAATACACCAAAACCTGCATATTTATATATAAAGATATTAAGATATATGAAAAAAACAAGAGGGAGGTTTAGAAACTGAAGGGTGGTAGTAAAAGGTATGTGTAAACAATATGAAATAATGAAAATGAAATATAGTAACTATGAGTAATAATATTATGCCTATTTGTATTGAAATGTATGATACCCAGGTACTGTATCACACCATTCACACATTGATACGTGTAAATAGTATAAAATAAAAAATTGATGGAAAAAATGAAATCAAGTCTAACATCCCTGTCCTATGGGCAAGTTGTGTTCTATTCCTTGTGAGTCATGGCCCTTCCCCAATGCATTTAATCCTCGACTTAACCACAACTGAGATCAAAGTTTTGATTGCTAAGTCAGGTGGTTCTTAAGCGAATCATGCATGACTTGGAGGATTTCTCTCACAGTTATTAAGCGAATCCCACGGCTGTTAAGCCAATCTGGCTTCCCCCCTGTTGGTTTTGCTTCTCTGAAATGGGATGGAAAGTTTCAATCTGCAATCAGAGGACAGCAAAGAAAGGAGGGATTCACTGTCATTCCCCCATCGGAGTCCTCCGTTGGCCTTGGAGGAAACTGGGGAAGGGCAGAGTCAGTCCAGGGAAAGCTTTTCAGGATTAGTAAGACCTGCAGACAGGGAGAGCTCAGGAGAGGATCAAGGACCACCCCCTCCTGATCCTAGAGCACGGAAAGAAGAGAGAAGGCGAGAACGACACAGACTGAGCCAGCTACGAGGGAGGAGAGTGCCTCGCCCCCTTTCACAAGGCACACCTGGGGACTGGGATGTAAGGAGGTGCCGGTGGGAGGGGTATTTGTCGGGAACAAGCGTTGAATCTGTGGAGCCTCGTGTGCACTTGCCAAAAACTGGAGATTGCTGTACTCTGTTTTGTGGGGCTTGCCAGTTTGCCTGCTTCTTGCTCTGGTTTGTTTGGCTAACCTGGCTTATTGGACTGCTGGCCCTGGTTAATGTTTGGGATAACCTGGCTTAATGGTGTGCTGACCCTGATTGCTGTTTGGTTAACCTAGTTTACTGGATTACTTGCAGCCAGAGGCTTCTGAAGGTGTGCGTGAGAGCTTTGCTCCAGAACTTGTAGTGAATGTGGGGACGTTTTGGGGGCACATTTGGAGCAATAAAGGGAAGTTAGACCTGTTCTCTTGTTGTGTTGCTTTCATGCCACACCCCAAGCCATCACATTCACAAAGCAGGGATTCTTTAAAAAGCTCTTTTATCCATCCTGAGAGCCAGGTACTTGCACAAATTCCAGAGAAATGCTTCTTTAAATAACAGCTATTCGGTCACCAAAGTTACCCTTTGGAAAATAGTCTGCCAATTTATAACCTTCCTCTTCTTGACTTGGAAATGCTCAGTTCTAGCAAGTTTTTGGTTGGGAGGATTGCCGAAGTGGGAGAAGCACGTTGTCCATACTTGTTTTATAGAAATGTATTGGCTTCACTCTTCTCCAAGTGTGGTGGTTGGCATTGACCCCTTTCAGCATGCCGAACGCCAAGGTGCTTAAGTCTTTGATTCATATCCTTCTAGTCCTACTTTGTCGAAGGATGCGGAAGGATTAAGTTGGCGGACGGATTTAAAGCTGAAAAAAATCAATTCTGGGCAGAGCAAAGCAGAATCGTGCCAACTGGCCAGCGTGCTTCCTACTGTGGTTTTCTTCCTTGCAAAATATTCTCCATAGCCAAGAGAGAGAGAGACAGGGAGAGAGAAAGAGAGACAGAAAGAGGCACACAGACACAGAGAGAAACACACACACACACACACAGGGACACACACAGAGAAACAGAGAGACAGAAAGAGAGAGAGAGAGGACACACACACACACAGAGACAGACAGAGGGAGAGACAGACAGAGAGAGACAGACAGACAGAAAGAGACAGATTGACAGAGAGACAAATACAGAGAGACACAGAGAGACAGACACACACACAGAGACAGACACACACATACACAGAGTGAAAGAGAGACAGAGAGACACAGACAGAAAGAGACACACAGACAGCGACAGACACAGAGTGTATGTGTGTGAGAGAGGCGGGGGGAGCAGACCAGGCAAAGAAAATTTAAAGAATGTAAGGAACTGTGCTTATTTTTCTTCACCCTACGCTGAAGAAATTACACTTTTTACTATGAAGTTGGAACTCTTCCTGTAATTCTATATTAGGAAAGGAGAAGGAGGGGGGGGGGAGGGACTTGGTGGTCAGAATTTCAGGAAATCCTGGCGGTGTAGCACTGAGCAAAATTCCTTTATTTTGGCAAACCCAGGTGGATCAAGTTCAGAGTGCTAATTTAGATACGTTTATTGTGGCACACAAATTCTCCAAATTCAATTAGAGCTTTTGGATAGAAACGCAGATGGCCGTTCCAGGAAAGAAGACCTTCCATTTTGCATTGTAGTTTAAAGACAAGACAAGGCAGAGACCAGAGGTAGCCCCAAATCCTTGATTTAGAATGGCTGAACATTGCAAAGAAAAAGGGTGAAAAAATATCTACAGGATTCACGTAAGTACAGCGGTGATTCGATTTTTATTGTCTGTTTATTTATATCCTGCCTTATTATTTTTACTCAAGGCGGTGAGCATATCCAACAGGATCTCTTCTTCCCCTTTTGCCCATAACAACAACCCTGTGAGTTGGGCTACCCTGAGAGAGAGCGTCTGGCCCAATGTCTCCCAGCTGGTTTTCATGCCTATGGCAGGACTACAATTCCCAGGCGCCGGGTGATTGGCCCAAAGTCACCCAATTGGCTTGCATGCCTAACTCAGGATTAGAACTCACCCTCTTCTGATGATTGGCCTAAAGTCATCTAGTTGGCTTTCATGCCTAACCCAGGTCTAGAACGCATAGTCTCTTGCTGGTGCCTTCTCTACTAGACCAAACTGGTAGTAGCTTGCCAGCCTGGGTCGCCAGAACCGGCAGCGACCCAGGACTGCCACGGCTCGGAGCCGGTTCCCTGGTCGGTGCAGCATGTTTTTTTTATTTTTAATGTTCTGTACATGCACAGACCTATTTATGGACAACTGTGCGTGAGCTCACTTACTCAAGCGTGCAAAATTGTGCATGCACCAGTCAATGGGCGCTTTGCCTTAGCTGTTACAATGTAGCAAGGGTTAACCGGAGAGGCAGTTTCTATAAGCAGGGCAATAAAGATGAGACTAGAAACAACACCAGAATGTTTCCTTCCTTCCTGCCTTCCTTACAGGTTTAGCCCTGTAAAGTGGGGAAAAAACAAAAGGAGTTTTCTTCCAACAACTGGTTCTCCGAACTGCTTAGAACGTTAACAGATGGTTCTCCCGAATAGGTGCAAACCGGCTGAATCCCACCACTGCTTTTATATCTCTCAGTGCGCGTATCAGCATTTTCCTTTCTCTGTGCGCAGCTCTTGCAAATGTAATAAGGAGCCGGAGGGTTGCTAGAACGAAGTAAGTGATTCCTGGGTGACCTGTGGGAATCCCCCCCTCTGTTTCTTCTGTTGACGCGCCTTCGCATTGTGTAGTAATGAATATATTATTCATTGCCACCCACCAGGGAGAGCATTGTGGCACTCCGCCCGTAGATCTGTAACAACAATATTGCCGGCAAAGAAATGAAAAGCAAGAGAGAGAGGGAGGGAGAGGGGGAGGGAGGGAGAGAGAGGGGAGGAGAGAAAAGGAGAGAGAGAGAGATTGAAGGAGAGAGAGACAGAGAGAGAGAAGGAGGGAGGGAGGGAAGCTGTTAACAAGATTGAGAAGCCTGATAGCAGCTCCTTCAGGGACGGGGGGGGGGGGACACCCTATGTGAGATACATTTCAAACAGGGAGAGAGATATCTCTGCTTGCCACTTTGGGGAAGTGATAGATGAAACTCTGTGGGTGGAAAGTTGGTTCTTTGTCTCGCTCGATTTCAAGGGTTGTCTTGGAAGGCCAGATGATACTTCATGCAGCCCCCCCCCCCAGAGGTGGGTTGGGGTGAGTCCATGAGGACGGATCAAACAGGTGGGTTGGAAAAGGTGAAGGTTTAGATTACAGATTAACAGAGTTGGAAGGGACCTTGTAGGTCATCTAGACCAACCCCCCCTTGCCCAAGCAGGAGACCCTACACTATTTCTGACAGATGGCAGTCCGGTCTCTTCTTGAAAGCTTACATTGATGAAGCTCCCACGACATCTGAAGGTAACTGGGTTGATTGTTCTCACTGTCAAGAAATTTCTCCTTAGGTAGAACCTCTCCTTGGTCAGTTTCCATCCATTATTCCTTGTCTGGCCTTCAAGTGCTATGGAAAATAGGTTGACCACCTCCTCTCTGTGGCAACCCCTCAAATATTGGAAGATTGCGCTCCTGTCTCCCCTGGTCCTTCTCTTCACTAGACTAGCCAGGCCCAGTTCCTGCAACCGTTCATCATATATTTTAGCCTCCAGTCCCCTAATCATCCTGGTAAGGGTAAGGGCATGACACATTTTCACCTGTCTAAGTGAATGAGCAAAGCCCAATTCACTTAAAATTTGTAGCTCAGGGTTGAAGGAGGAAGATTGCAGGTTCCTTAGCGCTCTCTGAGCTTGATGGTTTTCTTGCAGTCGTTTCATGACCCAACTAGGTAACAGCATCAATGCTAGAAAGGAAAAGGGTTTTCAGACAGGAGGAGGAGGAAGAGGAGGAGGAGGACTGTGGGTCCTTAGTGCTCTGTGAATGTCACGGTTTCCTTACAGACATTTCATTGCCAAATTAGGCAAGTTCATCTGTACACTGATGATGTTACTTAGTTTGATTGTGAAAAGTCTGCAAAACTACCCACCAAACTCAGATAGCTCCAAGGACCCCAGAGATCATGTGATCATCGTGCGCACCTGCTGGGCCACAACCCGGAAGAGGAGCTGCACTGGCCAGCTAGTCTTCCAGTTACACATGTGCACACGACAAACAGCTTGCCAGTGTGCATGCACATGCCAGAAAATGGAAGACCATGCACATAGGCCAGCTGATCATCGCACACGCATGCATGCCAGAAACCCGGAAGAGGAACCGGCGATGCCACGCATGCCAGGCAACATGGCACTTCGCCACCCTTGCCATAGATTTGCCATTACGGTTCTAGAGAAAAACGGCAGGCACCAATCTGTGGGTGTTTCCTTTCCATCTGGGGTCGTCAGAGGTCAGAATCTGAGATCATCTCGTCGATCACCACAAGCCATGAGTTAAAAGCAGGTGTGGATTGCACACCTTCCCTCCGTGGTGCGCATGCCAATAGTTCTTGAGAACGTCACATCTGGAATCTTTTCCCCCAGCTTCTCTTCCTTCAGGGGTTGAGCAGCTGCAAGCATGAACGGATGTCTTCGCAGGCATGATACCATGTACTTGGCCTCAAAGCTGTAACTTGTACCTGTTTTCTCCTCCTCTTCCATTTACCCTCCAGACAAAACTTGTGGGTTTTTGTTTTTTTTTGGTCTTCCTGGCCAAGGAGGAGATTTGGAAACTGAAGATATTGGATGATTTGCCCCGATGTTTGTTGATAACAAGGGGCAAAAACTCTGGCATGAAATTGTGACAAAACTCAACATGCTTACGATATCTCAGCTGGGATAGGCCTCATGACTCAACCCTATAAATATTTCTCTCCACTCTGATTTTTTACCGTGTGACAATCTTCCGTTATCTGAAGATCAGCAAGTAAGCTCCATAAGCTCTTGCTAAGAGAGGAAACTATTATTGTTTGTTTATTCTACATACATTCAAGCCAGCATAATACAGCAAATGCTGGGCCAAAAATCTTTCTCTGCTTATAGGAGATGATTCCATCTTCGGTTCCAAATACATTTCTTGGATTTCCAGTGAAACAAGTCCCACTCTTTTCAGTTTTATTATGATGATTATTATGACGGTTAGTTGCACAGATGTTTAGACTGGATTTGGCATCTTTATCCATCTTTCTGGATAAACCCAGGACATTGCAACCATAGTTAAGTTGAAGTTCACCCATCTTAAAAGTTCCCCAAGTTAAGAAATCCTATTCTGTGGACTACAAAAATCTTTGTGACTTTATTTCCAAGGAAGAAAAATATAATAATAGTTGCATTAGCAAATCTGGAGATTAAGTTTTTCTGCAGAATAAAACAAGGAAATACAGCTGCGTGCAGTGTGGTTGTGTGGTGTGTGTGTGTGTGTGTGTGTGTATAGTGTGTGTATGTATGTATGTATGTATATATATGTGTAATATATATATAATATATATATATATATATGCATGCATGCATGCATGCATGCATACATACACACAACCACACACAACCACACTGCACGCAGCTGTATTTCCTTGTTTTATACATATACAATATACATATACATATACATATACATATACATATACATATACATATACATATACATATCACATACACATACACATACACACACACACATACATACATACATACATATATACATATACACATGCTGCATGCAGCTGTATTTCTCTGTCTGTCTGTCTCTGTCTGTCTGTCTCCCTCTACACGCACACACACAGACACACACACAGACACACACACACACAGTCCCATATCCCCTGGAAGCTTTTGAAGTCGACATTTCTTAATGAGCCATAGCATAATTAACTCTGGGTGATGTTTTTTTTCAGCCACACTGAATTATTCCAAGCAGTCAGGTTAAACATGCCTCAAATTGAAATCCTATCCCTTCTCATTACATAGATTTAATCAATAATATTAATTGGGAAAATAAAGGATCTCTTTATTAATATAGCTGGATTAGTATGCTTTGGAAATGCAAGGCAACAAAGTGATTAAGCTTGGTTTATGGTTGGGTGTATAGTTGCTGGACAATATAGCTGGACTATAAGGAAGACTGGGCGCCAAAGAATGGAGGCCTTTGAACTCTGGTGCTGGAGAAGACTCCTGTGAGTCCCTTGGACTGCAAGGTGAATCCAACTGGTCAGTCCTAGAGGAGATCAACCCTGACTGCTCTTTAGAAGGCCGGATCCTGAAAAGGTAACTCAAGTACTTGGCCACCTAATGAGAAGGAGGGACTCCCTGGAGAAGAGCCTCATGCTGGGAAAGTTGGAGGGCAAAAGAAGACGAGGACGACAGAGAAGGAGGTGGCTGGATGGAGCCACTAAAGCAGTCGGCATGAGCTTCAATGGACTCCAGAGGATGATAGAGGGACAGGAACGCCTGGAGGAACAAGGTCCAAGGGGTTGCGATGGGTCGGACACAACTTCGCAACTAACAACAACATAGTTGGGTGTCCAGGATTTTATGCTCTGGTTTTCCAGTCTCATATCCCAAAATCTGGTTGCCTAAAAGCTGTGAATTCAAAAGATGGAAGTTAGCCATCTTTCTGGAGGAATTTTAGGAATTGAGGTGTGGTTTGGAAATGGTCAATTCAGCCTGATGAGGATCACAATGGAATTTTGAGATCACTGAACGTGGCAGCGAAACTGTGAGGGGAATAAAAGGATTAAAGCTTTATTCCTAAACAACATCTACATACCATTCAAAAGAGACAATCAACAGGCTGAAAAGGAACAAAGACCAAAATGCCTCGCCTCATAGAATAAGCAGAGTTTTAACATGAGGATTAATGCTAAACTAACAGTCCGAAGCAAACAACACCCTGATCAAGAAACTACTAACTCAGACAAACAGGACAGGTAAACAATAGCCTAACCAAGGAGAACACACCCACCAACACTAGGATATAAACAGAGACCAAACTCCACTTCCTTTTGGCACTGATGATGTTACCTAGTGGGTCATGAAACGTCTGCAAGAAAACAACCAAACTCAGAGACCAAGCAACCCCACAGTCTTCCTCTTCCTCCTCCTCCCTTCCTCCTGCTCCTGAAACCTTCTATAACTGATGATGTTATCTAGTTGGATAATGAAACGTCTGGCAAGTAAATCATCAAGCTGGCAGAGTACTAAGGACCCCTACAGTCATCGTCGTCCTCCTCCCTCCTCCTCCTCCTCCTCCTCCTCCTCCTCCTCCTCCCTCCTCCTCCTCCTCCTCCTCCTCCTCCTCCTCTTCCTCCTCGCAAACCCCACTCTCTTCTAGCATTGATGATGCTACCAGGTTGGGCCATGAATGTCTGCAAGAAAACAACCAAACACAGAGACTACCCAGGACCCCCCCCCCCCCCCCAGCCAGTCTTCCTCCTCCTATCTGCAAACCCCACTCTCTTCTAGCCCTGCTGATATTACCATGCTGGGTCATGAAATATCTGCAAGAAAACAGCCAAACTCAAGAGAGCATCAAGGACCCCTCATTTCAACCCAAGCTACAATATTTCCATTTCAAGTGAACTCGGCCCATCATCCTGGATCAGACATGGGGAAAGAAAAAAAACCCACAAACCCCACAGCTGAATAATGCCACTTCCTTCTATGAATCTCTTTGTGCCATGTATGTGGTGGGAAGAAACACATTTTGCCCTGGTGTGATAAAAAATGCTACCGTCGACTCAACTCTTGTAGGAAGTTATTATCCCAGCGTGATGATTCATCCTTGCCTCCGGTGATGCATTCGAAAGAGAAGCTTGTCTCCGGAGAAACATGAGAAAGAAAACGAGATCTCTAGCGCATCCTGATGATCTACTCAAGGCGTTCCCCCCTCCCCCTCCTCCTACATCCTTGGATGGTTTACGTCTGGCCTCTGATATGATAAAAGATAAGAAATCTTTATTGGCCAAATGTGATTAGACACACAAGGAATTTGTCTTTGGTACATATGCTCTCAGTGTACATAAAGAAAAATAAAACAAAATACATTCATCAAGAATCATAAGATACAACACTCAGGGATATTCATAGGTTACTAATAAGCAATCAAATCATACTAGGAAACAAATAAAGCAATATAAAATTTAAATATACAAGCAACATGGTTATAATTATAATTGGGAAGAGATTAGGTACTAGGAAGGAAGAGAAGAATAATAGTAATACAGTGTTAGTAGATAATTTGACAGTGTTGAGGGAATTATTTGTTTAGCAGAATGATGGCATTCGGGGAAAAACTGTCCTTCTGTCTAGTTATTCTGGTGTGCAGTGCTCTATAGCGTCATTGTGAGGGTAGGAGTTGAAACAATTTGTGTCCAGGATGCGAGGGGTCTGTATATATTTTCACAGCCCTCTTTTTGACTCATGCAGTGTGCAGGTCCTCAATGGAAGACAGGTTGGTAGCCATTGTTTTTTCTGCAGTTCTAATTATTTTCTGAAGTCTGTGTCCGTCTTGTTGGGTTGCAGAGCCAAACCAGACAGTTATGGAGGTGCAGATGACAGACTCAATCATTCCTCTGCAGAACAGAATCAGCAGCTCCTTGGGCAGTTTGAGCTTCCTGAGTTGGCGCAGAAAAAAACATTCTTTCTTGTGCTTTTTTTATGTTAGGTGTCCATTTTAGGTCTTGAGATATGATAGAACCTAGAAATTTGAAGGTCTCTACTGTTGATACTGTGTTGTCTAGTATTGTAAGAGGTGGTAGTATAGAAGGTTTTCCTCCTAAAATCTACCACCATTTTCTACGGTTTTGAGTGCATTTAGTTCAAGACTCTTCTGGTTGCACCACAAGGCTAGTTGTTCAACCTCCCGTCTGTATGCAGATGTCATCCTTGTCGAATGAAACCAAACACAAAGGATGAGCAAATATTTCTCTTCCTGCAAAGACGTGTGTCTCTTGTAGATTGCAATCAGTGCCATTTGGAGTCATGGTGTGTTTTATTGCTCCTTTCTTGGATTCGGTACCCAGCTTCATTTGGTAGAAGCTGAATGCAGCATCCTCAGCGAGTGAAGCTGTGGGAAGATCTAGCTGACTTACTGCCCTCATCCCCATCCCCTAACCCTATTTCTATCCCAAAGGTGGGGTTTTTTTGCGAATCAACTGGACTTTCCGGTCTTCTGGAAGTCGTTTTGCTTCTCATCCAAGAGGCTTCTTCAGTTCTGACTGGATGGTGGGGGGAATGGAAGGATTATATTCTTGCAGACAGCTGGCCATTTGCATTCTTTAGCAAGAAGCTTCTTGGATGGAAGAAAAACATCTTCCATTTGGAAGGACCCTGGAGGTCTTCTAGTCCAACCCCCAGCTTAATCAGGAGCTGTCCATTCTTTTCTTTAAAAAAAATCCCAGTGGTTGGAGCACCCACAACGTCTGGTGGCAAGCTGTTCCACTGGTTAATTGTCCTCACTGTTAGGAAATTTCCCCTTAGTTCTTGGTACAGGTAGCTCTTGACGTACATGACCACAATGAGCACAAAATTTTACGTTGCTAAGTGAGACATTTGTTAAGTGAGTTTAGCCCCAATTTTTCTTGCTACAGTTCTTAAGTTGTTAATTTATGAGCAATAGCAATAGCAATAGCAACAGCAGTTAGACTTATATACCACTTCATAGGGCTTTCAGCCCTCTCTAAGCGGTTTTACAGAGTCAGCATATTGTCCCCAACAACAATCCGGGTCCTCATTTTACCCACCTCGGAAGGATGGAAGGCTGAGTCAACCCTGAGCCGGTGAGATTTGAACAGCCGAACTGCAGAACTGCAGTCAGCTGAAGTAGCCTGCAGTGCTGCATTTAACTACTGCGCCACCTCGGCTCTTAGCAAGGTTCTAAGTGAATCTGGCTTCCCCATTGACCTGCAAGGAGGGTCGCAAAAGGGGATCACAGTGACCCCAGGGACACTGCAACCATCATAAATATGAACCAGTTGCCAAGCCTCCAAATTTTGGTCATGTGGCCATGAACGGTCTTAAGTGTGAATAACAGCCATAAGTGATGTATTTCAGCAGGGTGACTAAACAAGCTGTTGTAAGTCAAGGTAATGGAGAGTAGGTTTTTCCTCTTGTAATATTTGGAGTGGTTGGTTAGGGTTGAACAAACACACACACACACGGACAGTGTCTTTTACCTCAGATGTGTTGCTATTTGTTTGGTCCCGCCACTTAGGTCCATGATGGTGAACCTATCGCACTCATGCCCGAAGTGGCACATGGAGGCATGTCGCTTGGCACCGCCACCAGCCACCCATTCCTCTTCCGGTTCTGGTGCGCATGCACACACGAAAATCAGCTGGCCTTTGTGCGGGCGGTGGTGCTGGGAAACTAGAAGAGCTGGCCTTCTGTTTTCCGGCATGAATATGGCGCACCGGCCACCCTGATTGTCGTGCATGCAAGCGTGCCAGTAAACGGAAGACTAGCTGGTCGGCGTGCATGCGTGCCCTGGAAACAGGAAGTTCATTTCCCGGGGTGCGCATGCCCTCTGGGCAGCTCCTCTTCCGGTCATGGCCCAGATGAGCACAGGAAGTGTGTGCCTACTCTCTTTGCAGAACCCATTGCTGAAAAGGTTCGCCATCACTGACCTAGGTTGTAATTGTGGGCATAAAAAGGAAAATTGCTCAGTGTCAGCCTTTATCTAGACTTTACTTTACAATCTTTCCAGCCTTAAAGAGGAAGATTAAAAGCTTTTGTGATGCCCGGCCTTGCAGAAGAGGTTTAACCTCTTGAACTCAGCTCTGCTGTAGGATATCCTGCCCAGCCAACCTCGAGAAGTCCTTATGGTTAATTCGGAATGTTTTTACACAGTGACAGATAGCTCTGCTCCGTACCTGTGACATCCAGAATGAAAGGCATACGATCCAATATCCTATACCTCAAATGGCTTGGCTGTTAAAAAACTTTCCATATGATTTCCAGAGCAGCAATCATCCAGACTCATTGCCTGTGTGTGTGTGTGAGAGAGGGGGGAGGGAGGGAGAGTGAGAGAGAGTGAGAGAGAGAGGGGGAAGAGAGAGAGAAAGAGAGAGGGGTAGAGAGTGAGAGAGGGGGAGAGAGGGAGAGAGAGGAAAGAGAGAGAGGGAGAGAGAGAGGAGAGAGAGAGAGAGAGAGAGGGGGGAGGGGGAAGAGGAGGGGGAGAGAGAAAGGGAGAGAGAGAGAGGGGGGAGAGAAGAGAGAGGAGGGGAGGGAGAGAGAGGAGGGGGAGAGAGAGAGGAGGAGAGGAGAGGGGGAGAGAGGAGGAGGAGGAGTGGGGAGAGGAAGAGAGGAGGGAGAGGGGAGGAGGGGAGAGGAGAGGAGAGAGGGAGAGAGGAGAGGGGAGAGAGGGAGAGAGAGAGGAGAGGAGGGAGAGAGAGAGGAGAGGGGGAGAGAGAGGAGAGGAGAGAGAGGAGGAGAGAGGGAGGGAGAGAGAGAGGGAGGGGGAGGGAGAGGAAAGAGGGGGGAGAAAGAGGGAGAGAGGAAAGAAAGAGAGGGGAGAGAGGGAGAGAGAGAAAGAGGGAGAGAGAAAGAGAGAGAAAGGGGGAGAGGGAGGGAGGGGGGAGAGAAAGAAAGAGAGAAAGAGGGAGGGAAAAGGGAGAGAGAAAGAGAGGGAGAGAGAAAGAGAGGGGAGAGAGAAAGAGAATGACAGGGAGAGAAAGAAAGAGGGAGGGAGAGAAAGAGAGGGGGGGGGAGAGAGAGGGAGTGGGGGGAGAGAGTATTTTTACTAGCACAACTCCCATTCAGGTTTGGGAAAACTGAGATAGGTTGCAATCTGCCACGGTGCACAGAAAGATTAAAGGCAGACTAAAAATACATCCATCAGCTTTTTGTGGACGCTTTCCAGGCGAATAGAAAAGAGAGCTGTCAACAATGCAAAACAAATTCAGATGAAAGATACACAGGCACAGAAACACACACAGGCACATGTTGTGAAGTCCTCGGAGCTCTCTCCGCTTGGCACTGAGGACCCTACAGTTGAACTGAAAAGATGCGGAGGCTGTAGAGAGAGTGCAGGGAAGAGCAACCAAGAGGATTAGGGGACTGGAGGATAAAACATGAAGAACGGTTGCAGGAACTGGGTATGTCTAGTTTAATGAAATGAAGGGGAGACATATCAGCAGTGTTCTAATATCTCAGGGGCTGCCCCAAAGAAGAGGGAGTCAAGCTATTCTCCAAGGCACCTGAGGGCAGGACAAGAAGCAATGAACGGAAACTAATCAAGGAGAGAAGCAACCTAGAAATAACCGTGGTGCTCTCTAAGCCTGTAACATCATCAGTGGTAGAAGAGAGTGGAATTTGGACAAGGGTGGAGGGGAGGAGGAGGAGGAGGAGGAGGAGGACGGCTGTTATTGGGTCCTTGGTCGTCTCTGAGCTTGCTTGTTTTCTTTCAGAGATTCCATGACCCAACTAGGTAACATCATCTCTGCTAGTAAGGAGTGTTGTGTGTGCTGTCAGTTTTTTATTCTTGGCATGCTTTTAACGTGTGTGTATGTTGTGGTTGGTTGGGCTAGTTACTAAACGGCCCTCGTGGCAGTTTTCCTGGATTGGGATTATGGCTCCTTGATTGCTGGTGCTTGGAGTTAATCTATGCTGATCTGGGGGCAATTTACCTATGTAGTTTTTCCCCAAACATAAGACACCTTGTTTTCTTATTTTCTTTTGTCCCAGAATAAGAGCTTGGCCCTTATTTTCGCGGGAGGTCTTATTATTTTTGAGGTGCAGGAGGCTCTTAACCTCGGTCTGCGGCTCAGCTGATCCAGAGAAGGCCGGAAATTCTGTCTTTGTTTCCTGGCACACTCTTGCAGCCCTAGCGTCACTGGGCGGGCTGCTTTTTTTGCGGCCGCCACTAATAGAGGGGCGCCGGTAGCTAGGGTGGGAGGAGCAGCCTCTGTGACTCCGTTCTGAGTGGATGGCAGTGCATTTGGGGTGCATTTGGGGGTGCATGGGGCATATTCCCCCCCCAGGAAACGCGCATGTGTTTAAATATTTTAGGGGAGGGCTTATTTTTGGGGGAGGGCTTCTTCCTAGCGCAGCACTCAAAAGCCAATTGGGCTTATATCGGGGAGGTCTTATTTCAGGGTAATGGAGAGGTGCTGAACTCTCTTTTTTTTGGGCTGGATGATTGTCTGTTTTGCATTGTGTATAGATGGTATTAATGTCTATGTGTCTGTGATTGTGAAGAGTGCCAGGCTTCTAAAAATGAGATGGGAATGTGGAAGAGAAGAGAGGATAAAGGTGAAGAAGAGATGGTTAGGAGAGAATGGGGGAAGAGGAGAAGATGAAAAGGAGTGGAAAGGGGAGAGAGGAAGGGGGAAGTAGAGAAGAGAAGGATGACAGAAGGAAGAAAGGAGGTCGGGAGGAGGAGGAGAGAGGGAGAGGAAAGTAATGGACAGTGTATAAATATGGTGTATGGAGAGAAGAAGAAGCCAACAATAATTCTTGTGGGTTGATGGTAAGACAAATTGATGTTAAATAGTTAATAATGTAAAATAATGTTGGTTATGTAACAGTATACATGTGGTTATTTGTTATGGAAATGAAAAAATAAAAACTTGTAGAAATTCCCTGGCATTTTTGGACTTGGCCTTGAACCAGGCCTTCAGCGCCTTCCGGAAGAGTGCTAGAGCGGGGCCATTCTAATCCCTGGGGGGTGATGTTTCAGAGAGAGGGAGCCACCATGGAGAAGGCCCTTCTTCTGGGTCCCACCAGGTATATGTCTCTTGGGAATGGAGGGACGTTCCCTGCCTCCCCGCTTTGGTGGATCGAGTAGATTTTATACTATACAATGCAATAGCAAGTTGGAAGGGACTTTGGAGATCTTCTAGTCCAACCCCCTGCCTAGGCAGGAAACCTACACCACTTCAAACAAATGGTTATCCAAACATCTTCTTAAAGACTTCCAGTGTTGGGGCATTCACAACTTCTGGAGGCAAGCTGTTCCACTGATTAATTGTTCTAACTGTCAGGAAATTTCTCCTCATGTTGCTTCTCTCCTTGATTAGTTTCCAACCCATTGCTTTTCATTTCTTGTTTCAACCACAATCTACCAGATGTGACCGGCAAGAGACGGTCCTTCAGATCACCTGGTCCCCAGCCATGAAGGTCATAAAGGTGACAACCAGCACCTTGAATTGGAAGGGTCTGTATGCTGACAGACCCACCCAATTATTTAGGAAATGACATTTTATGGATCTTCTCTTTTGCGGTTCCCACCCATTTTCCAGCATGTACCATCTGCAATGGGCCGGCTGTGGGAAAGATTTTGAAACTCCATCCCTTTGTTGTGATCCTTTTTTAAAGGCTGGCGTTTCTTGTGATATGCAGGACTATTCTGAAGAACTGTTTGCCTTTTGCAGCTCTGCAATGTTTCTGCTAGCTACATTTATTTCCCTCCTCCTGGAGGAAATGTATAATAAGCTTCTCTCTCTCTCTCTCTCTCTCCCTCTCCCATGGCCCTCCTCATCTTGGAAAACCAAGATAATAACCTATTCCTGCTGATTAAACTGACATGGGTGTCAGTTATGAAAGACCTGGTTCATCAGATAACAGCTAGGCAGATGTTTTGAGGATTTCCTGTATAAATAATTCAATAGATGGATTAGTATAAATCCATAATAAGTACATAGCTGGGTGAGCTGTAGATATGGGGAAGGAAGGAAGGAAGGAAGGAGGGAGGGAAGGAGGAAGGAAGGAAGGAAGGAGAAAGATGGGAGGGAGGAAAGAGAAAGAGATGGGACAGAGGGAGAGAGGAGGAAGATAGGAGGAGAAGGGAAAGAAGGGGGAAGGAAGGAAGGGAAGGAAGGAGGAGGAAAAGAAGGAGAAAGATGGGAGGAAGAAAAGAAGAAAGAGATGGGAGGGAGGGAGGAGGAAAGATGGGAGGAGGAGGAAGGAGAAGGAAGGAAGGCAAGAGAAAGAGATGGGACAGAGGGAGGGAGGAGAAAGATGTGAGGAGAAGGGAAGAAGGGGGAAGGAAGGAAAGAAGGAGAAAGATGGGAGGGAGGAGGAAAAAGATGGGAGGTGTGGAGGACGGGGAGGAAAGGAAGGAAAGAGAAAGAGATGGGACAGAGGGAGGGAGGAGAAAGAGGGGAGAAGGGAAAGAAGGGGGAAGGTAGAAGGAAGGAAGAAAGGAAAGGAAGGAAGGAAGGAAAGAAGGAGAAACATGGGATGAAGGAAGGAGAAAAGATGGGAGGGAGGAGGAAGGGGAAGGAAGGAAGAAGAAAAACACCACATTTTTGCAATTAGATTTGTTCATTTCAGCTCTCTTCCAAATATGATTAAAAAAAAACTGCACACAGATTTGACTGTATTGTGCTTGGTGCATCACAGGCTTGTGAAACAACTTTTCAAGTCCACCCTTCAAATTCACATGTCGAAGCAAAATCAAAAAATGATTCGCTCGATCGTTGCAATTTCTCCTGGTTCAAATTGTTGCACCAGCAAGCAAAATGACTGGAACAGGTCTATTTGGTTGCCTTCTCCCCCTCCCTTCCCCCCCCTCACAGTCCTAAGTAAAACTTTGCACGTGTCCAGGGGACACGAAACAGACGGGAGCGATGGTTTCTTCCATCCCATCCCTTTTGTAACATTAGTGTCGGGATCTAAGGCTGATTCGAAGTTATTTTTAACTCGCTCGCCCTCCAAATGTGCCTCCTGGCACTTGGGATATCTGTTTGCTTTTCAATTTTGATGATAGGTAGCCAGAAGTGCAAAACAACACAGTTGCAGCAGCACGAAAGGTATATTTCAAAAAAACCACCACAACTAAATGGCTTTGTTTAATTTTCAATTTGTCTGGGATCACATAAAGTATATTTAATCTTCTATCCGGGAAGGGAACGGCTGTTTTCTCCTGATGGGGAGAAGAAGAGGGAAGAGATGGGGAGGAAGGGGTGATGGAAGGATTTTTAATTAAGTTTTAAAAAGAAGAGTGTCACCCAGGGAGCAATTACTAAATTTTTATTCTGTCTCAAGTGGCATGTATTGTCAAGGAAATATAGCCACCCATTTTCCAAGTCTGTTCTCTCGGGGAACCCAAGAATTTAAATGGAGAAAGAGGGGGTGGAAAACACACGACAAGATTCACATCTGTTTCCATGGAACTCCCTTAAGAATCCAGGGCGTATTTGTGTGTAAAAGGATCTTGTCATGCTTGCTCTTCTTTTCCAATAGCAGCGATGCCCAGCATCAGCCCTTTGATTGACAGGCTGCAAACCACCCTTCAAAAAACGTGGATGCACAGCTGGAGAAATTGCACTGGCAGAGTCAGAATGAGACAGAGGTATTTCACGAGAAGAGTCCTCCACTCTTCTGCTCACAAGAGAACCCCTTTCGCCACCAGGATTGAAATTTTGGGCTTGGACAATCTGGAACTCTGCTGCCTGCGGTCTGACCTAAGCACAGTACACAAAATTGTCTTTTTGTGCAACATCCTACCTGTCAATGATTACTTCAGCTTCAGCCACAATAACACACAGGCAAACAATCGATACAAACTGAAGGTTAACCGCTCCAAACTCGATTGCAGAAAATACGACTTCAGCAACAGAGTGGTCAACGCCTGGAATGCTCTACCTGACTCTGTTTTTACATCCTCAAACCCTCAAACAGCTTCAACCTTAAACTGTCTACCGTGGACCTCACCCCATTCCTAAGAGGTCCGTAAAGGGGGTGAGCATAAGCACACCAGCGTGCCTTCCATCCCTGTCCTACTGTCCCCATTTATCTGCATCTACTTCTTTTCTTCATGTATACTTATACCTGTTATCTTGTACATGTTTGACAAACTAATAAATATAAATTTAATCGAGCGGCCTTGGGCCAGGTTATCTGAAGGACCAAATCCCGTACCTGGTTCTGGTATTTCCTTGCCATCTAGAGAGAAGCTCCATGTCAAGTGTGAAGAAGAATCAGGACTACAAATGAAGTTCCAACAAATTGTTGGATGTAAGACCGCACACCTGGACGACTGCAACCAGTTTTGGTCACCACACTACAAAAAAGATGTTGAGACTGTGGGAAAAGTTCACAGAAGAGCAACTAAGATGATCAAAGGCCTGGAGACTAAAACATATGAAGAACGGTTGCAGGAACTGGGTATGCTTAGTCTAGAGAAAAGAAGGACTAAAGGGAACATGATCGCAGTCTCCCCATACTTGAGAGGCTGCCACAAAGAAGGCAGGATCAAATTATTCTCCAAAGCACCAGAAGGCAGGACAAAAAACAATGGATGGAAACTGATCCAGGAGAGAAGCAACCTGGAATTAAGGAGAAGTTTCCTAACAGTGAGAACAATTAACCAGTGGAACAGCTTGCCACCAGAAGCTGTGGGAGGTTTTTAAGAAGGGATTGGACAGTCACTTGTCTGAGATGGTATAGAGCAGTGATGGCAACCCTTTTTGGCACTGAGTGCCCAAACCGGAACATGCGTGCATGCATGTGCATATGTGTATACTGGATCACCGAAAACATGAAGACCAGCTGGCCAGCCCCCGGTTGCCTGTTTTTGGCCCTTTTCCGGCCCCTTTTCCGGCCCTTTTCCGCATCAATTTCAGGCCCTGTTTTGGGCCACTTTCAGGCCGTTTTCAGGCATTTCAGCACCCGTAAAGACTAGCCGGCTGGAAGAGCAGCTGGCAATGGTGCACGTGCCCACAGAGATGGGTGGCACGGGTGACATAGGTACCATCATGGTATGGGGGTCTCCTGCTTGAGCAGGGGGCTGGACTAAAAGATCTCCAAGGTCCCTTCCAGCTTATTCTATTCTATTCTATTCTATTCTATTCCTATTCTAAAAATTATCTATTGCTCATGCCTTTACAATGAAAATCTAGTCAACTGAAGTCCAGTATTGTACTAATATGGTGCTAGATAAGCAGCAACATAATTCAAGAAGTATTGGACTTAAACCATTTGCAGGAATGTAAAGACTCCCAGCTGATTCCTCTCTTGACTCCTCTCCAGATTCTGCCTTTTCTTCTCCTACATCTGTGTTTTTTTTATAAGTAGTCCTAGACTTGCAACTTTTATTTTAGTGGCTGTTCAGAGTTACAACAGCCCTGAAAAAAGTGACTCTTATAGCCAGTTTTAATACTTACAACTCTTGCAGCATTCCGCCCCGCCAGTAATGTGATTACAATTTCAGACATTTGACAAATGGCATGTATTTATGGCAGTTGGAGTGGTGCGGTGACCTAGAGGTGGCGCTCTCGTCTCACAATTGAACTCACAGGAGGCTGTGAGTTCGATCCTAGGGAAAGGCAAATATTTCTCTCTCTGGGCACGTTGAGAATATATCTGCTGATTATAACTCCGCACTGGGGACAGGAAGGGCATCTGGCCAGTAAAACATTCTGCTAGCTCCTTTCAGTTGCCCAGACTCCACCCCGTAAGGGATTATGGGGTCATTAAAAGATGATGATGGTGATAATGATGATGATGATGATGATGATGTATTTATGGCAATTGCACTGTCCTGGGATCATATGATCACTACCTACAACCTTCCCAGCCGTTTTCCTTTTTTTTGGGGGGGGGGTGGTAATACAATTTTTTTATTTTTAATATAATCATTCCATCTTCAGTTGAACAGTGTGTTGTCTGTTTATCTTTGTTAAACAATAATCAAAATAACAACATCCTTTGTTAAATGAATATTGATTCTGCAATCTTTAACGTCATAATATTCCCCATATTAATTCTACAATATTAACATAATAACATTCAACATACTAGCCGTTTTCCGACAAGCAAAATCAATAGAGGAAACCAGATTCACTCAACAGCTGCGTGATTCAATTAACATTCGCTTAACAGCTGTGGCAGGAAGGATGCAAAATGAGCCACCACTCCGTTACCAACTGTCTTGCTTAGCCATTGAAAATTTGAGCTCCACTGGGGTTTTATGTCAAGGATGACCCCTTCCTGGTCTTCAAGATCCACACATTTCATTGACCTTTCTCAGGATATGCAAGAACCGAAAACTTCTTAGGCTCACAGTAATTATTTATTTTCCTCTAATAGTTTTAATTTAACGTGAGTGGTAAACTTGAGATGGTGAGTCCGGCGGCTGACCCATAACTCATTTTCACTCTCTCCATGGTAATGTCACCAGCAGCCTCTCCATGGTATAAGCTTGGTCATTAAACCAGCATGTAACATCTGGTTATTGTTCGTTTAGTTTATTAGCCATGGGTGGAGAGAGAGAAAGGCTAGCGCATGAATGGCAAAAGCCCAGAGGTATACATTTGATCATGTCTCACCCTTAAACGGCTCCCACTTATGTTCAAATATGAGCATATGACACCCATAGATAATTAGGTTGCAAATGGCTTGGCGAAGTAATTGCACCGTTCCCCTTCCCTACCCAAAGCTTGAGAAGTAATTTCAGGTTTTTATAATTACAGAGCAAGTGGACTGTAATAATTTCCAAATGTTCAAGGCTGTTTCTTTAAAAAAAAGAAGAAGCAGCAACCAACGTCAACTACACACATCCACTCTGTCTCTTGCAAAAGAAGGACTTGTGGTTAGGACTTGGTAGTTGGTAACCCGGCGTTGCACGAGTATTTATTTATTTATTTATCCTAATCCTGTATTAGAAAGGAAAAGCCCTGATTTCGGTGACAATTAAATTAGTTGCAAATTAGTTTTCCCTGTGCCCCTCAGAAGCATTAAAGGAAAGTGGGAGCTCCCTTGTGGAGTACTCTGAAGCTGTTACCATGGCAACCCCACTGCGCTGTACAGTAGAAACCATTTTATGGCAGTACGGTAGAAGCCATTTGAAGGCACAACAGGCTGTATCTTAACAGAACTCACATACCCCGAGGGGTGTTACGGGCGTCTTACCCCCCCTAATATTTGTTTCCAGAGAGTAAGTCATCTGTGTACCGAGTTTGGTTGAAATTGCTCAAGGTGTTTCAGAGTTATGCTGGAACACACCCACACATGCTGAGAGAAGGGTGGAGGGAGGGAGGGAGGGAGGGAGAGAGAGAGAGAAGGAGGGAGGGAGGGAGGGAGGGAGGGAGAGAGAGAGAGAAGGAGAGATAGAGAGAGAGAATGAGAGAAAGAGAGAGAGAGAGAGTGAGAGATTACATATATATAGACTATGGGCTTTGGTATATGACATGATGTTATCGCTATGAATGGGATTGGCTGGCTGCCCTGAATCCAAAACATCCTATGTAGCCTCGTTTTCAACGCCGTGCACATGCGTGCACACTGAACACACCAGCAGAGTGCATGCGCGGAAGGCTGCACACATGCATGGAAGGCGCATGCTCACCGTTGCAGACCTGTGGTAAACCTACGTGAATCCCACTGCTGCTTAAGAAATGTCTCGTTTTAGCCACAGAAATTCTGGCATCAACTGTGACCGTAAATCGAGGGCCACCTGTATAACTTTGCTGTGCTTCCAATTCTTTTTTTCCCTTCCTTGCGCCTTCCTTTTTCCGCCGCCGTCTCCCTGCTCCAGCTTCTTGAGAAAATGCCCCGAGGCAAAACTCATGTTCAACCCTGCAGCCGAGGGAGATGTCAGCCCTTAACAACTAATGGGAAGAGGGAATTTGTGGAAGGAAACCAAGAGAGAGACTCCAGGCGTAGCTTCTCTCTGGCTAATTTCTGCAGGGACTTGGAGCAGGCTACCAGATGTCAGAACCGATTAAGAGCTAACCTCTGGAGTATATTAGGAGCTGCCGGAGCCGAAGAATGACTGACACCGCTATTCATAAAAGAACCAATCAGACCTCCGACGACAACAGCCGGGCCTCCCGCTTTGTCTCCTGGTGCTTGGTTGCGTGGTGACAATTGGATTGCCCACGAGATGCCTTCTTGAAGTATGTTCCCTCGTCTATGAAAAGAACAGTCTGTCACTTATTCTTAGCGTGGGAAGAGAGGAAGAACTCTGTGTCGACAGGACAGCAAAATTGCACCAAATGTTCCTCCGTGCACACCTGGGAATAGAGAAGATATTGAGCAGACGGCGCTAATTTTTCTTGCAGTCTACGATCGAGAAGTAGTACAGGTACTCCTCGGCTTAACAACCACCCGTTTAGTGACCGTTCGAAGGTGTCCCAAAGGTGCTTGTTCAAAAGACAACTGGCCTTTTTTTTTCTTGAAGGCATTTCGCTTCTTCAAGACAAGCTTCTGACCACTCTAACCAATCTAACCACTGAACCGTGGTGGCGCCGTGGTTGGAGTGTAGTACTGCAGACTACTTCTGCTGACTTGCTGATTGCCAGCAGTTTGGCAGTTCAACTCCCACAAGGCTCAAAGTTGACTCAGCCTTCCATCCTTCTGAGGTGGGTAAAATGAGGACCCAGATTGTTGGGGGCAAGAGGCTGACTCTGTAAACCGCTTAGAGAGGGCTGTAAAGCACTATGAAGCGGTATATAAGTCTAAGGGCTATGGCTATTCTTCAATTGCTTCAATTGAAGAAGAGAAGCTTCTTCTTCCAAGGCCACCCTTGGAATATGGCATCCAGCTTTAGTGGCCATGATGTAAAAAATATGTTATGACTCTGGAAAGAGTGCAGAGAAGAGCAACAAAGATGATTAGGGGACTGGAGGCTGAAATATATGAAGGACGGTTGCAGGAACTGGGTATGTTTAGTTTGATGAAAAGAAGGACTAGGGGAGACATGATAGCAGTCTTCCAATATCTCAGGGGCTGCCACAAAGAAGAGGGAGTCAAACTATTCTCCAAGGCACCTGAGGGAAGAACAAGAAGCAATGGGTGGAAACCAATCCGGGAGAGAAGCAAATTAGAACTAAGGAGAAATTTCCTGACAGTTGGAACAATTAATCAGTGGAATAACTTGCCTCCAGAAGCTGTGAATATCTCCAACACTAGAAGTTTTTAAGAAGACAGTGGATAACCATTTGTATGAAATGGTGTAGGGTTTCCTGCCTGAGCAGGGGTTTGGACTAGAGGATCTCCAAGATCCCTTCCAACTCTGATTTTGTTCTGTTAGTAATTCTGAACTGAAATCAGAACCGGCAGCTACCCAGGCTGGCCACACCCCCGAACCGGTTCTCCGGTCGCCACCGTCACCACTGCCCTCTTTTTGGGGAGATTTCCATTGAACTGTGCATGCATGTGCAGCATGCATCCAGTGCATATGGGTGGGCACGAGCGTACTGGCAGTAATGCCAGCCAGAATCCACCCCTTAACTCTGCCCAAATACCAGCAGTTCGATCCTGACCAGCTCAAGCATGAGTCAGCCTTCCGAGGTGGGTAAAATGAGGACTCAGATTGTTGGGGGCAAGAGGCTGACTCTGTAAAGACCATTTAGCGAGAGGGCTGGAAAGCACTGTGAAGTGGTATACAAATGTAAATGCTATTGGGATAAAGAAAGAACTGTTCACCTTATGTCCATTCCACCATCTGTTTAAGAGAACCTCCAAACCCAATAAAACAAGAGAGCCCTTGGTTCAAAAATGCAAAGTTGGATGGAGCTAACTCTTGGGTGGGAACTTACCAAGAAATCCCCAGGCTGATTCAGGAATTAAAAAAAAAATCTCCAGAAGAAAGCAATGGGAATCTACTTCTGAATCATTGCCAAGAAAAAAAAGTCCCCAACAACCCTACAATAGGAGTCAAGTTTGATTTGGAGGTTTTACTTGTAATTCTGACAGGACAGGAAGATGGGAGGGAAGGGAAGGAATAGAAAGGAAAGGAAGAGAAGGAGAAGGAAAGGAAAGGGACAGAATGGAAAGGGGGAAAGGAAAAGAAAGAGGGAAGGGAAAAGAAAGGAAAGAAGAAAAGGAGAAAGGGAAAGGAAGGGTAGGGAAGGAAAGGAAAAGGAAAGGAAGGGAGGGGAAAGGAAAGGAAAGAGAGAAGGGAAAGGAAAGGAAAGAAGAAGAGGAGAAGGGGAAGGGAAGGATAGGGAAGGAAAGGAAAGGAAAAAGGGACGGAAGGGAAAGGAAAGGGGGAAAGGAAAGGAAAAAAGGAAAGGAGAAAGGGAAGGAAAGGATAGGGAAGGAAAGGAAGGGAAAGGAAAGAGGGAAAGGATAAAGGGAAGGAAAGGATAGGGAAGGAAAGGAAAGGAAGGGGAAGGAAAGAGGGAAAGGGCAAAAGGAAAGAGGGAAGGGAAAGAAAGGGAAAGGAAAGAAGGAAAGGAGGAAGGAAGGAAAGGAGAAAGGAAAGGAAGAGAAAGGAAGGGAAGGGAAAGGAAAGAAGAAAGGAAAGGAAGGGAAGGGAAAGGAAAGGAGAAAGGAAAGACAGGAAAAGGAAAGGAAAGGAGAAAGGAAAGGAAGCGAAAGGAAAGGAGAAAGGGAAGGAAAGAAGGGAAAGGGAAGGAAAGGAAGCTTAAATTTACCCTTTGTAGTTTCACAGCAGAAATTGTATATATGTGTTCTCTGAGATTGTTTGGGGGATTATATTTTGCTTGTTTATTTAATTCCGGCCCCTAATAGTAGTTACCTCCCTGGTTGGGGGACGATCTTAGCTGCGTTGACAAAACACTTTTTCGCTTCAAGATGAATCATTCCTCCAAAAAGATGTATTTTTACACACACACACACACACACACACACACACACACACACCGCCCTCCCGTCTGTCATTTAAAAACACACTGTGACATTTTCTGCTCTACAGTTTTCGGTGGTTGCTGCATTTCCCGCACAACGGGGTCTAATTGAAATGACTCCTAACTCGGGGCGAGCAAAACCTTTTTTGAATATGAACCGTTTCAGAGTTGAAGCACGTCGTCACGAGACGGAAACAGCTGCATTGCATTCACCACTGAAGGATTTTCACTACCACGGTCGACAAATTTTGAAAGCAATCTCTCAAAAACTTTTGGGCCGGATCAAAACAACTGGCTTTGGGTACAGTGCAGTGACTCTGAAACAGAAATAACTGTCTAGGGCAGTCCCCATTTAGTGACCACATTTGCAACAGGCCTCTCGGTTGTAGAATGAAGTGATGGTTAAGTGAAACTACCACTGGAATTTAAGACTTTGCTTCAGTTTTTCTTTGCTTTACAGACCTGCCCAGTCCATAAGTGTGAGGACTTGTTCTGACCCAGCCTTAGCAGAAACAAGAAACAGACTCCTGGTCACAAAAAAACCTTCTTTATTTACATCTTGAGAATCAATTGCATTCACCCACCGAAAAGTCCAGGCAATAATCCTTCAAGGAGTTAACTGCAGTAACAGACCTTATCAGTTCCTTGCGATAATTGCAAGGCCGTGAGCTCCCAGCCGAAAGGCTGCAAATTAAGTTTTGGCAAGCAATCTTTGTGGCAGGAAACACAATGAGCAAAATCTTCAAAAATACGAACTGTTGTCTCCTACGACCACCACTCTCCTTTCCTTCTATTTATTCCCCAGCCAGGAAGGGGCCATTCAGTGTCCACATTTGCTTTGCTTCCCGAGTTGACTCCTTGTCCTCCGTTGTTCACCTTTCCTAACAGCTCTGCGCACGTGTGCATCTAGAACAGGCCCCAGCTGTTCTTCCTCCTCACTCATCTCAGCCTCCAAAGGCAACTGCCTCTCCAGTGGCTGGGAAATGTCAGATGGCCCTGGCTCTATCTCTGTGTCTGATGCAGAGCCCTCATCAGACCCTTCCCCAGGTTCCAGAACTCACCCAAGTTCCTCCCCAATCTCCTCATCATCTGAGTCTGCCATCAGCTCTGCTGGCAGCTGGCGGGCCACAACAGGACTGGTCCTTAGGTTACTTTTTCATCACCACTGTACTTCTGAATGGTCATTAAATGAGGCAGTTGCCAAAGAAGGGATGTTTGTCTGATGATCAGATTTAAAATTTGGTTTTTGAGTAGCACACCCCTATCCTTAAGAATATCTTATAAACAAAGTTTATTTATGACCCAAGACCAAAGTTTCATACAATACAGAATATGACAGGGCATAAATATATAAAGACAGAATATTAATATCATAGCTATCTTGGTGTGGGAGAGATCAATCAGATCCTATTTAAACCCAGAATCTCCCTAGGGCTGAAATTCCCAACATGTTCAGCTCCTCAACTCCTTCATGAAGTTTCAGATTTTTCACCAACTCCCAAATATTTACAAAAATAATTCAATACTGCATTAATGCTTTAATACTACTACTTTAGTACTTCAATATTATTAATAATGGACGCAGTGGCTTAATGTCAATAAGGAAGGATCAGAAATAACAGTAGAACTAGAATAGAGGTTTAGGATGCGGTGGCTCAGTGGTTAAGACGCTGAGCTTGTCGATCAGAAAGATCGGCAGTAGGGCGGTTCGAATCCCTAGTGCTGAGTAATGGAGTGAGCTCCCGTGACTTGTCCCAGCTTCTGTCAACCTAGCAGTTCGAAAGCACATAAAAATGGAAGTAGAAAAATAGGAACCACCTTTGGTGGGAAGGTAACAGCATTCTGTGTGCCTTCGGCATTGAGTCATGTTGGCCACATGACCACGGAGGGGTCTTCGGACAGCACTGGCTCTTCGGCTTTGAAACGGTGATGAGCACCGCCCTCTAGAATCAAGCACGACTAGCACATATGTGCGAGGGGAACCTTTATCTTTATTACTAATAAAAATAACAATAAGAGCCCCATCAACTTTGAAGAGCAGCACCTTGGAGTCATCCCGAAGGAACAAAATTTTGCAAATTTTAAAACCTCAAAGGAATGCTGACATAAAGGACACGTGCCCTTCTCCAACACCGTCAATGTAGCTTTGCTGGCTTGCAAATCTCCCGTTCAGCCTTTTTTACTGCTGAATTCCCAGATTGTCTTTTGCAGGATGCCACCTCAGCCGAGCAGGACTGCCAGCATTTCTCATTTGAATGGGATTTCTGTCTCCACTGGATAATTGAGCCGAATACGTGCACGTGTGTCTTACCTGTCTGCTTAACACGGACCACGTTGGTTGGCTTTTAATCCCTACAAATTGCTTTGCGCTCCAGAGCTTTTGTTCCCCGTGCCGAGTGGTTAAAACACGACAACGTGGAAATCAGTTTCTTAAGCGCCCGCCGTGCCATCTTATCAAGGCGGTGGAGAAGGGTAGTGTTGTTTTCTTGACAAATGCCACCAAAAAAAAGAAGAACATATACGGACGCACGCGCACGCATACACACACACAAACACACACAAGAAGGGAAGTGAAAGGGGCCTCATTAAACCCTGCTGTTTTAATTAATTGGTCCTTCAGCTTTACTTTTGTGGAAGCAGCTCACAGCCTTAAGCTTTCTCCGCGATTAATTACAAAAGAGGAGCAAATCACAATAATTAGTTTAGCCTCCGGTGCTTGCTTGACCTCTGACCTAAAGTCTGTGGCTTCCCTGATACAAAGGAAGTGGGGGAGGAGAAGGTGGAGGATCGGAATGAGGAAGCAGGGCAAGAAGAGAAAGAGGAGGAGAAAGGAGGAAGAGGAGAAGAAGGAGGAGGATGAAGAGAAGGAGTATCATTAAGAGGAGGAGGAAGAGAAGAAGGAAGGAGAAGAGGAGGAGGAGAGGGAAGAGGAGAAGGAAGAGAAGGAGAAAGGGGAATCAGGAAGAGGAAGAAGAGAAGAATGAGGAGGGAGAAGAGGAGAAGAAGGTGGAGGATTGGAATGAGGAAGCAGAGCAGGACAAGAAAGAGGAGGAGAAAGAAGAGGAAAAAAGAGGAAGGATCAGGAAGAGGACAAAGTGAACTAGTATCATGAAGAGGAGGAGGAAGAGAAGAAGGAGGAGGGAGAAGAGGAGGAGGAGAGGGAAAAGGAGAAGGAGAAGTGGGAATCACAAAGAGGAGAAAGAAGAGAAGAATGAGGAGGGAGAAGAGAGGAAAGAGGAGGATCAGGATGATAAAATGGAGCAAGAAGAGGAAGAGGAGAAAGAAGAGGAAGGAGAAGGAAGAAGAGAAGAAGGAGGAGGGAGAAAAAGAGGAGGAGGAAGAGGAGGAGTATCATGAAGAGGAGGAGGAGAGAGAAGAGGAGGAGAAAGAAGAGGAGGAGGGAGAGGAGGAGGATCAGGAGGAGGAAGTGAAGCAAGAACAGGAAGAGGGGAGGAGGAAGAAGAAAAGGAGGAGGAGGAGGAAGAAGGAGATCATTAAGAAGGAGGGAGAGGAGAAGAAAGAGGGAGAAGAGAAGGAGAACGAACAGGAAGAAAAGGAGGAGGGGGATCACAAGGAGGAGGAGGAAGAGAAAGAAGAAAAGATGGTGGAGTAAGAGAAGGAGGAGGAGGAACAAGAAACGATGCAGAGAAGAACAGGAAAGATAAGGGGTCTGGAGGCTAAGTCATACGATGAACAAGATCAAGGGACTATGTTTAGTCTAATGAAAAGAAGGCTTGGGGTGACATGATAGCTACCAGTCTTCCAATGTATCTGGAGTTTCCAGGGAAAAAGGCAACTGACATCCCCACCCTAATTTTTTGTTTTTATTGTTTATTCATACCCCACCTTTATTACTTTTACAAATAACTTGAGGCAGCCAACATATCCAACACAACTTCTTCCTCCCCTTTTCCCCACAACAATAGCCCTGTGAGGTGGACTGGGCTGAGAGAGAATGATTGGCCCAAGGTTTTTTGGCTAGCTTTGATGCCTAAGGCAGGACTAGAATTCCCATTTTCCTGATGATTGGCCCAAAATCATCCAGCTAGCTTTCATGCCTAAGGCAGGACTAGAATTCCCATTTTCCTGGCGATTGGCCCAAAATCACTCAGCTAGCTTTCCTGGCTACGTCAGGACTTGAACTCATCATCTTCCAATTTCCAGGTTAAGTGTCTTAACCACTAAACCAAATGGGCTGCCCAATCAGGCATCCTCTTCCACTCTCAATGCCCATTCTATCAATTTTGCAGCCATCCTGCTAAGTAGATTAAGAGCCAGCACGTAGATTAAGACTCCACAAACCGGGGGAGGGGTTGGCACTTAAGCCCCTTCAACCATAAACCAAGAAGGGCTTTGTAATTGGGGAGGGGGGCTGTCATTCGAGAACCCCTGGTCCTCCTATCAGCGTGGTTTGCCCAGGATCAACTCTTAATCCTGCCTTACTTCAAAGCTGGAATGGGGTAGTAGGTCAGGTTAGGAAACGGACTTCCACAAAGGCTACACCTTGTAGAATCAGAAAAAAAAAGAGTTTACGGCGCTTATCTTACACATTATTCCTTTTCCAGGGCTCAAGTATAATCTCTTTTATTTCTTTCAATCCTTTGACAATGTTATCTCTGCTTCTCTCCTCTTCTGTCACCCGACCAAAGTTATATTTCTTTGACATCTGGAGATCGTTACTGTTCAGCCTCTATTATCCAGGCAAAACCAAGGGGATCCCAATGGTTTTTGGCTGACACCTCATTTGATTTTTCCCCCCCTTGGGGTGGGTGGGGGAGGGAAGAGACGCTGCCTGCTTTGTGACTTATCTCACACGAAGAAGGCAGGAGAAAAAGACAGAAAAATAAAGGTATCAAGCAAACCCCCCTCCCTGCCCATTTCGTAGACACGTACTCAATTTCTACTCAGAGGCAAGAGTCCGGCTGGCAGTTGAGGTGTTTTTAAAGGTACTTTTGTGGTTGTTTGGTAGTAAAGGTTCCCCTCGCACGTATGTGCTTGTCATTCCTGACTCCAGGGGGTGGTGCTCATCTCCGTTTCAGAGCCGAAAAGCCAGTGCTGTCCGAAGACGTCTCTGTGGTCATGTGGCCGGCATGGCTCAATGCCAAAGGCACACAGAATCCTGTTACCTTCCCACCAAAGGTGGTTCCTATTTTTCTACTTGCATTTTTACGTGCTTTCGAACTGCTAGGTTGGCAGAAGCTGGGACAACTAACGGGAACTAACTCCATTACTCACCGCTAGGGATTCGAACCACCAAACTGCCAACTTTTCTGGTCAACAAGCTGAGCCACTGAGCCAGTGCGTCCTTGTTTGATAGTCAGGGAAGTAAAATTAACCAGGGGGTGGCCACTACAACAAAGACAAGCTAAGCTAGCAATCTTCCAGTATTTGGGGGGCTGCCACAAAAAAGAGGGAGTCAACCTGTTCTCCAAAGCACCCCAGGGCAGGACAAGAAGCAAAGGATGGAAACTAATCAAGGAGAGAAGCAATCTAGAAAACTAAGGAGAAATTTCCTGACAGTGAGAACAAATGAATCAGTGGAACGACTTGCCTCCAGAAGTTGTGAATGCTCCAACACTGGGGGTTTTCGAGAAAAGATTGGACAACCGTTTCCCTGAAATGGCATAAGGGTTCCTGCCTGAGTAAGGGGTTGGACTAGAAGACCTCCAAGGTCCCTTATAAAGTCCGGATCAGAACACAATTTCTGATTCCCAACTGAGAAGATATTGGGAAATGTTTGGTTCTGCCAGCTGCTCTGGAAATGCAAAGTGGTTCCATTTTAACTGTGAAGAATCTAGGTCAGTGATGGCTAAACTTTTTGTTGTTGTGTGCTGAAAATGTGTGTGCATGCGACAGCGCATGTGCATGCCCATACCCATAATGCAATATGTGTAGGACACCCACCCTCCCGTCCATTTTGGCTTCCAGGTTGGTGCAGGAGGCCTTCCAGTGAGCCCCCAAAATGCAATGCAAGCACCCCTCTGCGTATGCGCCCTACCCTCACACACATGTGCACACACATTCCCCGCATGCGCGGCAGAAACCCAAAGACCAGCTGGCCAGTGGGAGGCACACACGCACGCACGGTGGAGCTGGGCTGCAGCGATGGCTGGCGTGCCTGCAGAGAGGGCTCTGCCATAGGTTGGCTGTGACCAGGGGGGCATTTGCCCAGGTTCGCCTGGTGCACCAGTTGCGGCCCTACCTGAACCGGGAGGCTCTCACAACAGTCACTCGTGCCCTTGTGACCTCTAGGCTGGAATACTGCAATGTGCTCTACATGGGGCTGCCCTTGAAGAGTATTCGGCGACTTCAGCTGGTCCAGAATGCGGCCGCGCGAGCTATCGTGGGTGCACCTCGTTTCACCCACGTAACACCTATCCTCCGCGAGCTGCACTGGCTGCCTGTTGATCTCCGGGTGCGCTTCAAGGTGCTACTTGTCACCTACAAAGCCCTACATGGTATTGGATCTGGGTACTTGAGAGACCGCCTACTGCCAATCACTTCCACTAGGCCGATACGATCCCATAGATTAGGCCTCCTCCGAATTCCATCGGCCGGCCAATGTTGGCTGGCAACTACCCGGAGGAGAGCCTTCTCGGTGGCTGCTCCGACCCTATGGAACGAACTCCCCGTGGAGATTCGTACCCTCACCACCCTCCAGACCTTCCACGTCGCCCTTAAGTCCTGGCTGTCCCGACAGGCCTGGGGCTAAAGATTTTAACCCCACTTGAATTGTATGACTGTTGTGTTTTTAATGATGTATCGTTTTTCATGTTATGACTTGTTTGTCCTCCCTCCCCTTGAGTTGTGAGCCGCCCTGAGTCCCCCCAGGGAAAAGGGCGGCATACAAATAAAGCATCTCAATCTCTCAATCTCAATCATGGATCTGGGTTCTAGACTGGACCTCCTTCTGCCTGTGACCACAAAGTCTCAACCGCCACTTCAATTCCCAGCTGAGAAGATATTCAGGAAGGTTTCGTTCTGCCAGTTGGCTCTGGAAATGCAAACTCGTTCCATTTTAAATGTGAAGCATCAAGGTCCACGACGGCACATGTGCCAGAAGTGACACGCAGAGCAATCTCTCCGGGCACACAAGCTGTTGCCCATTACTGTTCCATGTTCCAGTGCGCCAGCCAGCTGGTTTTCATGTGCACGGGAGCGCTGGGAACCAGAAGAGTAGCTGCCCAGCACACATTTGCGCGCCGGGAAGATGTTATTCCAGTTTCCAGCACATGCATGCATGCCAACCAACCTACACTTCTGGTTTTTGAAATGCATGTGCACGCCGCAACCAACTGTCCAGTGCGATTGCGCATGCTGGACACCAGAAGATCATCTTCCCGGCGCACACATGCCAGGCAACTGGCTCTTCTAGTTTCCAGCATGCACAGATGCCAGTGGTGGGTTCCAGATCCCAGTGCAACTGGTATGGTGCACCGGGACCAGGCGTCCACCACATGAATGCAAGCAGCATGCACATGCGTACTTACCATCTGTGATGCTCCATGATGCCTCCACGATGCTCCAGCTGCTTGGCGCTGTATGCTCTGTGCGCGGAAGCCCTGAAGACCTCAATTACAGATAAGGACGGCAGGTGGGCCAGTGGGCCCTCCAGAGCACCATACTGGTATGGTACCTGGGGCTCCTGGCAGGCACCGGCATGCCCGTATTGGGGTGTGCCGGTCGTAATCCACCACTGGCACACACGCTCCCATTTTGTCACTCATTGCCGAAATCTAGGTTCTAGAATGGGCCTCCTTCTGCCTGCGACCACAAAGTCTCTGCAGCCCCTTCAACTCCAGGTGAACATTTTGGAATCCATCAGAGAAATCCGCTGACCTGGTTTAAGGCAGCTTGCCTTTGTGCCCAGGAAGACCCTGCCCCTTGGTCTCTTCTGACTGAATAAAACTCTGCCTTCCAGACGGCGTGAGGCGGTCTCTGGTGCCCTGCTCCGCTTCCATTCTCCCCTGCCCCAAGCAACCAACACGCCTGATTGCAGTGCCGGCGTGTAGACCTTGTGTAATGAGCCTCCCCCAGGGAATATGTAATTGTGCATCCAGCAGGGTAATTAGAAATCAGACCGGGGTGGCTGCAGAGAATTCCCCCAGCTCAGCGTGTCAGCTGCCTTCGCCGCTGAGAAGAAGGGGAAAAAAATGGGAGAAAAGGGAGAAATTCCATCCGGGTGAATCTGGAGATGGAATTGCTTTGAATCTCAGATTGGAAGCGAGGGAAGATGCAGATATTGGTTTCATCGTGTGCCCCTTGCTCTTCCATCACTTCTGTTTCTGCCTTCAAAGCCTTGGTTTTTTTTCCCCTGAAAAGTTTTATATTTTTTGTTCTCTATATATAATTATAGGTATACATTTACATAGTTATTATTCTTTTTAACGTTTGTTGTTCTTATACATTTGTCATTCCATTTACAGGGTTATAATATACCATTTGGGTTGCTTTGTTTACCACCTCTCGCCTGTTTTGACACCACTTTCTTTTCCCTTTCTTTTTTCCCTCCCCTTCTCTACTTCCTTCCTCCTCTCTTTTTCCTTCCTTCTTCCCTTTCCTCTCCCCTATTCCTCTCTTCCCCTTCCCCTTCCTACCCTCTCTCCTTCTCTCTCTCTTTCTCCCTTCCATCTTCCTCTCCTTATCTTTATCTTCCTTCCCTCCTCTTCCTCTCAACTCCTCTCTTCCTTTCTTTTTCTGTTGTTGTAGGTGTCTCTTCCAACTCATAGTTTTTATTTTCTTGGGGTGGTATTTCCGCAGACCCAAAATAGTTGAATATTGTTTCTTGTTCCTTTTCCTTCTCAAATCTATACTATGTTTTTCGCCTTTGTATTTTACTTTTGAATATATACTTATATACTGTTATTTTGTTTCCTATTTTCCCCCCTTTCTCCTCCTTTTTTACTTAATGGCAAGTCATCTGGGTTCCATATCTTCCCCTTACTTTCCCTTCAAAGTCTTGTTGGAAGCTTCTATATCTTCTCCCAAAGTTACTTCTGTGTTGGAGGTTTGGCTAGAGCAGAAGAGGGAAAGGAAATCAACCTACGGTGGCATTTGTGATTGTCTGAACAACTTTTAATTAATATTATTTTACTTCATTTTCCACTATCTGAATACCCGTGCTCCACTATGAAACTATGTGATCGGGCTTTATAAGCCAACATACAGCTTGAAAATTAATGAGTAGTTACAATCGGCCTCTCCTTTCCCCTTCTGTCCCTCAGACTTGCACCACAGAGGCCTCTCCTATCTTATCCCCTTCTCTCCCTCAGGCTGGCCCCATTGATCCTCTCCACACTCCCAGCCTGCAAGTGGCAGTTGGAACAGAGTTCTTTTCAAGTGGGGAGGGGGTGTAGAACGTCTAACTCCTTAGCATCAGAGTGTGTTAATAATAATATAAGGAAAATTATGATCTGATGGTCATTTTGAAAAATCCTTTCTTAGCAAGCACCTAGAAGCCAAGAGGAACATATGTGTCAAATTTTAAGTTTGTAAGTTTTACGGTTCCGGAAATTTTGTGATGCTGCATGAGTGGTAATTTGCGTGTGTGTGTGTGTGTGTGTGTGTGTGTGTGTGTGTGTGTGTATGCATATGCATATGCATATGTATATGTATATATTCCATCCAATTTAGGAGTGTAACTCTTGGTCTACTACTCAAAGGCCAAGGGTGGTCCCTGCCTGAAGTAGACTGGGAAGCCCAGTTTTATTCCATCGTGAAAGGGGAAGGTAAGGACTCCTGAGTTGAGTTTGGTTCTGGTGGGCTTCTTGGAACCATCAATATAGTCTTCTTGGAAGAAATATGGACTTTTTTGCATGTCTGCCTTCATCCTTGATATTCTCCCAAATGGGATTGGCTTCAGTTCTCACCAATCCCAAGTAAGCCTAGTAATGAATTATGGGTGTTGTAGTCAAGATACTAAAGCTACCAAGCTCAGAGAGCACCAAGGACCACACAGTTCAACCTGGATCAACAGATATTCTTTTCCATTGCTTCCTACTTCTTCAGCTAACCGAGACATCAAACAAATGAGGCCAGCAGCTCTTTCCTTTCTCAAACTGTGGTAGAACATTATTTTTGAAGCTAACCCCAGAAGAAGATCTACTCTTTCTGGCTGCACGTCCACATCTAAAACCATGGCTCAAGGATAGATTATTGAATAGCCTATATATGGCCTTTGATTGCATAATTAAGGCAGGAGTTAATTAAATCCTACCAGTAGAATCACACTGCTGAATTAAGGACTTCATTGGTTGAATAAGTCCCCATGTGCTACATTTTCCCATAAGTAAAAACCACCATTCAGTGGGGGCGCAACTTCCTTAGCCCCAAACCAAGTTACAGTTACCGTTGTAGGCATCCTCGCTAGATCCTCTCATTCTCTCTCTTTTGCTCTGTTCTCTTTCTCTCTTTTAAAAAAAAATAACAACTCTGGCTTCTTTCTTTATCAGAAAGATGCCAATTTATCTCCTAGGCAGCATTTGAAGGAGCGTTGGGTGAAGTGGGCTTTGCGGAGCCCAGCGTAGCAGAATGAAAACTGCCACCTTTTGTCCTCTTTTATTGTTGTCTCGGCTCGTTCCTCATTGTCTGAGGCTCAATGGGTGATCCTCCGGCCTTGCACAGTATCAAGAACGATGCCATTCCTGGGAGCAAAGAATACAAGCCCGCTGGGAAGAGAAGTCCTGTACTTCAGCATGAATGGATGGAAGAAAGAAGGCACACTTGACCATTCTCAGAGTTCGCCCCGGAGGAGGTTGCCAAGCACGCTGGCAGGATGCTGCCAGGGTCATGCCACAAATTTTCCAGGCAGCCTTTCAAGACAGAGAACTGGGCATCTTTCCCACCAAGAAGGGGGTGGGGTAGGGGGGGAGAGAAAGAGGAGGAAAGAAGAGAAAAGATCCAAGTTTCATAAGACGTCTAACAGTTCTAGTGTTGAGCAAAATGCAACAGGCTTAATTTGGAAGACATCCAGTGAAGAAGAGTGTTTTGGGGAGGGATGTGCCTTCTGCAAAGCATGTCTGAAGGGCTCAGAATTTTTTCCCCTTGGAACCTTCAAACTTATCAGGTAGAAAAAAAATCAGGATCACACATTAAAAGTTAGCCATCACTGGTGTAGGACATGACTAGGCTAGGTCCAAAGGTGGCATCAAATGCATCATAAGTCACAAGTCCCTTCATGCCCACACGAGATCTAAGCCTAACCTATTTTGAATTCCTTTCTATTCTGATCTCCCGCTCATTTCCCTTGAGCATTAGTTGGCCAGATTCTTGTGAAGAAGTTAAGCTTGCAATAAATCTTTATACTCTTTGGACCTCCCTGAATCTCTTGATTTCCCAGGTTCTTGATACATAGCCCACAGCTATATATAATGGATGGAGAAAGAGACTTGGAAGGGACCAGCCCTAGTTTCTCAGTCTGTAAAGGAGACAATGGGAAACTTCCAGAGTTGCATAATTCTGTTAATGCGGCTTGGAATAAAGTGGAATTAGCACACATGGTTGTGTTTTGGATGGGTTGACCGGAAGCTGCTGCAAATTAAGCTTGGGTTCCCCTTCATATTGGCAGTTTCTGAAGTGAGATTAACAGAACAACAGAGTTGGAAGGGACCTTGTAGGTCATCTAGTCCAACCCCACCCACCCACCCAAGCAGGAGACCCTACGCCATTTCTGATGGATGGCAGTCCAGTCTCTTCTTGAAAGCTTTCAGTGATGAAGCTCCCACAACTTTACCCCCTCCTGTCTGTGGCAGCCCCTCAAATATTGGATGACTGCTCTCATGTCTCCCCTAGTCCTTCTCTTCACTAGACTAGCCATGCCCAATTCCTGCAACCATTCATTGTATGTTTTAGCCTCCAGGCCTTTGATCATCTTAGATAGATTCAGATTAACAGAGTGGGAAGGTACCTTGTAGGTCATCCAGTCCAACCCCCACCCAAGCAGGAAACCCTACACCATTTCTGACAGATGACAGTCCAGTCTCTTCTTGAAAACCTCCAGTGATGAAGCTCCCACAACTTCCGAAGGCAACTTCTGTTCCACACGTTGATTGATCTCACTGTCAGAAAATTTCTCCTTAATTCCAGGTTGAATCTCTCCTCGTTCAGTTTCCATCCATTATTATTCCTTGTTTGGCCTTCAGGGGCTTTGGAAAATAGCTAATAATAACATTAATGATTAGATCACATTAATCACTGCAGATACTCCTCAACCTATGACCGCAATTGAGCCCAAACGTCTGTTGCCAAGTGAGACATCCGCCAAGCGAGCCTTGCCCCATTTCATGACCTCTCTTGGTGCAGTTGTTAAATGAATCACTGCAGTTAAGTTAGTAACATGGTTGTTAAGTGAATCTACCTTCCCTACCGACTTTGCTCACCAGAAGGGAGGGAGGGAGAGAGGGGGGGGGAGAGAGAGAGGGAGGGAGGGAGGGAGGGAAGGAGAGAGAGAGAGAGGGGGGGGTATAAGGAGAAGGAGAATGCCAGATTTGATGTGGCTTGCCTTTTTTCATGTTGATAGTTCCATTGTCCATGGATGGACAGTTCCAGGACATCCAAGTCAACCAATCTTAGCCAAGTTTCCCCAAGCCCTTCTTTTGGCCTTGAGCCAGAAGACCTACACAACCAGTGTCTCACTTCTAATAACCTTCCTTGTGAAACACTAATGGACACCCATGTAGATAATACATTCATTTATTAGTTCAGCTCAGCTGGACATTCAGCTTTGCTGAATGAAAAACGGTTGTAAGAGTCTGTCTCTCTTTATTTTTTGAATAAAATTCAGGGGGGCTCGATAGGTCTCCAGCCATTTTTAAAATGCAAAGCTTGACTTCATTAATCCAAGTCATTCTATCCCTGCTTGATGAAGGCTAGATTTTTATCTGCTGACCTAGGCTTCCCAAAAGCACGAAGCTGACTCCTTATTCCCCTTATAAAACCCCTTTTATTTAGTTGAAAGGGAATTCCTCTGCAGCAAAATCCTGGCCAACAGTCTTTCAAGAGATTTCACAATGACAGAACCTTTATCAGGCTTGGAAAACTGCCAGGCCTATATCTTCCAAACGCCTTGCTGTAGCAGCAATTGCTTGGCAAGAAGTTTGGAACAGATCGTCACCCTAATGAATTGAACTAATTGTCTCCTGCAAACTCCACTCCCTTTTCGCTCCTCTTTTATTGCCTATGGGAGGGGCCATTCACCTGTGACTTTACTCCCGAGTCAGCTCTTGTTCCTTAGTTGTGGAACAACTTGCTTCCAGACATTGTGAATGCTCCAACACTGGAAGTGTTTAAGAAATGATTGGACAATCATTTATCTGAAGTGGTGTAGAGTCTCCTGCCGGCGCAGGGGGTTGGACTAGAAGACCTCTAAGGTTCCTTTCCAACCCTTCTATTCTATTCTATTCTATTCTATTCTATTCTATTCTATGTGCAAATGTAAATCATGTGACCAGGGGGATTAGGGGTGGGTTTCTGCCATGTTACTGCGGTGCATGCACGATTTGCATGCACTCCGCACACATGCACAGTTAACTATAAATAGACTATAACATTAAAAATGTAAAAAAACCATTCTGCGACAACCAGGGAACCGGTTTGATGCGTGGCGAGCTTGCCATCTCTACCGCTTTGGCAACCCAGTCACAATTTTTACTACTGGTTCCCGAAACTGGTGTGAACCGGTAGCAACCCACCTCTGATGGGGATGCTGCAATGGTCATAAGTGTGGGAAATGGCTACAAGTCACTCTTTTCAGTGCTGTTGTAACCACTACTGAATAATACAATAGCAAGAGTTAGAAGGGTCCTTGGAGATCTTCTAGTCCAACCCACTTAGGCAGGAAACCCTATATCGTTTCAGACAAATGGATGTCCAACCTCTTCTTAAAGACTTCCAGTGTTGGGGCATTTACAACTTCTGGAGGCAAGTTGTTCCATTGATTAATAAACAGTTGTAAGTCAGGGACTACTTCTAATCCCCGACTTACAACAGTCCACTGTGATTAAACCATCCATGGCTCAGTGGACTCATAAACTGGCCACTAAGCAAAACTGCAGGAATTGGTTTGACTCATATTTAAGACATATGTGCCCCCCCCGTACCCAATTTTGGGCCTAGCAGGCCTCCCTGCAGCCTCCTGGGACCAAAATGGGATGTGGGGGGAGTGTACTGCACCTGCCATCTCCCCTGTGTCCCCCGCGCATTGGAACATGCCCCTCGGCTCCACTCACATGTGCATGTGACCCCACCCCCATGCATGCACGCGCATCTCCCACATGCACCCCGTCCCCACGCCTGCGCGGCGGAGACCCGAAAATCAGCTGGCTGGTGGGAGGTGTGCATGCATGCATGGTGGAGCTGAGCTGAGGCGACGGCTGGCGTGCCCACAGAGCGGACTCTGCGTGCCACCTGTGACCCGCGTGCTGTAGCATCGCCATCATGGGTATAGGGTCTTCTTCTTGAGCAGGAGGCTGGACTAGAAGACCTCTACGGTCCTGTCCAGCTCTATTCTATTCTGAAAAAAAGCTTCCATCTGCTTGAGGGGGTTGTGTGGATGGATGGGTGGGTGGGGGACATCAGCTGTATTATGGCAGCAGATTTGCAGCTGTATAAATAAAACATGATAAGGTCAATTGCTGTTTCAATCCATGCTCCTGGCTCAGGCCCCAGCCCGGAGCTGTATGTTGCATTGCTGGAGGGCAGGATGTAAATTGAGCTGTTGTTCTGAAGCATAGCAAGCTCATAAAAGGAGCTGTCAATTGCTTTTGAAGGCACAGTGGATTTATCCTCTCCGCGGGAGGCAAGGCGGGGTCGAGCAGGGTGGTGATGGTGGTGGTATTATCCTGAATATTTTCAAGAGGTGCTTGTATGCCAACCTCCGTGAAGGTTGGGGGAAAGAAAGGGAAGATCCTTACCTGGCTGGGTTGGGGTTTGGACCGAGGCTTCCTGAGAGCAGGAAGCAAACTCCTGGTCCTGACAAAAAAACCTTTTATCAATTTACTGTGAATTTAGCTCATTCCCATCCAGAAAAGTCTTTCAAGGGAGGATTTACGGTCACAGACCTGATCTGGCTTGGAGAGCTGCCAGGCCGATATCTGCAGAACTTGGCAAGGAGTCTCGGAGAGTCACGAACCAATGAAGCGAACTAATGGTCTCCTGCAAACTCCACTCCCTTTTCGTTTCTCTTTTACTACTTCTGGGAGGGGCCCTTCATTGTCCACCTGTGGCCTTACTCCCAAGTCGACCCTTGTCTTTAGCTGTTCCCTTCATTCTGTGCATGCGCACACTGGGAACAGGCTCCAGCTGTTCTTCTGCCTCACTGATGTCTGACTCTGAAGGCAGCTGATAACTGGCATACGGCTCTGGCCCCCTCTCTGCCTCCGACACAGAGCCCTCCTCAGAGCCTTTCCCAGACTCCAAGACTGGCCCATACTCCTCCCCAACCTCCTCACTGTCCGAATCTGCTGTCAGACATGGGGCAGTAATACCTCAAGTTCCTTTCCCTTCCCCATAAATACAGTGGGCCTTGCGCTGCACAACTCTAGAAATGACACATGGGTGAAGAACACACGGACAATCAGGGTTGAACTTCCTACCACGCATTTGATTTAAGTGTTGAGTAATCCTCTGTAGGTGATCTCCTCTGGGGAATGAATGAGAATGGCATTAAGAGAGAATTGGATTTAATTACTATCTAGCCACCCAGCAGCTGTGAGTGAGAGCATCTCACCCTAATTAGCTGATTAAAGAAAGGTGGCCTCTTGATTGAGGAAGCTAAATGGGCCATAATTAGAACCATGGATCTAGAGATCATCTGTGGATATGCGTTTTTAGGAGGAGGTGATTAATTCCCCTAATCCTCCCAGTAAGTTTCCCATATTATAACTTGATATAGGTTAGGGTTAGGGTTAGTCTCTATCTATCTATCTATCTATCTATCTATCTATCTATCTATCTATCTATCTATCTATCTATCTATCTATCATCTATCCATCCATCCATCCATCTTCTATCTACTTGATAATCTATATTCATATCCTAGCTCTTTCTTTCCATCCATCCATCCATCCATCCATCCATCCATCCATCTATCCATCTATCTTCTATCTATCTAGTCTTCTTTAGCATACTGTGTATACTTTCCATTTTTAATTCATATATCCTTTATATTTTCTAGTCTTTTTCCCTTTTTTAGTTTTTTGAGATATTCTCTGTGACTTTTTAATAACTGTACCCCACCCTCCTTATGCTGGTTTCCATCCCTAGTCAAGATTTCATATGGAATCTCCAAACCTTTTTGTTTTTTAATCAAATGAGCTGCGCTAGGCTCCAACAAGGGTGGCTCAGTGGCTAAGATTCTGAGCTTGTCAATCAGAAAGGTCATCAGTTTGGTGGTTCAAATCCCTAGTGCTGCATAACAGAGTGAGCTCCTGTTACTTCTCCCAGCTTCTGCCAACCTAGCAGTTAAAAAGCACGTAAAATGCAAGTAGACAAATAGGAACCACCTTTGGTGGGAAGGGAACAGCATTCCATGCGCCTTCAGCATTTAGTCATGTCGGCCACATGACCATGGAGACGTCTTCGGACAGTGCTGGTTCTTTGGCTTTGAAACAGAGATGAGCACTGCCCCCTAGAGTCGGGAACGACTAGCACATATGTGGGAGGAGAACCTTTATCTTTAGGCTCCAACAAGCTCAGTTTCCACAGATGAGATTATCAAAAACGTAGTAAAATGGCACGAAACATCTGTGTGTGTACTGTGGTTGCTTCCTTGTATCCTCTTGACCTGCTGAGCATTTCTTTTTTTTTCTTTTCTTTTCAAAGGAAGGGGTGATAAGATACATCACCTCTTCTGAACTCTGTTATTGGATCACAGCTTGCCTTTCTCAAGAATGATCATCCTGTAGAGTTTTGGGTGGCCAGTAGATGTCTCTGCAAGTGAAGGACAAAATAGAAGGCTGCCTAGGCAGAAAAATCTGTTTTAAATTATAGTTCCATTTAGAGTGTTGAATTTGGTGGCCTAAATCAACTCCAGAAATCATTCCGATGAGATTTGGGCGTCCGGATTGTCAAACAGGATCAATCTGCTTCCAGAAGTGATTCAACAAAAACCTTTTGATGTGGGTGCAGAATTCCAAATAATTCACAGTTATTTACAGGCGTCTGATTCAACTTAGACGAATCAAGCTGACTTCACACTTTCTCTTTTAAAAGTTGATAGAATTTGGAGTTTCAACTCAGTTGCCTTGCAACTAGAGTTCCAAATCCAATTTTGTATTGGATTTTTATTCTGAAATCCAGAGGTATTTCATGAGAAGAGTCCTCCACTCCTCTGCTCACAATAGAATCCCTTACACCACCAGGCTCAACATTTTGGGCTTGGACAATCTGGAACTGCGTCGCCTGCGCTCGGACCTAAGCAGAGTACACAGAATTGTCTGCTACAACGTCCTACCTGTCAACGACTTCTTCAGCGTCAACCCCAATAATACTTGGGCAAACAATTGATACAAATTCAAGGTAAACCGCTCCAAACTCGATTGCAGAAAATACGACTTCAGCAACAGAGTGGTCAATGCCCGGAATGCTCTACCTGACTCCATTGTTACAGCCCCAAACCCCCACAGCTTCAACCTTAAACTGTCTACCGTGGACCTCACCCCATTCCTAAGAGGTCCATAAAAGGGGCGTGCATAAGCGCACCAGCGTCCCTTCCGCCCCTGTCCTACTGTCCCCATTTATTTGTACTCATTTCCTTTGTTCATGTCCATGTTCATACTTATACCTGCTATCTTGTAGTTTGACAAACTAATAAATAAATAGTATAGTATAAGACACACCTTTTCCTCCCTAAAAGAGTATGGTGCGTCTTATACACTGAATACAGCTAGATTTGGCCTCCCAAACCCCACGCCCTATCCCATTTTTGTGAAAAACCGTGCCGTGTTTACCTTCTCTTTTGGTGAAAAAGGGGCCCTTTTTGTCTTCCCTGAGCCCTGCTGAAGCCTGCAGAGTGCTGCTGGGGGCCGGGGAGGACAAAAACTTATTTTCCTGACTTACCTCTTTGAAATCTTGGTGCGTCTTATAGACTGGTGTGTCTTATAGTCTGAAAAATACGGTAAATAAAAATAAACTAAATCTCAGGACTGAATTTTTATACAGCTCCACCAAGAATTTCCTGACGGTTAGAACAATTAACCCGTGGAAGGATTTGCCTTCGGAAGTTGTGGGTGCTGTTCCCAGACTGGCAGTTTTTAAGAAGAGATTGGACAACCATTTGTCTGGAATGGTATGTGTTCTCCTGCTTGAGCAGGGGGCTGGACTAGAAGACCTCTGAGGCCCCTTGCAACTCTGTCATTCTGTTATCTGGTTAAGAAGGGTAAGATGAAATACGGAGGAAGTTGCAAGCCATCAGAATATTGATTTCTGGTGGCCACTGGCCTGGTGAATCAAAACTATTTCATGTTTATTTTTAAACCCATCCATCACAGCCTAGCATGAGTGATGCAGTGGCCTAGAGGTGGCGCTCTTGCCTCACAATCAAGAGGCTGTGTGAGTTCGATCCTAGGTAGAGGCAGATATTTCTCTTTCTGGACACAATGAGAATATATCTGCTGAACAAAACTCCACATTGGGGACAGGAAAGTCATCCGGCCAGTAAACATTCAACTCCATTCAGTTGCCCAGGCTCCATCCCCAAGGGATTATGAGGTTGTTAAATGAGGATGCTGATCAGAGCCTAGTTTGGTCTTTGCCGGGGGGGGGGGCTTAGAAAGACAGAGATGTGCTTTTAGAATGTTTATCGCACTCATCAAAGAAAATAAATAATAAAATCTTCCCATGGTGCCCATCCATATTTCCAGACACTGTTTCTGCTCAGTTTTAGTAATCACATTGTTGAAATTTGACAACACAAACCAGAGGGATGCTAGAGGGAAGCCAACCCCTTCCTCAAGCAGGAGACGGTATATCATTTCAGACAAATGGTTGTCAAATCTCTTCTTAAAAACCTCTAGTGATGGAGCAACCACAACCTCTGGGGGCACGTTGTTCCACTGTTTAATTGTTCTCACTATCAGGAAATTTCTCCTTAGTTCTAGATTGATTCTCTCTTTGATTAGTTTCCATCCATTGCTTTTTTTTGGGGATGTTTGGAAAATAGGTTGTCGCACACACCACTTCTTTGTGGCAGCCCCTCAGATATTGGAAGACTGCTATCATGTCCTACCTGGTCCTTCTTTTCACTAGACTTGTTAGTTGCAAAATTGTGTCCGATCCATCGCAACTGCATGGACAACGTTCCTGCAGGCCTTCCTGTCCTCTACCATCCTCTGGAGTCCATTGAAGCTCACACCGGCTGCTTCGGTGACTCCATCCAGCCACCTCATTCTCTGCCGTCCCCTTCTTCTTTTGCCCTCCATCGTTCCCAGCATGAGGCTCTTCTCCAGGGAGTTCTTCCTTCTCATCAGGTGGCCAAAGTACTTGAGTTTCCTCTTCAGGAACTGGCCTTCTAAAGTGCAGTCAGGGTTGATCTCCTCTAGGACTGACCGGTTGGATCAGCTTGCAGTCCAAGGGACTCCCAGGGGTCTTCTCCAGCACCAGAGTTCAAGGGCCTCCATTCTTCGGCGCTCAGCTTTCTTTATGGTCCAACTTTTACAGCCATAAATTGCAACTGGGAAAACCAATTCACTAGACATATCTAATTCCAAAAATAGGTTTAAATATTGGAACACTGCTACCCTGTCATCCCTAGTCCTAGAATGGCAGTCTATTTACTGGCTTTTATAGGCTTCTGAATGTCAGATTGCAGAGTTAAAACTGAGAAAACACCTCCTGTTTTTTGAAGCCCCAATGATTTTCTTAGAAGCAAATCATATAGGAGGCCACGAAAGCCTCCAGCTTCATAACAGACAGAGAAAGAAACTTAGGAAAGACCTCCTTCGTTTCTCAGGCTGTACAAGGAGATAGTCGGAGATTTGTCCTTTCAAACTTGTAAGATACCATTAATTAGCCTTAATAATAAATAGACTGTGGTCGTGTTTCCTGTCCGGTCTACCTAGTAAGGCAGTGGAAGAGCTTAGATAGGGGTTGGCAACCTGCGACTTGGGAGCTGCATGTGGCTCTTTCATCCATCTGCTGCGGCTCCCTGTCGCTGGTTGGCTCCACTATTGATAGGGCTTTTGGTTAAGACAGGTAGAAGAAAAAGGACGCCACGCTGGGAGGAGACTCTATGGTGGGGAACCGGACTTCCGGTTAGCAGAGGAAAAAGGACACAGCGCTAGGAGGAGACTCTATGATGGGACTTCTGGTCAGTTCCAGAATTAAACAGGGGGCTTCTGGTTAGGACCTTTGTGGCTCTTTGGGTGTTTAAGGATGCCGAGCTCTGAGCTAAGAGAAACTCAGAGATTGGCATTGGCTGGAGCGTGGCATCGGTCCTCTTCTTTTAAGCCTCTACCACCAGGTTTCTTTTCCCCACCTGCTCCTGTTCATAAAAGGAAAATTACTCTGCAGATTTATGAGCTACTTGCAGGTGTAATTTATCAACTGCTGCCTTGTCCTGGCCTAGACAAGTCAGGGGCGGCCTGGGCCTCATGATTAATGAGCTCCCCTGACCGATGGTGGCAGATCTTTTACAAAGATTTAATTCAAACACCTTCTTAAAAATAACAGGTGGCCAGTTTGGGAGATCACAGATGAACATTTTTGAGGTCCCAGATGTTCTCCTGCCTGTAAGATGGGGAGGGGCATCTCACTGGCCTTCCCGTTCCCCCTCAGCTGGATGGTGAATGTCTTGGCCTTTTGCCTTTTATCACATCTGCAAGGGGTGTGGGTCAGGGGTGGGCTTCAAAAATTTTAGTAAGGGGTTCTCTGCCCAGTTGCTCGGTGGATGTGGCCATGGTGGGCGTGGCCTAGTGAGCCTCCTGCACCATGGTGGGAGGGGGGTGTTTTTCACCCTTCCCAAGCCCTCCTCCACACATGCCTTGCACTTACCTGCATCCAAAATGGGCCACCTGGGGGCCCCTGGGAGGGGTGGGGTGGGCGGGGCCAGCCAGGAATGGGATTTGAGGGTTTTCTGAACTGCACAGAATCTTAGATAAAGGTTCTCCCGAACCCCTGTGAACCCCCAACAGCCCACCCCTGGTATGGATGCAAAACAAGGATGCATCCGCTCCTGGTATCCTGGTTCCCAGATATGGACACCCCCCACAGAGCAAGACTTACCACGTAAAAGGTTCAAACCCCGATTATCCAAATGGGGCTTGGAGAAAGAGCTGGCCACTTCAACAAGAGGACGTCTCCCTTTCCGCCTTAAAAACCTGGGAAAATTGACCAATGCTTTTAGTCCCATTGAGATAGATCAGGAGTGTCAAACTCAAGGCCTGGGGTTCGGATCCAGCCCACAGGGTGCTTAAATCTGGTCCACGGGGCCACCCTAGAAACAGTGATGGACAGGACCTTGGTGTCTCTGCCAAGGAAAACAGAGTTCAGGAGGGCTGTGTGAGGCTCTCCTGGGCTCCATTTCTGCTGGCAAAAGACTGCAGGAGGCCATTGCAGCTGGAAACGGAGTTCAGGAGCCCATTTTTTTCTGGCAGAGCTCTCCGGCCACCACAGGCACCCCCAACATGAGTGACATCAAGCTGGCCATGCCCACTCCAACCCCTCGAGGCCAAACACAACCCTGAATGCCATCCCTCAATGATACCCCTGAGATAGATGGATGGTGGGACTAACAATGTAGGTATGGAAATTCTCAACCATCCCAGATCATGATTGTCGTAAAAGTGCTTTTCAAAAGGCAGGACTGGACTTTCTTGGTTGGTTTTTTTTTCCCTTCCTTGAAAACGTTTCTCTTCTCATCCAAGAACTAAAGCTTCTTGGATGAGAAAGTGAAACGTTTTACTTTAATTTATTGTCATTGTACGTATATACACAGTATACACATACAACAAAATTCACATAACACCCAGAGACCAGTCCCAACACACATAACAATCCCCAAACACACACCCATCCACCAAAAAATTCCCTGCCCCTAAACCACCCATGCATCTACACAACAGACCAAGTCGTGCTGTCCAATAGTTCACTGATGGTGGCCCTTTAGTTCATTGTTGAGTGCCATTATAGCTCTGGGATAAAAGCTATTCAGTAGACATGGGGTTTTAATTGCTCTGTATCTTCTGCCAGAAAGCAACAGATTAAAAAGATTATAAGCAGGATAGGAAGAATCTCTGAGAATGCCATTCAACTTCCTCAAACAGCAAGATGTGAAGATGTAGTCCAGGGCTGGTAGCTGGAGCCTGATGATATTCTGGGCAGTTTTAATGATTCTCTGTAGAGCTTTTTTAATCCGCTGCAGAGCTGCTCCCTTACCATGCAAGAATGTCAGGATACTCTCAATAATGCTGCGATAGTAGGACAGAAGTAGATTCTGAGATAGATTTTATCTTCCTGAGCATTCTGTGCCTTTCTTTTCCAGGAAAAACAACAACAACACGACTGTCCAATAAAAGCACCTTTGGGACAGAAGAGTTGACCCTTCTACTCTGTGATAAATTGCACACATTCCCCTTCATTTCTATACAGGGGCGAAATGCTACCAGTTCGGACTGGTTTTGCCCGAACCGGTAGGAAAAAAAATGCTACAAGTTCAGGCGAGCCGGTATTTCCTACGATCAGCTGTCACGCCCTCGTGACCTCAAGACTGAACTACTGCAATGCGCTCTACATGGGGCAGCCTTTGAAGAGTATTCGGAGACTTCAACTCGTCCAGAATGCAGCCGCGCGAGCGATTGTGGGTGCACCTCGGTACACCCACATTACACCTATCCTCCGCGAGCTGCACTGGCTACCGATTGGTCTCCGGATACGCTTCAAAGTGCTAGTCGTAACTTATAAAGCCCTTCATGGTATTGGACCTGGGTACTTGAGAGACCGCCTGCTGCCAATTACCTCCCAAAGACCCATTAGATCTCACAGGGTCGGCCTCCTCCGGGTTCCGTCCACCAGTCAATGCCATCTGGCTACTACCCAGGGGAGGGCCTTCTCTGTAGCAGCTCCGGCCCTTTGGAATGAACTCCCCATGGAGATCCGGACTCTCACCTCTCTCCAGGCCTTCCGGAAAGCCGTCAAAACCTGGCTGTGCCGGCAGGCCTGGGGTTGATGAGTTCCCCTCCCCTCTCGACTGGTATAGCTGTGTGATTTTCGTGTATTTTAATTATATGTACTGTTGTTCATGTTCCCTTCCCCCCCCTGAGTTGTTCGCCGCCCTGAGTCCCTCCTGGAGAAGGGCGGCATACAAATAAACCAAATACAAATACAAATACAAATATTAGCTAGAATTGTTGGTTGTCCTTCTGCAGATCCGCCAGCCAGTTTCTTACTCCAAAGAATGTAAAATGTCACTTATGGGGTGGGGGTGGGGGGAAGCAGCTAACTGTAAGGCCACCGTGAGGGCAGGAAGGAAAAATTTCACAGTCCCCACTTGGGAATGCTGGCCTCTTAGCACCTCCAGCGAGTGTCTGTGAGAGAGTTGGCACTTCAGAATTAAAATAAACCTGGCTGTCATCACTTCAAGGGTTTTCATTCTGCAAGTCATCGTGTGTCTCAGTCAACCGAAGGAAAGGATCACTTTGGGCAATGGTTTAGACACACCTGCACTTGCTAAAGGAACACCACTTTGGAGGCTATCTCAACCATGCTCCCTGGATGTCCATCAGGATTTCCGTGCTCCTTTGGGCTCAATTCCCTGGATGGCTACTAGGCTGGACTGTTTTTTGGGGAAGAAGTAGGGGAAGAAGAGGAAGAGGGAGGAAGGGAAGAAGAGGAGGAGGAGGAGAAGAAGAGGGGGGAAAGAAGGGGAAGAAGAAGAGGTGGAGGAGGAGAAGAGAGGGAGGAGAGGAGGAGGAAGAAGAAGAAGAACCAGAAGAAGAAGAGGAGGAGGAGGAAGAGGAGGAGGAGGAGGAGGAAGAAGAAGATACTATAAGGAAGCCAGGGGTGGTATTTATTTACCCTTCCCTACTGGTTCGCAAATGTAAGCATCCACAGAAAAGGGTCATTAAATCAGGCATGTCTCACTGAGCAACCTCTTTGCTTAACAGTGGAAATTCTGATTCCAATGTTGGTCGTAAGTCAAGGACTACCTGTAGCTATTTTTCCCACCTAGGAAACATTTGTGAAGGAGTTGTGGTGGTGGTGTTTTTTTAACAACATTGGCTAAGGAGCAGCTGGGACTTACGGCGGTTGAATTAAGAGCGGTCCTATGAACAGCTGCGCTTCTTTATCTGCCTGCCAGCTTGGGATGAGATTCAGGGCATCTTGGCTAAAGGTGGCGGCTGAATTTCTTTACGGGAGAATATAAATTACCTCCAAAGGCAGGTGAGAAGCCAGCGAGAGAACTCTGTAGGTGAAAATCGGGAGGAAGCCCAGGCGGCTTGTTTGTGATTGAATTTCAAAAGAATTGAAATGTAGGAATTGAAAGGTCTCGGATCAGGAGGGTGTGTATGTATGTATGTATGTATATATATATATATATATATATATATATATATATATATATATATATATATATATATATATATATATATATATATACGCATAGATGGGAAAGGAGAAGAAGAGGAATGATTGACCTGAAGATATGACATGAGGGAGATTGTCTTTTATTGATCAGCCTGCCAGAAAGTCTCAAAATCGGAGTGGTTCAGCATGAAGGGTGAGCTCAAGCTAGGTCTGATTAAGTACCCATTTACTGTCATTGCACCTTGTACAACGAAATTAAGTACCGTCTTCAGTGTACATTATACATAACACACACACACGCACACACAAACACACCTTTCACATTCTATACAATTGAATTGAAAACCCCTGATACTGCATTAATATTGCACTCTACAGAAGAATTCAGTATAGTTACTGCTCTGGGGTAGAAGCTGTTTTTCAGCCTATTTGGCCTTGTTTTTATTGTCCTGTACCGGCTGCCAGATGGTAATAGTTCAAAAAAAAGGTGCCCAGGATGAGATGGATCTTTAAGAAGGTTTTGGACTTTCTTAAGCAGCGGGAGCTATGAAGCTCTTCCAAAGTGGGGAGAGGGCAACCCATGGTCCTCTAGGCAAGGATGTTGACCTTCTGTAGCACTGTCCTATCTGCCCCAGTGCAATTGGCAAACCATAAACTGCAGTTGTTCCAACCTAGTGCTCCAGGGTCATATGCAGTTTGTGGTCTCCAAAGCGCCTCCCCATAATTACCAAATGATACCTATTTAATGGGATCGACGAGGATTGATTACATACAGAAGTGGAGATCTGTCATATTTATCCTGGAGTTAATATGATGGATGGCCCATCCCGTGTTATAATCATTATCGTAATTAGTTCAGGAAAAACCAGCTACTTCTTTAGGTTAATAAACGTCCAGAATTCTATTTCAGCGATGGCTGCATTTGATTTGGCAGACAAAATTCCTGGCTGGAGCGATACATCAATCATCTCTCTCCTGTTTGCCAACAGACAAAATGGGTCAAGACTTTTATTATGATTTCCAGAGCAAAAGAAGAAGGAAAAATCTCTAATGGTTAAGGAATGGCAGGGTAACAGCACGAGCGCTGCATAGGTTTTCTCTACTTTGAGGGAAAGGCTATTATTAAGAATAATGTATGCAGGCCTGGTTATCATTTGGCTTCACAGTATTCATGCTATGGCTGGGAAGGAGGAGGAGGAAGAGGAGGAGGACAAGAAGGAGGAAGAAGAAGAGGAGGATGAGGATGAGGAGGAAGAAGAGGAGGAGGACGAGAAGGAGGAGGAAGAGGAGGAGGAGGAGGAAGAAGAGGAGGAAGAGAAGGAGGAGGAAAAGGAAGAACAAAGTCAACGGAGAAGATTGGCTTAAAGACTAATTGATTCACATAATGACTGTGGTACTAATTGTCATAAAACTGGGCCTGGTCATGTGATGACTGGCTTAACAGCTGCCTCGCTTAGGAACTAAACAGGTGCTTTAAAATATATTTTTTTAAAGCTTGCTATTGTTGATTATTTTAAACACGCCTCACATAATGGGTAGAAAATGTCTTCGGGCCTCTTTAAGCATATTTTTTTACCTTGTTTTTAATGGATTTTTGACTTTTTATTTGGATCGTCCTCAACATCATGATTTAGCTATTTTATCATTTTGAATCTCACTCTGCAGACACTTTGCTACTTGAACTACAGGCCAGAGAGTCAAGTAACCAGCAAAGATTAGATCATTGACTTCCCACTGGGAGCGCCAAGAGAAATCTAGCAAGCAGAAAATATTTCCTTGGTAGGAAAATTTCACTACTGTATCTTCCTCTTCCTCCTCCTCCTCCTCCTCCTCCTCCTCCTCTTCCTCCTCCTTCTCCTTTTCTTCCACCTTCTTCCTCCTCCTCCTCTTCCTCCTCCTCCTTTTCTTTTTTCCGTCTCCTCCTCCTCCTCCTCCTCCTCCTCCTCCTCCTCCTCCTCCTCCTTTTCTTCCACCTTCTTCCTCCTCCTCCTCTTCCTCCTCCTCCTTTTCTTTTTTCCTTCTCCTCCTCCTCCTCCTCCTCCTTCTCCTCCTCCTCCTTCCCCCCCATCAATACTGTGATGCCAAATGATAACCAGGGGTACATACATTATTCTTAATAACAGCCTTTCCCTCAAAGTAGAGAAAAGCTACATAGTGCTCGTCCTATTACCCTGCCATTCCTTAACCATTAGATATTCTTCTTCTTCTTTTGCCCTAGAAATCATAATAAAAGTCTTGATCCAGTATGTCTGTTGGCAAAACAGCAGACATGATAGCTTCAGCCAGGAATTCCTCCTCCTCTTCCACTTCCTCTTCTTCCCCTTCTCCTCTCCTCCTCCTTCCTCTTCTTCCTCTCCCACTCCTCCTCCCGTTGAGATGACCACGTGGAGCCCAAAGGCAGGGTCAAACGCCTCATCTGTCTGGAGTCTCCATGCCTCCCATCCTAATTTCAGCCTCCTTTGAAACATGTTGACTCTTCTCTGGTGCCAATTCAACTTGGCCATTAGTAGTACAGATTCTTGTGTATAGGTAGCATGAAATAAAGTTGTAGGACTTTTGAACTCTATCTTGGTTCTTGGCTTCTCAGACCTGACAACACCCTAATTGGTATTTATGTGGTGCAACATGACAGTCATCATTTCAAGATAGGTCAAAGCGGCACAGTGGTTAGAATCGGGTGGGTTCCTTTACCCATGCTTTGCTGGTGCATGCACAGCTGACTAAACATTATTCTGTGCATGCCAGTGGTGGGTTCTGGATCTTGTTCCAACCGGTACGGTTGGAACGGGCCCGGTGATGTCCACATGGATGCATGCAGTGCACACATGCGTCCTAGCACCTCCGCGAGCCTCCGTGACACTCCAGCTGCTCAGCAGAGTGGAGCGCAGACACTGTATGAGTCATGCATGTGTGCAGAAGTGTCAAAGACTTAAAAGACCTGTAAGGAGCTCGGGCGGGTGAGTGGCCCCTCTGGAGCACCGGAACGGAATGGTATCCGGTGCTCCGGGCAGGCTCCGGTATGCCTGTACTGGTGGGTACCACCTGCAACCCACCACTGGCTAATGCCCAGAAACATGCTGGCAACGGCATAAGAGATCAGGGAACCAGTTTGTGGGCATGGCAAGTCTGGGTCGTTTCTGGTTCTGTGACCCAGGGCACAATTCCACTAGCAGTTCGGCCGAACCGGGAGCAACCCACCTCTGGTTAGAATGCAGTGTTGCAGGCTGACTCATTGCCCACAAGCAGCAGTTCAATCCTGACCGGCTCAAGGTTGACTCAGCCTTCTGTCCTCACAAAGTTGATAAAAGGACCCAGATTGTTGGGGGCCAGAAGCTGACTCTGTAAACCGCTGAGAGAGGGCTGGAAAGCACTGTGAAGTGGTATATAAGTCTAAGCTCTATTGCTATTGCTTTCTCCAGCAGCCTTGTAACTCAGGCATTGCAAACAAATGGTCGTACGTCGAGGACTGGCCGTACGAAAGTTGCAGTCAAATCAGTGTTGTAGAAACTGCTAAATGATTCCCAGTTCCCCCTTGGTCTTTAACGGCCTAGGAAGGATACATTTTGCTGCTTTAGTGCCACTTCACTGAATTTTGCGTGATGAATACCAAAGCGAGGATGCTTCACAGAATAGCTGCACAATTGCTGAAAGGGCAGCAGATCAATTCAGTTCAAACGGAAGCTAGAATGCGCTAAGGCGGATTTCAGGTTGATGGGAGGAAGTTGCAACTGAACCTGCAACTGAAATCTGCCAGTCGGATCAGAAAATATCAAATTGCCACGTTTATCTATTCAGCTGAAATAGTTCAGCTCAGATCATCTACGGAGAAAACAGCTATTGATTTTTTCCCCCTCTTTTCCCCCTCCCCCCAACCAAACACGTACAAATAAACAGCGTTGAGTGAATAAACAACCATTCCCAGACTGTTTTTGGAAAGTGGGAATCTCACAAGGCCAGGGCATAGGTCCGCAGTTCTTCTAAGCACCAGCTACAGTACAGAGCCCTGTTTTTAAGACTAAAAGTGAATCGAGCAAATGCCTGAAGTCTTACAAGACTGCCAATTCTTGAAAGATTGAAATGTTCTTGCAAGAGATCTTGTGAGAGCCCAAGTACACAAAGCTCCCCTTCTCTTTTGGTTGCTGCTGTTGTTGTTTCTTCTTCTTCTTCTTCTTCCTCCTCCTGCTCCTGTTCCTCCTCCTCCATTCTGACCGAGGCTTCCCAAGAGCAGGAAGCAAACTCCTGGTCCCGACAAAAAACCCTTTTACTGTGAATTCTGCTCATTCACATCCAGCAAAGTCTTTCAAGGGAGGATTTACAATCACAGACCTCATCTGGCTTGGAGATCTGACAGGCCCATAACTGCAAAGCTTGGCAAGGAGTCTCGGAGAGTCAGGAGCTAATTAAGCAAACTAATTGTCTCCTGCAAACTCCACTCTCCTTTTGCTCCCTCTTTTATTTCCTCTGGGAGGGGCCATTCATTGTCCACCTGTGGCCTTACTCCCAAGTTGACCCCTGTCCCTTCATCTGGCAACTCTGTGCATGCGCCCACTGGGAACAGGCTCCAGCTGTTTGTCTGCCTCATTGATGTCTGACTCTGAAGGCAGATGATAACGGCATACGGCCCTGGCCCCCTCTCTGCCTCCAACACAGAGCCCTCATCAGAGCCTTACCCAGACACCCCAGACCGACCCATATTCCTCCCCAACTCTGCTGCCAGATCCGCTGGCCACTAGTGGGTCACAATGTCCTCCCCCAATCCTGAATATTGTTCCTGATGACAACTGTCCTTCAAAAGGAGAATGCCCTAGCTCTTACTAGATCTTCTTGAATGGGTCTTTCAAGATGGGTAGAAACTATTGGAAGAAAGTGGCTCCTCAGATATCTAGATACCAAACTGCACAGACTTTAAAGAACCTTGAATCTCACCCAGAACTCCACAGTTAACCATGCAGTTTTCAAAACAGTGGAGATACCTCCTTAATTCCCCGCGAACTGCATTTTAGACTCTCTGTGTCTTCCAGATGATCTAAGCAAGACACCGGATATCTCACATTTGATGGCCCCAGTGGATTCCAGGAGCAATCATCTCTCCGCCTCTGCTAAACCAGGCCATTAGCTGATTGCAGTATTTGGAAGCTCCCCCCCCCCACTTCCTTCTCTTTCCATAAACAGCTTGGCCCTCTAAAAGAGGATTGCATTCACAATGTCCTGGCTGTGTGTTTTGTTGTGATCGATGCTGTTTCCACAAGGATCAGCGGAATTAAGGAAAGACTGGCTATTCTTTGCAAAGTCCTTTCGGGATTAAATTTTTTTATCCTTTTATTTTTACAGTTATCATTCCTCTCTTCATTCTTATACCAGGACACTGATAGGGGGAAGACGGTCTGCCCCACCAGTTAGACAGATTACGGAATCAACTTCACAAGAGGAATAAGATTATTATTTATTTTTTGTTGTCTAGTTCCTTGAGTCCTTCTTCATATTTTGTTGTTGTTATAGTTTGGCGGTGAAGAAGAACTAAAGAGCCTCTTGATGAGGGTGAAGAAGGAGAGTGCAAAAGTTGGCTTGGAACTTAACATTAAGAAAACTAAGACCATGGCATCTGGCCCTCTCAATTCCTGGCAAATAGATGGGGAAGAAATGGAGGTAGTGACATATTTTATTTTCCTGGGCTCCAAGATCACTGCAGATGTGGACTGCAGCCGAGGAATCAAAAACTCTTGCTCCTGGGGAGGAAAGCGATGGCAAATCTAGACAGCAGACTAAAAAGCAGAGGCATCGCCCTGCCAACCAAAGTGTGTCTAGTCAAGGCTGTGGTTTTCCCAGTTGCAATGGATGGCTGTGAAGGTTGGACCATAAGGAAGGCTGAGTGCCAAAGAATGGAGGCCTTTGAACTCTAGTGCTGGAGAAGACTCCTGTGAGTCCCTTGGACTGCAAGGCCATCCAAACGGTCAGTCCTAGAGGAGATCAACCCTGACTGCTCTGTAGAAGGCCAGATCCTGAAGAGGAAACTCAAAGACTTTGGCCACCTAATGAGAAGGAAGGACTCCCTGGAGAAGAGCCTCATGCTGGAATGATGGAGGGCAAAAAAAGAAAAGGACAACAGAGAAGGAGGTGGCTGGATGGAGTCACTAAAGCAGTTGTCATGAGTTTAAATGGACTCTGGAAGATGGTAGAGGAGAGGAAGGCCCGGAGGAGTTTTGTCCATGGGATTGCGATGGGTTGGACATGACTTTTTCGCAACTTACAACAACAACAATTGTTTGGCAATGACTTGGTTTTCAAGGTTGAATTCTTCCCCTTAGGATTTTGAAAGCTAAGTATCAGCACTTTTGATTAAGGCTGCAAATGTCTGCCACAAGATAGCATTTGATAGAGTTGAGATTCCTGTTGGATATCATGCCTCGTACTACTGCATAGTAGAATGGCATTAGGTGGCCACTGTCACGTCTCTTTGCAGCAAATCAGAACTAAACAACGAGCCTGATTATCTCCTTCTTAACGTGTTTGTTAGATGGATTTTCTTTCTTATGTTTGGAGATATACCATCTGTTATTCAGGGATGAATAAATATAGGCCAGTTGCCAAGCACCTGCATTTTAGATCATGTGACTATGGGGATGCTGTAGCTGTCGCAAGTGTGGGGACCAGTCACAGGTTACTTTTCTCAACTCTTGTAATTTTCTGCGGAGAGTCTCAGTCATCCAAATAGTCAAGGTTTTCCCAAAGACGCTTTTTCAAAAGCCAATTGGACTTTGTCTTTCCTTGCTTCTCATCCAAGAAACTTCTTCAGTTCTATCTTCAGTTCAGAATTACTTACAGGACAGGATAGCAGAGTTGGAAGGGTCCTTGTAGGTCTTCTAATCCAACCCCCTCTTCAGGTAGGAAACCCTATACCATTTTGGACAAATGATTGTCCAATCTCTTCTTAAAAACTTCCAGTGTTAGAGCATTCATAACATTTGAAGGCAACTTCTGTTAAACTGGTTGATTGTTCTCATTGTCAGAAAATTTCTCCTTATTTCCAGGCTGAATCTCTTCTTGATCAGTTTCCATCCATTATTCCTTGCCTGGCCTTCAGGTGTTTTGGAAAATAGTTTGACCCCCTCCTCTCTGTGGCAGCCCCTCAATTCTTAGTGTCCAACTTTCATACCCTTACACTCTTAGAGAAAGACTATTGCTATAACCTATCCATCTATTGCTCTGTTCCTATTTTATTTCCATTGTATTACAAATCGTTTGGGTAATTTGTTTTGCGTGGATGTGATTTGCAATTACAGCTCTTCCTGATTGCCGCTGCCCCTCGACATATAATTACAGTGGAGATGGATATCGTTCACGTTGAGTTTAATTGTGGATGAGTAAAGAATCTTTTTTGTACGGTGCCCAGTTTGAGAACTGGAACATACAAGGGGCAAAACCTTTTGGGACTGAACTTCTTTCAAGTCTACCAAAGCTAAAAGATGATTAGGGGGCTGGAGGCTAAAACATATGAAGAACAGTTGCAGGAACTGGGTTTGTCTAGTTTAATGAAAAGAAGGACTAGGGAAGGCATGATAGCAGTGTTCCAATATCTCAGGGGCTGCCCCAAAGAAGAGGGAGTCAAGCTATTCTCCAAGGCACCTGAGAGTAGAACAAGAAGCAATGGGTGGAAACTAATCAAGGAGAGAAGCAACTTAGAACTGAGGAGAAATTTCATGACAGTGATAACAATTAATCAGTGGAACAACTTGCCTACAGAAGTTGTGAATGCTCCAACACTGGAAGTTTTAAAGAAGATGTTGGATAACCATTTGAAGTGGTGTAAGGTTTCCTGCCTAAGCAAGGGGCTGGACTAGAAGATCTCCAAGATCCCATGCAGCTCGTTCTATTCTGTTCTATTTTATTCTATTTTTTGACTCATTGTATTAACATAGCTTCTTCCGTTGGCCTTCCCCATCAGTAACGCATCTCATGCCAAGAAATTGGCAAGACCTCTTGGCCAAAGGTTACCCTAGACAAGAGCTAGATTCAAATTCTTAGCCTGGACAAGAACAAAATGTTTAAATAAATTGCAGCTGAAAACTTCAAGCTTTATTTATTTAAATTTCCATTCGTGACCCTTTGAGAGGCATGTCTTTAATTAGCAATCATTTTTAATTTGCCTGACTTTGATTTAATTGAATGTGAGAGCATGCTTGACTCTGCATTTAGGTCAGATTGATGAGTAGCATTAAATTCAATTCATTTTTGCTCAATTCAGTTTTTCTCCTTGATATTAAAAAGAGTCAAATCTGCCCTGTTTGCTTTTAAATTGATGTGATATTTCAAAACTATTAACAATATTTCAATTTTTGGTGTGATATTTTACAGGGCACTCCTAGGCATGTCTATTCAAAATTAGTCCCAAAATGTTGTATACCTCCTCTTTAAAAAAAATACATCAAGTTTTAATTATCTGGGTTGGGGATTCTTCTCCAGTACAAGCTTCTAATTCACCAGATGCTCCTTAAGATGTTCCTTGAGTACCTTCGAATATTGGCCAGGCTGGTTGGAGCTGCTGAGACTTCTAGCTCAGAGTTATCTAGTGGACAAAGTTCCTTCTCCTTGATCTTGAAGAATGATGCAGAGAGTTGAAAGTCAAAATCTATATGTCTATGGAGATGCTCAGTCATCCAGGTCATGGTTGTCCCAAAGGTCCTTTTTCAAGGGGCAACTGGACTTTCTAGCTTTTCTTTGAAGACTTCTGCTGAAGAAGCTTCTTGGATGAGAAGCAAAACACCTTCAAAGAAAAACCAGAAAGTCCAGTTGCCTTTTGAAAGAGCACCTTTGGGTCAAAATCAGTATGTTCTTAGCTTCTAGAATTCCACAAGAATGGTCTCCTGTCCTACAAAAAGTGTGATATCTATCAATGAATTGCAGTAATACTTAACTAAGTATTATAGGGTTTCAATAATTGTCAGCCTAATCTGGTAGGCCACAGAGGAAAATATGACCAAATAAACTAGTTCTATTTTATTGTAAAGCTACATTCGCAGAATCTTGCAGATCTGAAAGAACAATTCTCCCTCAACTCCTTTACAGCCTGAGTGTCAACTCATAAAGCATTCCTGGCCTGCTCTCGAGTTGCCATGGGCTGAAAACTAATGGAGCAGCTTGGCAGCTATAACCACAAGCACATTCCAGGCATACATTTTTCAAGGCTGTATCCCAGGTTACCAGAGCCAGCCAGAGTGGCGTGTCTCCCAAAGCCCAGTGAAAGTGCTCTGTTGGAGAATGTGATTAATGACACACCCTGGGGGGAGGGGGAAACAGGGTCATAAGTGGGCCATAAATTACATGGGGCAGAGCTGACTTCACTTGGTATGTACTGACATGTTGCTCCTAATAAATAACTGGTTTTCTTTTGAAACTTGGCTTGAGGCTCATGAGTTAATTAAGGCATCCCTTGGAATCCTGGCACTGAGAAACTAGGGAAGGTCTCTTCTGGGTCTCTTATCCCACCATTTTATGATGTGGACTATACTGTCTCTTATCTGTCTATTGCCTTGGTAGTGTCTATATGCACTTTTGTTGGCAGGGTGTTGTCTCTGCTTTGTAGTATGTTGTCTAGATTTGCCATAGCTTTCCTCCCCAGGAGCAAGCGTCTTGGCTGCAGTCCCCATCTGCAGTTATCTTGGAGCCTATACATAGGTAGAAGCCCCCTAAATTCAAGAATACACTATTTCTCTACTGGGCTCATAACCCCTTCTTTATTATTATTTTACATACAAGGGGAAATGTCATCTTAATTTTAACATAAAGAAACTACTGAATTCAGCCATTGTTCCATTGTGCTTTTACCAGTGGAGCAGAAGAGGTGCTACTTCCTGTCCTTCTAGCAATTGTCTGTTCACAAGAGCCTTTTTTTGACATAAAATGTCAAAATATTGCTTTCTCAGGGTGGACCTCCAGGTCATAAAGCTGCTGAGAGACAGCAGTCTCTTGAACTCTGGTTCTCCTCTTTTTCCCCTGGATGTAAAATTAATGGTAATTCAGTTACCCAACAAAACAAACTCCTTTTGGGGATGTTGAGAAGAACTTGCTTTATTGCACTAAATGTGAAGCCTTGTTCAGCTCCAAAGGCAACTGTGTGTATTTAGCAGTGCAATAAACGTGCCAGAAAATGAATTATATATCAACCCAGAACTCTTAGCCAGAGAGTTTAAGCTACTATGCTAATCTTTCCCCAGTCTTTACTCTCCAGAGGAGTAGTGCTAAACATTGAAGTGCATGCAATTCAGTGTATGTTTAACTTGGGAGTAAGATTTGGTTGAGCAAAAGATACTCTTGGAAAAGTAGGCATAAAATGGAAGTCAAATCTGGCTGCTAATGCTCTCCTTTCTGCCTCAAAGGCCTTTGAAATTGGTTCAGACAACACATGGAAGATCTGTTTTCAGGCTTAACTTGATGTGGGATAACAGTTGTCCCTTGTTCGTCTCAGAAGCACTTTCAAATTACAGACATATAACCTTCAAAGAACAAAGAAAGTAGTCATAAAAATATAGCATTTGTAAAAGGTATGTAAAATAAATAGGATTAAAACTAGAACATCAATCAGAATAGAGCTGGAAGGGACCTTGGAGGTCTTCTAGTCCAACCTCCTGCTCAAGCAGGAGATCCTATACCATTTCAGGCAAGTGGCTGTTCAGTCTTTTCTTTAAAACCTTCAGGGATGAAGCACCCACAACCTCTGAAGGAAACTTCTGTTCCACTGGTTAATTGTTCTGTTAGCAAATTTCTCCTTAATTCCAGGTTGCTTCTCTCCTTGATTAATTTCCATCCTTTACTTCTTGTCCTGCCTTTAGGTGCTTTGGCACATTACATTAAAGAGTCACAGATTTTTTAAAAATCAGGTTTTCCAAGTTTCTCAACAATTCAGTTGAAAGGGAAAATTCTACACAATTCAGTTGGAAGAGAAGATCATACAGAACTCAGTTGGAAGAGAAGATTCTACAAAGTTCAGTTGGAAGAGAAGATTCTACATCATTCAGTTGGAAGAGAAGATTCTACAAAATTCAGATGGAAGAGAAGATTCTACAAAATTAAGTTGGAAGAGAAGATTCTACATCATTCAGATGGAAGAGAAGATTCTACAAAATTCAGATGGAAGAGAAGATTCTACAAAATTCAGTTGGAAGAGAAGATTCTATACAATTCAGTTGGAAGAGAAGATTCTACATCATTCAGTTGGAAGAGAAGATTCTACAAAATTCAGATGGAAGAGAAGATTCTACAAAATTAAGTTGGAAGAGAAGATTCTACATCATTCAGATGGAAGAGAAGATTCTACAAAATTCAGATGGAAGAGAAGATTCTACAAAATTCAGTTGGAAGAGAAGATTCTATACAATTCAGTTGGAAGAGAAGATTCTACATCATTCAGTTGGAAGAGAAGATTCTACATCATTCAGTTGGAAGAGAAGATTCTACATCATTCAGTTGGAAGAGAAGATTCTACAAAATTCAGATGGAAGAGAAGATTCTACAAAATTCAGTTGGAAGAGAAGATTCTATACAGTTCAGTTGGAAGAGAAGTTTCTACAAAATTCAGATGGAAGAGAAGATTCTATACAATTCAGTTGGAAGAGAAGATTCTACAAAATTCATTTGGAAGTAAATCTGGGTGGCCCACTCCTACCAATTGACCTGAGAGTCAATCCTGTTTGAATTCAGTGGGATTCCTGTGTTGACATGCAAAGGTCAGTAAAGTTAATCCACAGCTAAAGCTTCTATTCTCCCTGAAAAACAGAGATATTCTTTTAGTCCTTGTTCTCACATTCCAAAAACAAAAAACTCATATACTTTCAAACACACACACACACACACACACACACACACACACACACACACACACACTACTATCAGCTCCATGCAACATCACATCCTTAGATCCATTAAAACAAGCACACATTTCCCTCTCCTCCCACCCTTCCCCCAAACTCCTGGGAGATGATGATAAAGAGAGCTAATTAGGCCCTGTTCAAACAGTGGTTTTGTACAATTTGATATTGGATGGAATTCAGGGTGAATGGCTAAATGGCATGAAAGCGGGCAGGGGAAAAATAAATCCCTGGGGCCCAAGCAAATTATATTCAGTAATCTCTCCTCTTCTGTTGACTTTGCCCTGCTCCCTGCCCTATTCAAATACTCTTCTACCCACCCCAGCTAATTTCTACACCCATCCCCAAACCTCTACGGTTTTCTCAAACTGAAAAGGGGGAGGAAAAAGGCATGTTTGAGGTTGATGGAGACATAACTTCCCCCATTAGCCGACGGAAATCTAAAACAGCTGGAAATTGAACAGTGACTGGCTACCTAATGTTTATTTGGTCCCAGCCTGGAAAATTTCCAGTTTACTTCTCCCCCGGAAAAGAGGTTGGCACTTAACAGGGCATTGGATTTGGTTAGGTTGAGGGCACCGATGGGTTGAAACGTAATTATGTTTGAAGTTGAAATGTAATTATAATAAAATGTGATTAATTATGGAATGAACAGGAAGGCTTCCAAGGCATATGTGTGTGTGTGTGTGTGTGTGTTGTTTCTTTCTTTTTTTGTAGCCTTGCCATGTGATAAAAGGATGCTTTTTCTGCCTTTCTGCAAAATTCACAGGGCATCCTTGGTTTCTTTTCTTTTCAGAAAGTTTTGGCAATATCTGAAACCCCTTTTGTGATGCTGGGAGGTAGCCCAAGCATTCCAAATGAGTTATATTTTTAGAACTAAGCTGAGCAAGGAAAAATATCCAAACCCAAACAATTATCGGAGTCCATCTCTCTTTCTGCTGGATTGCCTTCTTCTTCTTCTCTTTCCTTCCAACTTTCCCACCATGGGAGCCTTCCCCAGTTTTTGCATAATGTGTCTGTTTTTAAGATAATTCTAATCTCATTTAATTTCCCCCCATTACCCCAATTATTCTATTTTTAATTTTCCTATGTAGTCTGGCTCCAAATATAAAGTCCTCTGTTAAAGTCAGGCTCCAAATCTCCATTAATTCTCATAAGACTTCTGTCTTAGAATTATCTTTGCATAGGTTCTTCCTTCCTACCTTCCTTCCTTCCTTCCTTCCTCCTTCCCTCTCTTCCTCCCTCCCTCCCTCCCACCCATCTTCCTTGCTCCATCCTTCCCTCCCTCTCATAATCCATCCATCCATCCATCCTTCCCTCCCTCCCATTTTCTTTCCTTCCGTCTTTCATGGGGATTTGGTTTGATGGCTGTCTTTCATTTTAGCACCGATTATTCCATCTCTTAAGAGAGGACGCAATACCAATCAAGATGGGTAATGATGGGCAATGGGTGCCATCCATTGCAATCTTTTGTATCTGGTCTTTTTAATGGCTCAGAACCAGAGTAACGTGGGGTTTCCCCCCCCTGTTCAAAGTGGATTTAACCAGCCCAAACCCATCGGGCT